>NC_033797.1:89634450-89700475 GCF_001876935.1 Asparagus officinalis | reverse complement strand
AATCTCGCAGGAATCTTCTCCTCTGATGGTGACGACACTCCTCCTTCAAGCTCGACGCCATCTTCTCCTCCCTCAACCACCATCTCTCTTCTACTAAATTTTCTCTTGATTATGTTTCTACTCATTCTATCTTGTTCATTCACTTTGTAATGCAAAGCTAAAGCAGATCGAAGAGGAGGAGAAAACATAAAGGACATCATGATGAACCTGAATAAGAAGAGAGTATTCCTTCCTCAACTCAAGAATCTGCTGCAAAAGGTGTTCTCTAGAGATTTCTCCTAACACATTTTTGTAATTTCCCCTTCAAAGTCCAAGATGTCTACGATGGAACTAGATGCTTTTGAATTAGTAATGTTGATAGGGAAGTAGACCATAAGGGACCCGAGATGATGTATGGATCTTGAGTTGAATATTGGATTTGAGGCTTGGAAGATGTTTGATGTATTACTTACAAGAGTAACTTTTTATTAGTGATATTATTTTTTACAATTTATGTTTGGTTTATTAGTTCCATAATTGATTTTAAATAGTGAACATTATTGCTTTAATTTTATGTTCAAAAGAAGTTTTTTAGGATCATTTGAATTAAGTTGAAGAATATCCTGAGTAACAAGACAACGCTGAGAGGTAGTCTTGGTTTCAAAGTAGGCAAATTTCATGCTTGAGTAACAAGTCAGTGCCAAGAGGTAGTCTTGGTTTCAAAGTGCGCAAATTTTTTGTTGAGTCTAAGCCCTTCCTTGTAAAGTTTAAGTTATTTCCTGTGAAGTTCAAGTCACTTCATGTTAAGGTGGGACATTTCCTCTTATGGATATGCTATTGCCTGCTAAATTATGTTGTATGATGTATGTTACAAAGTTATGATTTTTTTGGAAAGGATGTGTACAAAGAAACCCTAGGAAAAAGCAGAAATGGAAAATAAATATATGGGCATATAGTATTGTTATCAACTACGCTCCAGAGAACTGTTAAGATGCATTCTTTCTTGGAATTAGGTAAAATATATGCTTTCATGATCTTCCTATTAATGTTACCTTATTCCCTATTAAGGTTAAGTCATTTCCTGTTAAAGTTAGCACGTTTCTTATTAGGATTAAGTCATTTCTTATTAATGTTAAGTCATTTCCTATTAAATGTACCATATTCTTGTTAAGGTTTAGTGATTTCTTATTAAGGTTAAGACATTTCCTATTATGGTTATATCATTGCCTATTAAGGTTATGGTATATGTGTTAAAGTTGTGATTTTTGAAGAATATTTAACTTCTACCTTATAAATTATTTTAGGTATTGTCAATATTTAAAATTAGCATTCAATGTGTAAATTTAACAGTTATGATATAAATTTAACATTCAATGAGTAAAATTAACATTAGCTAGGTAAGATTCAAAGTTCAACCTTCATGGCTTATAATTAAACCTATATAGTCAGCTTTTTAACTTTTCAAATCATTCACACTAAATCATCAAACCTAAAATCTTCAAATAATCCTCTACAAATTCCACACAAAACCCTTAAAAGTTTTAGGAATAGCAAATAGCCCTTGGAAATTTTACAAACTGCCCCCCCCTAAAGGTTGCAAAATAAGCAAATATTCCCCTAAAAATTTCACAAAAAACCACTAGAAGTTTTAGAAATTTCCATTAGTCCTGTTAAGTTTAAGTTAGTTTTGTTAAGGACAATATATCTCATGATAAGGTTTGTCATTTACTATTGTTACAGACTATAAGTAACTACGTTAATCTTCCTTAGGAGACCGACATGTGTCCTGTTCCACGCCCAATCAGACATGTTCAAAGACGGACGACTTGAGATGCTCCTACGATCGGCCTACTATTTCAGCCGACAACTTGCATAGCCAACTAAAAAGGCAGTAGTTATCAACCTATCCACCTGATCGAGGCTATGAGTCTTTGCGCTCAGCCTACTATTCCAGCCGACAACTTAGTAGCCGACTAAAAAGGTGGTACTTGTTGACCTACCCACCCGATCGAGGCTACGAGCATCCGAACTAGGTCTACTACTCCAGCCGATAACTTGCGTGGCCAACTAAAAAGGCGGTGCTTGCCGGCCTCCAACCAGACGAGTAGAGAGGCGGTATGTCCTTGAAACACCCACTGACAACCGACTACCCTCACCTTAAATACGGTGTCAGAGTCATCATTATTCTAGCCCCATAGTCTTTATGACTCATTGGACTTAGTTAACATTAAGCACCTCCTGTCATCCCCACATTAAACGTCTGAGTTACTCACCACATTCAACAGGCGACACCTGTACAGTAGATGATGGCCGAGCCGCCAGCTAGACTCAGCTACAATTACCTATCCACACTCCTGATCTACTATAAAAGGAAGCCACGCCGCTTAGGGTAACTTCTTTAGTTTTTTCACGCAACTTTAGACTCTTAGTCACCATTTACTTCTCATTTTCCCACTCAAGATTAACTATTGACTTGATCATCGGAGGAATAACAGGAGAACCCAACTCTAACCTCTCACGAGTTTTTCATGTGCAAAAGACAAGTTCATGCTCCAAAATTGGTCATTTGAGGAAGCATGAGGACACTAACACCGCCTTAATCCACAAGTAAACCTCCTGTTTGATAACTGACACCAACAACTATGATGTGTAAATTATTTCGTGTTAAGTCTAAGTTAATTCATGTTAATCTAATGCATTTCCTATGAAGTTTAACTCATCTCATGTGAAGTTTAAGTCATTTCGTGTTGCCTAAGTCATTTCTTGCTATGGATAAGTCATTGCTTGTTAAGTTATGTTGTATGCTATGAAGTTGCAATTTTTTGGGAAGGAAGTGGACAAAGAAACACTAGAAAAAAGTAAAAAGGGAAATAAATAAAAGGGCATATAATATTGTTATTAATTATGCCCCAAAGAACTAGACAAATACATTCTTTCCTAGAATTAGGTAAAATTGATGCTTTCATGATTTTCCTATTAAGGTTACCTTATTCTTCATTAAGGTTAAGTCATTTCATATTAAGGTTACCACATTTCCTGTTAAGGTTAAGTAATTTTTTGTTAAGGTTAAATTATTTTCTGTTAAGGGTACAACATTTCACGTTAAGTTTAGGACATTTTCTGTGAAGTTTAAGTCATTTCGTGTTAAATCTAAGTCATTTCTTATTATGAATATGTCGTTTCATGTTAAGTTATATATATTGTACGTTATAAAGTTGCAAATTTTTTGGGAATGAAGTGGACAAAGGTACCCTAGGAAAAAGCAGCGAGGTCTCCATGATATTTTCAATATATTTTCTTTTAACATGATCTATTACTGTCACAGTCTATGAGACTATATCTCTCTTGATATTTCATCAAATACTTTATAAGTAATTTCCAAAGCACTACATATCATATAATCTTTTAACAAACTACTTTAAGAAAATAAATCTCACTCATCCATTTCAATTAAAAATAGTCTAGCAAGATCCAATCTACCACTAAAAAGTAAAGTCATAACTAATCCAATCATGAGATACATTTGAGAGAAATAGAGGGGAGAGAAGAGGAGGTCATAGGTGGTTTTGAGAAGGTGATGATCTTGCCCATCATGCAAGAGAGTTTGGAGGAGGAGAGGGGGTGGTCAAGGAAGGAGAAGATGATGGAAAGCTCAGTGGAGGAGATCTTGTCGTCTTTATTAGAGTAAAACTAGTTGAAGATGCACTCGAGTTTAGTGGTGACGGTGGGGGAGGTAGGAGAGGGAGACGACGGGATTGGAGGAGCAGAGGAGGAATAGAGAGAGAGAGAGAGGAGAGGAAGGTTATGATTAGGCTTAGGATAGAGGAAGAAATGAGGAGAGAGGAGGGAAGAGCAACCATGAAGGCTAGAGTTAGGAGAGAGAAGAGATGATGGAGCAGAGGAGAGAGGAGAAACAAAGATATCAATGGCATCGACAATGATGTAGGGGAGGAGGATTTAAGAAGGGGGTTTAGTTGGAAGAAGTAAGAGAGAGAAAAAAATCTTTATTAGTTGTGATCTGAGAGAGAGAGAGAGAGAGAGAGAGAGAGAGAGAGAGAGAGATCTGTTAGATTCATGGTAGGAGGGGTAATTTAGATATTTAGGACAAATACGGTATATACAATGTTACTGTTGAGTTGGAAGGGCTGAATCACACTCTTTTCGGGTTTTGGAGGCTTTTACACATGAGAGAAAGGTGTGAGGGTTTAGTCACATGTGTTTTTTTATTTTTGGGGCTTTGACACAATTTTTCCTTGTTTATTTTGAAAAGAATTAACAAGCTTACTAAAAAAATCTGCTTATTATAGTTGTTACACAGTTTATGATTAAAATCAATAAATCTTTATCTCATTTATTTCTAACCTCACCCGCTTATCCAAATGATTTTTTTCGTCTATAAACCCAAAGTCTTAACCCTTATTTACTTTCAAATTGGTTTGCTTTTAAAATCACACTAAAAAAATAAATTAGTACATTGAATTAATTTTAAATCAATTTGCATTTAACCGTTTGACATACAATGTACGTTGCTATATTTTATAGTTTCTCCCTAATTTTTTATTTTACATCATTATATATATGGTATTTTTTAAACCAATGTCTCGGCATAGAAAACTGTTGATCGGTTTTCCCTATAAATCTAAAGTTTTATCCCCATTTATTTTTAGGTCTACCCACTCATGTGTAAGGCTTCCACCTATAAACCCGAAATATTACTCTTATTTTTTATTTTAAACCGATCAACTTCTAAAATCAACCTTAAACACAAAATACTCCATCAAATTAATTTTACGTCACTCTATATTTTAATACTTTGGTACGTATATGGTGTAAGTTGTCATATTTTATTACGACATACTATATTTTTTGTTCTAAGTCGTTAGATATATGATGTTATTTTAAACCAGATGCTTATAGTAGATATACAGTGTCGCTTTAAACCAAATGCTTAAACTAATTTTTTTTTTCTTTTGCGCTTTTCCATACTGATGTTGCGGCCATGCATGGATTAATTTTTCTAGTTTAAACTGGTAGTATCTGTCGTATTTTTCATTATTGTTATTTTATTTTCCTTAAACTATTGGCTCCAACCATTTCAGGAGATCAAATTAGCAAACCTATGATAAGAAACTGTCAAACTAAAACAATAACACATAAGCGAAAGAGAGAAAAAATCGGTCGACAAATGCGCTCCGCAGGCAAAAGGGATCGACATGTTCAATGCACATATATAGATCACTATTAGCAAAGACTTATTTCATATCATAATAATTCTCTGAACTCCTCCTCTCATTGCGATAATCACTGCCACCACCACCTCGATCGGAGCGTTAAGATGGCCATGTCCAAGTCCGACTCCTTCAAGGCTCCAGCTGGTGATGATAATGCTGCAGCTGCAGGGTCTTCGTCGTCGTCGTCACCATCACCGCTCGTGGTGTGTTTCGGCGAGTTGCTGATCGACTTCGTGCCCCCAGTCTCCGGAGTCTCACTCGCAGAAGCGACCGGTTTTAAGAAGGCTGCCGGAGGCGCTCCGGCTAATGTCGCTGTTGGGATCTCTAGGCTGGGCGGATCCGCAGCTTTTATTGGCAAGGTATACGCAATCCATGGTTATATTAATGATCTCTTCATCACTGAGAAAAAATATTTGGGTTATGTATAAATACACTCCTCACATCTCATGAGAATACGTAGATAGTTATAATCCATGTTGTATTTATTAGCACAGCATTCCCTAACCTCTACGGGCATTGCTATTTCCCCATTAGAATCTAAATTCATGTAGGAATCACATGCATGGTGGTCAAAATTGGATATTTACTCAGAAATTTCACATTTTTAAAGGAAAATGTTAAAATAGTGACGCCCCGAGAGTCAAGAAACATGCGTACTAAATTAAATAATTGTGATAAGTAGATTACTCGCTCTAGCAAGGCGTGCATCTACACTACAGATAAATGATACAAAACATGTAACATAAAAAAGTCACAAACTGAAAATAGAATTAGTTGCGGGTAGAGCCTCGGTGTTAAATAGAGACAAACTGTGGATAGCTAGCTAGAACCCCCTTATAGTTCTATGGGTGCTTGCTAACAGACCCTTTAGTGAATTTATTTTTGACTCTTTGTACTGTAATCCAATTGTGGTAGACACCCTATATTTTTAATTAAGAGTTGAAAAAATTATAATGAGCCAACGAGTACCAATGGCGATCTTAGTAATTCTTTTTGTTAGAGTTCTACGAGTGACTATTCGTGTATGACTTTCTAATCCGTTCCTTCTTTTTCTTATCAAAACTCGATTAGGTTCATCCTGTTTTTTTCCCTTTCAAAACACAATTGCCGCTTGTATTTATATTTTCTTGTAGAAGCTTTCAACTAGTATTATATCTTAATTAAACAAAAAAAAATCTCGCATTAATTTATCATTATAAAGAAGCATCCAATTAATCACAAAGTCCTCCGTCAATCTGAAAAATTAGGAAACTAATTGATTATCAATTTCCTATTTCTCAACCATCTTGGATGTTATACCATTTCGGTTAAAGAAGAGAAGAGAATAAAATAACTGTTTCGATGAGAAATGATGAAAGAAAAACTAGAGGATGGGGGGAAAGAAGAAAATTACGCTTTCCTAAATTGTGCAAGCATTTTACAATTTTCGGCACTTATATATATATATATATATATATATATATATATATATATAATATATATATTATATATATATATATAAGTAATATATATATATATATATATTATATATAATATATATATATTATTAATGGGTATCCTTGTCATAGAGAGGGATTTCTGCTAATGACGCGCTCTAAATCCGACATGATTGCAGCGACAATTGTGGATGATTTTGGCTCGCGTTGAACTTGATCTACATATTCTAAACCCGCAACACACCAAGTTTGGGGGTGACCCGTCGTCGTTTGAGCCCCTCCATCGAGGCCATGTAAAAGCTTCTATTCATTCAAAAGAACGTTCAACATTGATACGAGTGGATGAAGGTCAAAGCGATGAGCAGTTCACGCGCGAAGTAAAAAAAAAAAAAAAAAAAAAAAAAAAAAAGAAAAAAAAAAATAAATAAACTTATTGTGTGTGGGGTTTTAGAATATGTAGTCAAGTTCCAACGGAGCGGACATCCACAAATGTCGGCTCAACTATGTGATTTTAGAAGGCGCGTGCATAAAGGTGGAAATCCCGCTGCCTATGACAAGGATACCGGCATCTAATCTTCTCTCTCTCCGCTCTCTCTCCTCTCTCTCTCTTTCTACTCTATATCATATGATATATATATATAATATATATATATATATATATATATTATATATATAATAATATATATATATATATATATTATATTAAAAAAAACCTAATCCCAAGCAGCCGAAACATTCCACATTCCACTTACAATAAAGGAAAAATTAGCAAAATAGACCTCTTTTTGGCCAACAGGCCAAAAAGATGTCTATTTTGCAAAACAGCTCAGAAAACATACGGGACTAGTAGTCCCGTATATTTTAATCACGGATTATTGAACTCAGAAAATTTCACAAAACATTGAGATGAACTCAGAAAACATACGAGACTACTAGTTCCGTATGTTTTCTGGGTCACTAATCCGTGATTAAGTTGGCTCTAAACATACGAGACTAGTAGTCCCGTATGTTTTCTGAGTCTTATTTTTCAAAATCGACCTCTTTTTTTCAAAAGAGGTATATTTTGCTAATTATTTAGCAAAACGGTTTATTTTTCTAAATAATTAGCAAAAACGGACTATTTTGTAAATGATCTATCTTCACTTGGAAAGTAGTACATGTGTCTAGAGTAAAAAAATTCTCCCAAGGGGCCTATCCTCACTTGGGTAGTAGCACATGGAATTTCATCCGCAATCAAGCAATATCGTGATGTATACTCTATTTACATCCCAAAGACAGCGTCCTTACAACTTTAGGTGCATTTGAATTGTTTAGGTAGGCGATGATGAGTTTGGGTACCATCTGTCCAACATACTGAGTGATAACGGCGTCGACAACTCTGGCATCCGCTACGACGTTAACGCACGGACGGCGCTCGCCTTCGTTACCCTCAGGGCCGATGGTGAGCGTGAGTTCATGTTCTATCGCAACCCAAGCGCTGACATGCTTCTTACTGAAGCAGAGCTCGACGTTGGACTCATACAAAAGGTTTCGTCAATTGACATACTTACATTTTGTCTTTATATGCAATTTATACCTACTCTTGAGAATTCAAATTTTGGGTGCAGTCAGCAATTTTCCACTATGGCTCCATCAGTCTAATTGAGGAGCCCTGCAGATCAACACACATAGCCGCAATAAACATAGCGAAACAAGCAGGTTGCCTTTTGTCTTACGATCCCAACTTGAGATTGCCGCTGTGGTCCTCACCTGATGCTGCTCGTGACGGCATCATGAGCATCTGGAACACCGCAGATGTTATCAAGGTATTACAACTAGATCAGAAATCTCTTCTTTCCCTCTTTTAATGTTGGATCTTCAAATTTATTTTCTGCTCTAATTTTGCAAGAACATCCGCACACAGATTAGATTTAATTCCTGTATCAATAGCCGGAGAGAGAGGTTTGCATCCGTTTAGAAGATTTTTAATAGTTCTAACAGTACGGATAATTCTTGAGGGACATGATGTAGTATCATTCAAAGACATCAAAAGAATATTAGAATGTGTTTCTAGTTGTATGAAAGAATAAACCTTTTGCAATGCAATTATTAATTTGGACTAATGAGCGTAGCTTGCGCTTCTGCGAAAGAGACTGTGACAGTCCTTAATCACTTCGCCATAAGCGAGAAAAACCTGTCTTTTCAATTTTATTTTCTATTTGTACTTCGATCAGGTAAGCGAGGATGAGATCTCATTCTTGACCAATGGTGATGATCCCTACGATCATGACGTCGTCTACAACAAGCTCTTCCGCGAAAGCATCAAGTTACTTCTGGTAACAGAGGGGGGTGATGGCTGCAGATACTACACCAAGGTATATATATACTCCCAACTCCTTCCGCAATCTTAAAGGATTCGCAGATGTTTACTCTTTCGAGAAGTTACTGACTATCCTTCTTTTTTTTTCAACACATTTGATTTGTGGCAGAAATTTCACGGCAGGGTTATGGGTGCTAGAGTCAAGGCCGTTGACACCACTGGTGCCGGTGATGCTTTTGTTAGCGGAGTTCTCTGCAGCATCGCTAATGACCTGAACCTCTACCAGGTGATAAAGGGTGAAGTTTGAATTGAATTTGTTTCGGAGAAGTTTGAATTGAACTTGTTTCGGGTAGTTTAGGTCCTGGCATACTGCATTAGGTCCTCAAGATCTTACGAGCAAAATTCTTCACTTACAGGATGAGAAGAAACTGAGAGAAGCTCTTATGTTTGCGAACGCTTGCGGTGCTATAACTGTGACAGAGAGGGGAGCCATCCCTGCACTTCCAACAAAAGCGGCCGTCCTCGAGTTCCTTAACACTGGGATTGAGCAACCCCAATGCTATTGTACAATCTCTTGAAAACTAGGCTGACTACGATGCAGGTTTTTCTTTTTTTTCGTAAAATTAATTGAAACGAAAAAGGAGAAGTACCATTAAATTGATATTGAGGTTTGATTATGGAGCGGGATAGATGAATCCAAAACATACATATTGTTTTCATGAGGGATCCGGCAAGGACATAATTCTGTAATATACATTGCGAACAAGTTCTTTCTCCTTTTTAATGTTTCAAGTCCCTTTCTTTAATCGGTATTTATAGGTTGAATCAGTTAAGCTATTGATATGTTTCCTCCTCTATTTCTGGCAAGATTTACATGGTTGGAAATGACAAATAGGATAATCTCAATTCACAAGAGAGGAGGCTCTAACAGTTACAATTGTCTTGGTACATGTAGTGTTTTTCTTGAATATAGATAGTTTACAAGAGACTTTTGTTGATTTAATTTAATTGAAATACAAGTCATTTTGTTATTTCAAATAAAAGAAAAAAAAAACTTTAATGAGTGTTACCTTCATTATGGGCTGTCAAGAATAGGGGACTAGAGGATTGGGCCACCAGAATTTACATTGTGCCTTATGGGTTTAGTTGATGAAAATGGGCCGGGCTTCATTGTCTATATTATTTATTCTGATGAATTTCCTTTGCAGCCTCTCCGGCAATGTTTTCTCATGTTTCTATCATGCACCATTCTTTTGGCATTATTTTATTTATTTTTAAACTATGCATGATCTATTTGTTTTCATTTGTTTTCGGAAAATGGCTTGGGCGTAATGAGAGTAAGTAAAAAGAATTTACTCGGGTGATCATCTGGTGTAAAAAAAAATACTATGCGGGTAGTAAGTACGACACTACAATGGTTCTATTCAAAATTATTGGGTCTCTTTTTCATGGGCTAAAATATGTATTATATAATACAATAATTTTATTAAATCCACTTAAATGCTTGTGAGCTGGGAACTGAACCTGAGTTGTTCTGAAATCATTTTAAAGTCTCTTTCACTATCAGAAATTTCAAAGATTGTAGAACGTTTTAGTATATAAGTATATACTCTATAACATGAAATGAACTAGTGGCAGCAGTATAACAAGCATATCAAATAGCACATGCAGTATCTTAATCGTACAAAAAAGATCATCTGCTTGCGACCTGTTAAACATCATAAAACAAGATTTTGGAATTAAAAAACTAGCTTTCGGGGAAAGAAAATTACCCGCAACAGTTTATGAAAATTACAGCATGTGTATTAGAATACATGCATGTTATTCTACCATCCGGGAAAAAAAAGCAAAAGAAATGGAAAATATGCTTGATATTCTGAATTGTTTATGTGAAGGCAGGAAAATTATCAAAATATATATATATATCACAACTTAATTAATGCTTTTAGATAAATGATAATCAACATCAAGTTGATCACCTTTTCTCTCTAACTACCACCTTTACCGAAAAGACAAGCATCGTATTCGTCAGCCTCGTTCACACTAATGTAGATCGCATAGATATATATATATGTATGGCTCTGACAATTTTCTTTATATACTTTCTAAAGAAATCTATATATGACCTAAAAACGCCTTAAAATACTAGTCACTGTATAAGATGGACAAATTTTCAAAACCGACCCCTTTGGATTTTTAATTGCAAAAAACGACCTATTTCAGTTTTATTTATAAAAACCGACCCAGTTAGTTGAAACTGGGTCGGTTTTTGAAATTTTTTTTCCAAACTTCACGGGAGTTCAACTCCCGTGAAGTTTTGTTATGAGAAAAACTTCACGGGAGTTCAACTCCCGTGAAGTTTCCCAAAAAAATTTAAAAAAACCGACCTGTTTTCAGCTAAACAGGTCGTTTTTTGTAAATATTTTCAAAACCGGTCGTTTTTTGCAATTAAAAACCCAAAAGGATCGGTTTTGAAAATTTGTCCTGTATAAGATATCTAATCCTTGGTGCATTGTCTTGTATATATGTAAAGAAGAAACACATTTAATTGCCCAAATTTCCCCCATATATTCCTCAGCTTGGAGAAATATATATGTGCACCCGAATCTCTAAAAGGGTTTGAACCCTCTCCACCACAATTGATTCCTAAAGTCCACTTCAACTAACTCCTACTTATATCATTGTTTCTACCTTTTCTAATTAAGAAAAGGACAGGCTGCCAAAACCCAAAATTCAGGATTCTATACCCACTTGGCTTCTTCAGTTACAAATCTTGCCTATTACAATTAATTAATTAGTATGTGGTTTAGCGACTAGAGGAGCCACGGCAAATCCAATGAATGTCAAGGTTAAAGACTTAATTAAGGTGGTGTATAATGAATGAAAGAAATACCAGTCAATTCATAAAATGTCTGGGCATGATATCATGCCACGAGCAGACCCAGTTATGAGAGGATCTGATGTAGGACGCTTAACGGACAATTTCATGGAGGATTCGGAGAATCACGTGCTACATGTATTATTGACTTCCGCAAAGAAACAATCATAGTTTTCAATCCGGAAGACGAATTCTGACATATTATATATGTAAATTGTCTATCTTGACGAGACGGAGCCAACTAGATTGTCCGATTTTTAAAATCTCATCAGTAATACCTAGTTTTGGCTAAAACCTAAAAATAATCAGCTTTTAGCTTATTTTTAGTAATAAAATTGGAGTCTATTTAGATTAGGAAATAAATTTAATATTAGAGTCAAATTAGTTTAGGAAACAAATCCAATTTTGATTCATGATTTGTTTCCTCTATTATAGGGAGTTTCCTCTATTACAGGGAGTCTTTTTAGGATAGAATTTGATACTTTCTATTTCTTTGTAATTCTAGTCTTACTAGAAGTCTTATTTATTTTTCTATTTAAGAAGAGTCATGCATGTAACCCCAAAGAACAATATCTTTTCATTAATAAAATTACTCTTTTAATATTTTCTTCGTGGATTCAAAGTTCTTCGTGGATTCAGAGATCGTTCTTTGTGGATTCAGAGAACACCCCTGGTGGATTTTGAGGTTATCTATTCCGCGCTGCGTCAATTGGTATCAGAGCATTGTTCCTCCGATCCGATGGAAAGTGATGAAGCTCCTTTTTCTCGAACTGAGTTCGACGTACTGAATATCGATGTTAATCAGAGGAAGACTGTCATAGAACGACTTGCGTCGACAGTGGAGCATCTGAACACGGGAGTAGTTGAAAATCGCGTTGATGGTCGCCAACGACGTGATCCGACTCCACATGATGAATTTGTTGGCCTATTTGTTTTGATGATGTTTAACAAACAATTTACCATTAATGTTGTTAGATGGAATTACGCCATAACGATCATATCAAATGGAGGTTGACAGAAATAGTGGTTGAAGCCTTGTAATTCAAGTTGAAGATCCAAGTTCAAGCTTCATCCACAAGTGTACCAAGATAGAGCTTCGTTGAAGGTCACAAGCTTGGGTATAATTAGTTTAGGAGTTTATATTATGTGTGTTAAGTACTGTAAGCTCAATACCATATACACACACATTTTATTGGTTTATATATAACAAGCATATAAATAAATATTTATATACATACATGTTTGTTTTTACGTGGATAAGTTGGTTTGGTTTAATCTCATACATATGAAACAAATATATATTCATATACATACTCATATGTTTCATATTCTATTTTATTTAATATTGTATTCTTAGTTTTTAGACTTAACAATAATCATATACATGTTTTATTAAGTCTACAAAATTATTTTGTAATTTTTCAAAACATGGTTAAGCTAAAATGTCAAAACTCATGTGTTTACATTTTTATGTTTTGGACTATTTTGCAAAATGATGATATTTTTTATTTGGGAGGTTCTTTTTGAAAACCAGTTTTTGTAGCATGTTTATTATCATGTTAACAATCATTTTCCAAAGTTTTATATTTTTCTGATTTTATTTGTTGTTTTTAAAAGAGCTTTAAAAATCAGATTTCTGTTTAAAACAGACAGTGTGCATGTCTTGAGTCGACTCATGAACAGTGTTGAGTCGACTCATAAACTGTTGTGTAGTTTATATTTTGTTTCTGACGAGTCGA
Organism: Asparagus officinalis; assembly: GCF_001876935.1. NCBI lineage: Eukaryota > Viridiplantae > Streptophyta > Magnoliopsida > Asparagales > Asparagaceae > Asparagus > Asparagus officinalis. Next base: position 89,686,913 of record NC_033797.1, on the reverse strand, counting down.
CTCATAAATATCATGAGTCGACTCATCAGATTAAGTCGACTCATCAGATTGGGTCAACTCATGCCTGTCATAAGTCGACTCACAAACTGTGCTGGAAAGTGTGTTTTGTTTCTGCTGAGACGACTCATAACTTCATGAGTCGATGCATGCATGATGAGTCGACTCATAAAATGACTCATGAATTTTATGAGTCGACTCATAAGTTGATTTTTAGCCTGTAACGGCTACTTATGAGTCGATTCATGAACAATACCGAGTCGACTCATAACACTATAACGGTTATATTTCCAGACTGTACTGTTTTTGGGTTTTTGGTCTTTTTACCTTGTTTTCTCTTGGCTTTGGGGTTCCTATAAATACCCCAACATATCCTCAGTTCCACATAATCCAAGAAATGTTTAAACAAGTTTAACAAGGGTTTTAAAGTTTGTTTAGTGTGTTTTAAAAAAGTTTGTTTGTGAAGAAGTTTCTTACAAGTGGAGGAGATCATCTACATTGTTTGAAGCTTCATTTTAATCCATCTCTCCATCTTATTTTTTAGAAAAGAATTTCTAAACTCAATACTAGGTTTGTATTAATTATTTGTTGTTTATCGTTTTTATCAAGCTAGGGTTTACATTGAGTTTATGATTAATTTTCTCATTGCTTACACAGAACCATTGAGCTTGTTGTATTTGTATACATTATATAATTAGGTTGTGGGAGTTGTAATAATTGAGAGTGAGCTTAAATGAATTCTCATCTATTATAGAGAACAAATTTGTATTTGTGAGCCTTAATTGTGTAGATCACTTTGTAATACACTTGTACACCGAGAAGAGTGTGTGGTGAGAGATGGGGTCGTCCCAAGAGGAGTATAGTAGGTGGTAATATCTTGAGAGAGGTTGTAATTTCTAACACTTGAGGGAGACACGGACTAGAGGCCAACACTTAAGAGGGTGTAAAGTAGGATTGTAAGAGTGTGGGATTGTAAACTTTTCGGTTAGCTAGAAAACCGAGTGTGAGATGTAAACATTATTCAGGTGAGCGTAAAAAACCCGGTTGTGATAGTGGATTTCTCCCCGGGAGTGGGGAACGGAGACGTAGGATGAAAGGTCCGAACTCCGTGATCATATTGTGTGTTTGCATTGTTTATATTGCCCTATCACAATTGTATCTTTAGTTTAGATTGTTTACCCTTGTGTTAATTTATACTTCCTTGCATGTATTTCATCATATACCTCTTTGCTAGGATATATCTTTTTATTCATATTGCATATTCTTGCTCATATCATATTGTATATCTATTTTGCAAGAATAATTCTTTAGTAAGTTTTAATTAGCATAAAATTGGATTAGATTAGCATAAGACCCTAATCAACCCCCCCTCTAGGGACTAACAGAATTCAATAGTGATGACTATGAAGCCTCACGCCGCGGTTATGATCGCAGAGACCACCAAAGACAAGACAATTATGACACTAGAAGATTAAAAATACTATCCTTCAACGGAAAGCTTCATGCTGATGAGTTCCTTAATTAGATTGATAAAGTGGATAAGTATTTTGAGTATAAGATAATCCTAGAAGATTGGAAAGTTAAATTAGTGGCCTACAGGCTTAAAGAAAAAGCATCTACATGGTGGAATGAAGTACTGATAAATCGATACCATCAAGGGAATGATCCGATTCGAAAGTGGGCAAAGATGAAGAAATTATTGAGAGATTGTTTCTTGTCTTCTAACTACAAGCAATGTCGGTGTCTTTAAAAGATTCTTTTACCTTAGCCGCTACGGTCCGTCTAGCGAAGAAGGTGGAGGGAGAACTTGAGCAGAACGACATACGACCTTTATCATGGATGTTTTTAAAGAGTTATCAAACTAGTTATGATTATGAAAAAAATTAAGAAACCTCAATTCATCTTTGAGAAAGAGTCTGGATTTGTGGGGAGCACCTAGGAAGAACCAATAATAACTTCATCAATTATGTCAATCCTAAAACCGAAGGCATATAAGACAGAGATTGCTAAGGAGAAGGCTTCTCTAGTGGCAAACAACAAGACGCTCACCCTCGGAAAGGAAGATTTTGCCACCATCAAGATTTATTCTGAAGTTCCTGATGTTGATGTTGATGCTGATATGTTAATGAAGATGAATATTCTACATGATATCGTGAGTGATGTTACACATCTTGATATTGTCCCGATGGAGGAGAATGATAAAATAGAAAGCGAAGCAATTGATGGTATGTATGTATTGCTTGGTGGAGAGCTCGAGATAAAGGAGATAAAAGAATTGTGTATGAAGAAGAAAATTATTTTTTGGAAGCAATAGTCATCAATAATTTCAACAATGGCGAGATGATACCGTCGACACTAGAATATGGGAAGCAACAAGGAAAATATTTGGAGGAGTTTTTATTGTCGACTACAGAGCCACATGCTGTCAGTTATATACACATGTCATGAAAAAGATTAATACACAAGTTTGATACAAAAGAAGTCCTAGCAGAGAATTTAAAAGAACAAATGGAGAAAATCAATACTAAATACAAGGCGGATGCTGATCGTTGTAAAAGGAAAAAATTATTTATCAATGAAGATGCTATTCTAACAAATATAAGCTCGGGGTCGAGCTTCTTTCAACAAGGGAAGATTGATGTAGGATGCTTAACGGATAATTTCATGGAGGATTCGGAGAATCACGAGCTACACTTATTATTGTCTTCCGCAAAGAAACAATCATATTTTTTAATCCGGAAGGCGAATTCTGACATATTATATATGTAAATTGTCTATCTTGACGAGACGGAGCCAACCAGATGGTCAGATTTTTAAAATATCATCAGTAATACCTAGTTTTGACTGAAATCTAAAAATAATTAGCTTTTAGCTTATTTTTAGTAATAAAATTGGAGTATATTTAGATTAGGAAATAAATTCAATATTAGAGTCAAATTAGATTAGGAAACAAATTCAGTTTTGATTCATGATTTGTTTCCTCTATTATAGGGAGTTTACTCTATTATAGGGAGTCTTTTTAGGATAGAATTTGATACTTTCTATTTCTTTGTAATTCTAATCTTACTAGGAGTCTTATTTATTTGTCTATTTAAGAAGAGTCATGTAACCCCAAAGAACAATATCTTTTCATCAATAAGATTACCCTTTCAATATTTTCTTCGTGAATTCGAAGTTCTTCGTGGATTCGGAGATCGTTCTTTGTGGATTCAGAGAACACCATTGGTAAATTCTTAGGTTATCACTTCCGTGTTGCATCGGAATCCAATATCGTCGCAAGCATAGATATCACAGCCTACACATTTGCTTATATATCGCATTTGATCTGAACGCCATCAATCATGACAACTATAGCACTAGCACTTATATTAACAGTGTTGTGCCTGAAGCTGTGTCGAGGAACCAAACCAAACGCCAATCCAAGAAAGCCAAACAAACCAAATATCAATGCACAAACAAAACACCAATTTTAACGTGGTTCGGCAAGTTGCCTACGTCCACGGGGCAAGGGGGATGGGGTTTTCACTAATAGAGAAAGAGTACAAACTGAGATTACAATACGCTCAAAGGAACAAACTAATCTCACCAACAAAACTCTTAATCTCTCCAAATAAAACCCTAAACGAATGGCTCAAAAATACCTCTTTTTGTGCTCCAAATAGCCCCCAATCAATGCTTAATCAAAGCCTAAACCAAGCCTAGGAAACCCTAAAAAACGTGTCTCTATTTATAGCAAAACACAATCCCAAACTGATTGGGATTCTAAAAACGAGTCTGCCACACCCTGCACCATGGGTGTGGCAGAGGGTGTGGTGCAGGACAGATTCTGCCACACCCTGCACCATGGGTGTGGCAGAGGGTGTGGTGCAGGACAGATTCTACCACACCCATGGCAGACACCACACCAGGGTGTGGTGGAGTCTGTTTTGAGTTATTCTTCACGTTTTTCACAATTCCTTCGCCGTTTGTGGTGGAGTCTGTTTTGAGTTATTCTTTACGTTTTTCACAATTCCTTCGCCGTTTCACAAACGGCGAAGGAATTGTGAAAAACGTGAAGAATAACTCAAAACAGACTCCACCACACCCTGGTGTGGTGTCTGCCATGGGTGTGGTAGAATCTGTCCTGCACCACACCCTCTGCCACACCCACGGTGCAGGGTGTGGCAGAATCTGTCCTGCACCACACCCTCTGCCACACCCATGGTGCAGGGTGTGGCAGACTCGTTTTTAGAATCCCAATCAGTTTGGGATTGTGTTTTGCTATAAATAGAGACACGTTTTTTAGGGTTTCCTAGGCTTGGTTTAGGCTTTGATTAAGCATTGATTGGGGGCTATTTGGAGCACAAAAAGAGGTATTTTTGAGCCATTCGTTTAGGGTTTTATTTGGAGAGATTAAGAGTTTTGTTGGTGAGATTAGTTTGTTCCTTTGAGCGTATTGTAATCTCAGTTTGTACTCTTTCTCTATTAGTGAAAACCCCATCCCCCCTTGCCCCGTGGACGTAGGCAACTTGCTGAACCACGTTAAAATTGGTGTTTTGTTTGTGCATTGATATTTGGTTCGTTTGGCTCTCTTGGATTGGCGTTTGGCTTGGTTCCTCGACACAGCTTCAGGTACAACAAGTGGTATTACAATTATATTTATAGTCGTCGGCAAAACCAAAAAAATGCTTTAATCTAGAATCAGTGAGCTGGGGCTGCTCAGAGACATTGAACTAAATCTATAACCTGAACCCCCTTTTAGGGGTTTGCAAAGGTCAAACCCTAACGACAAGGAGAAAAGAGAGGGGGGCATCGCTTTGCCCACAAATATATCCTGTAACTAGCTAATAAGCTAGCTGTGAAAGGCGAGGCGGAGGAGGCCCCCCCAGCTAAATGCGAACCACAGGCGCCAGAGACACGCTTTAAAATGGTGGGCGGAACTAAATTTTGCCTTAAATGTGATGTGACCAAGTTGGTGGGGATCGGCCTCACTAGATCGAATTAAGGCCACTACGATTGAAATCTTTTCTTTTTTCTTTTCCAGCTCAAAGGTTGCAACTACGATTTGGGATCAAACATGGGTTGTGTCAATGACGGTAACTGAAGACAATATGTTTAATAGCTACTATGAAACAAATTACTGAAACTGACTTAAATGTTTCAGTTTAATGTAACTGCAATTATAATCTCGAAAGATACAACGACCAAAAGGCCTTTAATGATAGAGTCAATTCTTGATGTCGAAATAAACATCACATGTTTTTGGCTACGTTGCACACAAATAGTTCATGCGGGGATATTCAATCTCAATTTTGTCTCTATCGTTTCTCGAGTGAATATCTTCTGCCTCTTGAGAAATTTGCAAATTTCGTTCATGACTTTTCCCATGAAAGTCCCATAAATTAACTAGACAAAATTTGACTGATGTCCCCATTCGCGTTACTTTCTGCACGCGCGCACAAACAAACCTAAAAAAAAAAGGGTAAAATGCTACTTAGGCTAAAAATCAGGAAATCCCCCTTAACTTTGGATCAGATAGCCCCCATACTTTTCAAAAAATAAAAAACTTATGTTTATGGAATTACTATGAAGCCCCCTCTTACTTTAAGATTTTATTAAAAAGCCCATGAAAAGGGCGAACCACATTTTTCATTAGAAAAAGTGTTTCCCTATGTAATTTTATAAATCCATGTGAAAGATTAGAGTTAACAATGTTAGGAGGCTTTCTGACAAAATCTTAAACGTAAAGAGGGTTTTTATAATAATCTCTAAAATTAGGCTAAACAACACTTAAATACCTTATAGTTTCACTCATTTAGCACTTATATACCCTTAGTTGTATTTCATAGCATTTATATACATTGAGTAGTTAAAAATTGACACATCAATATTCTCCATTTTACAAACATGAAAATATTCATCCTAAAGTACTCTTATAACATTCATATGTTAATTTTGGATATTTTTAACCCTTAATATTCATTAAATTACTATTAAACTTATCCAAATTCTAATGTAAATGTATCTTAATTCTATTTTAAAAATACAATTTGGAAAGATTCAATAATTAATTCAACAAACTTAATAGACAAAAAGTTATAAAATTTGCATATGAATGTTATATGAGAACTCTCAAATAATTTTTTTTACCTTTGCTAAACAGATGGCATTAACGTTCCAATTTTTAACAACTTAGGATATATAAATGCTATGAAATTCAACTGAGGGTATATAAGTGCTAAGGGAATAAAACTATACGGTATTTAAGTGTTATTTAGGTGGGGGGTAATCTTTCACCAATGCTAAGGATTCCATCACCAATGCACATTCGTTATGGGTAGTTAGACGTTGCCAATAAATCGGTCACCACTGTGTGGATGCATCTGTTGCTAATGTTCATTGATGACATGTACAATTGTTAGGACGTAGTTCATAGAATATATTTTATTTGAGTACTTGCAAATGCTCAATTTCTACTAATATTTATTTGAGATGATATATTATACGTAAATATAGGTATAAGAAGTGTATGAGGCGAAACCACGTGAAAATTAGCTCAAAATCTAATTTCAGCCTCCTAACCATTAATGGTAATCATTCACCATCGATGGTAAGCATTCACCATCGATGGTAAGAAAAACATATCGATGATCAACATACACTTTCATGTAATCGAAGGGCCTCTCAACCATCGATGGGGCCTCAACACCATCGGTGATTGAACGCGTTGATTACAGAATTCTTAGATCTAATCTCAACCGTACGTTATTTCTTTTATCTCCAATCTCTACCAAGTTTATGATATCTCTTTCCTAATCTATTGGTTTTGACATGTGAGAGATTTCATGTAAGGATTTGACCCCCGGATCCTCGATAAACTCTCACACATCGCGTATAACATCTTCAGATTATTTTAGTGAGGTGAGTTGGCCATATACTGATTCTCTACACCATTCTTCATTGAGTTATGTTTATATTCATAGAAGCACGGTTTGTTTAACAAAACAGCATAAGATCTTTCTAATATTTTGAGCTTTAACTCTTTGTGTTGGTTTTGGTTTTGGTTTGAACTTATTTTAACAGTGTACTCAAGTGGGATTGAATTGAGAGTTGGAACTAGCTAGGACTAGGTATTATTCATTGTGGAGAGTCAAGTTCGACAACTGATCTCAAGAAGATTTCAAGGTGCGGTCTTGTAAGCATATTGAATTAGGTTTATGATTCTGGAGAACTCTTTGCATAGTGATGAAGCATATTCGCTAGAAGAAAGAGTAGATATAGGATTGTTATTCGAGCTACTATAAAATCTTGCGTGCTCCTGATTAGTTGCTATATGTATTTGATTACCGTTGATTGTTTTTATTTTATCATTTTTGCTGCATACTGTTTTTTCTTTTTTTTTTTGTGAAAAACAGTTGCAACTTATTCACCCTCCTTTAGGCTTGTATCTTAGATCCGTCAAATGGTATCAGAGCTTTGTTACCCATCTTTAGGATTCAAAACCTATGGCAGAGACGTCTAGTTTGGCAATCACAATAGCTTTTCCTGAGGAACACGTAGTTAACTGACCTTTTTGATGGGACAAAATATAGCTCTTGGAAAGCACACATGAAAGTCTTTTTTTATCCACCAATTGTGATGTTTAAAGTAGTGTAGAGAATAGCTATAGTGAACTAACTACTATTATAGGTGATATTGCCATTATCACTCCTAGAGATAAGTATACGTTTTCTGACAAAAACCTATATTCTTTGAATGCAAATGCTATAAATGCTCTTTATTACTATTTAACTGCAGAAGAATGTAACTACGTGTCAAATTGTTCTACTGTGAAGGAAATTTGGAATACTTTGGAAGTTACACACGGAGAAAATTCATAGGTGAAAGAGCAAGAACTTATAATGTGTGAGTAATTATGAGAATTTCAAGATGAAGTCTTTGGAGAGTATTTAAGACATGTTCACCCGATTCACATACATTGTGAATAAAAGCAGACAATTGTAGACGGTAAAAATTACCTTTGCAGACTTACGTGAAATTCGCCTACGAGTCGGAGTCACCCACACAACTTGAGGGTAGGGCTCACCCATGGGCTTGACTCACTAGCGCGAACCCAAACCGCGCGGTCGCCAAATTCGCTCGCATTTTTTGATCACAGATTCGCTTGTTTACTCAACTCGCCCGCACAAGTCAGGATCATCCAGATGACTGACATTCGCCTGTTTACTCGACTCGCCCGCACGAGTCAAGATCATCCAGATAACAAACATTTGCCTTTATGATCGACTCGCCCGCACGAGTCAAGATTATCCAAATGACTGAAATTCGCCTGTTTACTCGACTCGCCCGCTCGAGTCGAAAGTCGAATTCGCCTACGAACTTTAGGATCGCCAGTGTACTCGGCAGCCACTACGCCACGTACAAGGATGAGCTTTCCCGCTCCTCACGACGTGAAGGGAAGGAGTATAGTGCTCCGAGCCCATCAAGTAGCCACTCACAGTACGAGCAACCAGTCAAATCCATGCAGTCGCCAAGTCCGCCTGCATGCTCACGATTGAAGCTCACCTCGTCTGCACGAGTCAAGAGCTGAATCCGCCCGCGATCAACAAGCTCGCCGAACTAGTACCTGGCAGCCGTAACAACACGTACAAGGATGGGCTTTCCCACTCCTCACGACGTGAAGGGAGGGAGTACAGTGCTCCGAGCCCATCAAGCAGCCGCTCATGGTACAAGCAAAAGGCATGGCATTTTCCAACAGTACATGGTCACATCCCATGATTTAGGGAGAAGCCACACCATTTCTCCCTCTATTTAAGAACCTCTCCTGCAACAGGAAAAGGGTTCCAAATTGAAAAGTTCAAAAGAACAATTAAAGAGCGATTCGTCCAGAATCCCTTTGACTAAATCAATCAGTTAATCGAACCATTGACCCTCGGTTCTCGGCTCCGATCGCCGTTTGAGAACTTAGGAGATTCGAACTCTACCGACCCGAGCTCCTACTGCGTACTGAAGCTCGCCAGCAACCTCGGTCGAATCGTCCAAGGGAAGCAGACCCGGTGCGAGAACCGAGCGAGGTGTCCTATAGCTACTGAAAGTCCCCACGTTAAACAAGGAGGGTATTCCCTCCGCTTCTGTTATAATTTCGATTCATTAGTTTGTAATAAGCTATTCTTATCAATACAAACGAAATCCCTGTTTTGAGAGATCAAAATTTACATCTACAGAAGATGGCAATCATAGTGGGAGAATCTATTTCTTCAACCGAAATGGTGGTAGCTCAGTTCGACGAGGTTGCTGTTGGGATGACTGTGGAGTCCCTAGAAATCGAGTTCGACCAAGCTAAGTACGAAGAGTACTTGTCTTCTTCCTCCTCTAGTGGCGATGCGTCCCTCAAATGCCACAGAGTCGTGCGTAGAGGCCGACCTCAAACGGTCAAAGCCTCTGTGCCTGGAGACTCTATCCGAGTCACGTCGGGGGAGCCCACTCCCTCCAAATCGATCAAGGCCAAGCCAGAGGTCGAGAGCACAGGGCGAAAGCCTACCAGATGGGTTGCTAAATGACCCTTGCAGACACCCGCCCAGGAGGAAACGGTGGTTCGTTTCGGCACAGACCATGCCGCCGCAATCTGCACGGATGCTCCTCTCTCCAGAAGAGCTCGCCAGTGTCAAAGACAGGCCCTTACCCAACGTGGGGCTTGAGCCTTTGCCTCATACGACGGTCTGAATTATTACCCAGGTTCGAAGAGTGTAAGACGAAGGGCTAACCCGCCCGACATTGGAAGGCTCTCCAAATCAGGCGCGCCGACCAAGATGGACGAGACTGCCCGCTTGGGTAGATATCGCTTCTTAGGTCACATCCCTGATGCGAACAGACCACCCCGAATGAGCGAGCCTACCCGAGTAGGCGAACCCTCAAGGGCGGGTGAGCCTTGCCACGACCCCATTGACGGATAAGTGTAACGAGCGAGAGAGACTTGACTACAAAGTTAAAGCAGTAGGCAATACCTCACAAGCTCGCCTGCGTGAGCAAAGGGTTGAGTTTCGCCTGCATGCTGGAGTTCGCCCAAGCGCGAAGACTCACCTATCAGGGCAAACTCGCCCAACTCCAATACTTAACCATTCCACCCAGTGTACACCAGGGAGTGCATCCAAAACTCTCTCGTGCGATCATTCGGGCGATCATTCTAATGTTGGGGGTTGTCGCCAACTGCCCACAGAAGACCTCAGGGGTTACCTAACTCGCAAATGCACTATACATGAGGCGAATCCTCAGTGCCACTGCGAAAGGCTTATCCAAACAGTACTCGCGGACTGCCAATGTATAGGAATGGCGAAATCTTCAGTGTTCAAGAGGCTTTCTCAACGGCCTTCCTGACCAAGACCTTCTCGTCGAAGGCATCGTCACCAAAAAGGACGCGCCGCTAATGATCTAGAGCTCTCGTCCGTTACAATCAACATGACGAATAGGGGTAAGGCCGTGCTTTCTGGTTCTCCAGATTTGGACTCCTTCCTGGGGTCTAATCCTCCGCTTGTTCGACGTGGACAAGACGGTATATACCAACGTATCCGCAGTCATACATGGGTGAGCATTGGGTTTGATTACTCAACTTTAGCAGCTCCCTCTGACGATGGGGACGAGGCTTGCTCAGCGACAGCCACATCCCAAACATCGCACTCAAGTCAGGACGCACTGGCAATGGTACACATAGCTAAACCCACACATGAACAAACGGTGGGCCAAAAATTCAAAGAACAACAGGCGACCATCGACTCCTTAAGGGAAATGTTGGAGCAGCTTCTAAACAAGAAAAAGAAGAAGAAAAGAACCCAGCACACCTTACCACGACAGACGGGGAGTAAGGAGTGGATAATGTAGGCCCACAATCTGATTACTCTTTCAAGACATCGCTAGGGACGTCGCATACTGGGGGTAGCGCCCGCGACAAGAGGTTCGATGAGTTTCAAAGCCAGCTCAACGCTTTGAAGCTCCAACAGAACATGAACAAGCTGGGGGTGGTCCGACCCTACCCTGTCGAGTGGGATACAATCCCATACCCAGCGAAGTTCAAGCCGATTAGCTTGGTACAGTTCGACGACAAGGGCTCACCCTCACAGCACATCTACTATTTTATGGCACAGACCGGATTCCTTACGGGGAACGACGCTATTCTCACCCGCTTATTCATAGGCACCCTCAAAGGGGTAGCATTTGAATAGTTTCGCAAGTTAGAACCCGGATCTATCAAGTCATGGGCCGATGAGGAAAGGCTCTTCTTGACCCTCTTCTTCGACGACGACACGGAGGTGTCGATGGCCACCCTCCTCACCAAAAAGTAGCGGAAGTCGGAATCGATCAACGACTTCGTGAAAAGATTAAGGAACCGATCGGTCCATTGTCGAGACCAAGTTTTTGAATCCACACTGATCGAAATGTGCCGCAATAATCTCTCAATCCATATTCTGTCTAAGGTCGGTGCGGTGAAAACCCGGACCTGGAAAGAACTTGTTCGTCAGGGTGAGCAAGTGGAAAACATGATCAAAAGGTTAGAAGCTGAAGAGCCACAGCCCAAGAAGGGAGCTGTGGAGCCGACCGTGCCAAAGAATCCTCCTCGAACAAGAGGAAAAGAGATCATGGCCGTCGATTCCGCCCCGGCACCAAAAACGGCTCAAAGGCCGAAACCCAGGCAATTCGTGCAACGCCCCCGCGACAATACGACTTCAAGGAAGACCAAGTGGTGGTGACATTTGATAATCTACTCAAGAGCAATCGAATTAAATTACCGGAGGTCACAAAGCCTAAGGAGGTGAATAAAACCAATGACCCGAGTTACTGTGCGTATCACAGATTCCTCGGTCACCACACCTCCAAGTGTTACATCCTCAAAGATAAGCTCCAGGCCCTTTATGATGCAGGAGTCCTAAAGAAGGAGAAGATACAAAAGCAGGTGACCACGAATATGATTACCTAGGGTTTTGGAACAGATCTCTCGGAGGTTCAGGCTCCAGCAGGAGTAGTCCCCATCCCCAAGGCAGTTCTGAAGATCACTAACGACGACCCTCACAATCAACGAGGGAAAGGTTTAGTACCCCAGACATTGCCATCTGGCCAGGTGATGTGGGTCCATCCGGACCTCCTTAGCGACGAACAGTGGATTGCAAAGCCCTCAAGGAAGACTAGGGTAAGCCTTGTAATGTCATCTACGCCATTCCCGATAGGGACCATACGACGGCGTCTGCCCTCACTGACTCCGATGAGGAAACTATCACCCTCGCTACTCGATCAGGAAAGGAATTCGCCAAGGAATATCCTACGAGGGCGAAGAGCCCGATAAGGACTCCCACGAGGCCAACGACAGCAACCCCTTTAGATCCAGACAGGTCGAGCTCGACCAGTCATCCTTTTCGGTTCAACGTGCTCGCGCAGCTAAAGAGCATCCCCGCACGAATTACCATGTACGACCTCCTGCGGCTATACAGGCCTACCCGGAAAGCTCTACAAGAGGCATTGGCTGACTGGGAGGTCTTCTCCACCCACTTCTTGATGGAAGAAGACACGGGACAGGAATGTGCGATGTGCTGCCAGACCACCGAGAGGCGAGTCCCTTGTATCACATTCACTCCTGAGGACATGCTCATCAAAAGCACGTCTCATGATCGACCACTATACTTCATGGGGTACTTCGGTTCGTCAAAAGTGGATCGAATTCAAGTCCACTCGGGGTCTGCGGTAAGCATCGTACCCCTGAAGTTGATCAAACACCTGGGGATACCCCCGAAACCTCTATCCACGACTACCACAACTATCTTTGGCTTCAATACCACTGGGACTCGGCCACTTGGCAAGATCCGTCTGAAGTGCCGAATAGGCGACATGAAGACAGAAGTGACCTGCTACGTCATCGACGCCGAGCCATCCTATAACGTGCTCTTAGGATGTCTATGGATCCACAACAACTGGATAGTCCCGTCCACATTACACCAATGCCTGAAGTATGTGGATGATTACGAGCGAGTGAAAACAGTGGTGGCTGACAAGCAACCCTTCAAGGGTGTTGAGAACTACTTCACGGACTCTCTACTATACCAGGACCCCGACGAGCCCCAGATCGAGGAGCTCGAGAGCGGCAACGAGGCAGATAGTGAGCCTGAGTATGGCGACGGCCTGGTCCTGAACGATTTCGAATTAATTGTAATCGGCTACGAAAGTCACAATGTAACCGACGCTGTTCAGGCGGAGGAGATTATCGTGAATGAGAAGTTTAACTTTGCTTATTTATTGTCTTGCTCAATGTCTGAGGATGATGCATCTAACGACCTAATGTCGAAGCTCTATAACCCTACACTTTCCTGTATGCTCGTCGTATGTCGTGAAGAGACAACCAATCGAGTCTTCACAAGCCGTACTCGTCGTGCCGGCCCGGGATAACTATCAAAAGGATATTATCTTCGAGTGAATCGATCACCCTTTGCGCACGTTGTGGGATGAGTCTGAAGATGAAGACCCTGCACCTCAGTTTTCATAGTACAGTCAAATCGCGAAACGCATGACGAGAAACATGGGGTACGACCTCACTCGCCCAAAGCGCCTGAATTACGGCCGAGGGCGCAAGACGATCATCTGACCTGCTTACGTACCTAAAGGTAAACCCTCAAATTACTTCAACAGGACTCGGAGAGGCTTAGGCTACTCCTCTTCCTCATCGGATTTGTTCTGTTATTTCAACGAGGACTCCGACTATGTGCGTTCGGGGGATCGATCGTCGACAACCTCAGCATGGGACTCAGACGCCAGCACAGGGGACTTGTTCGATAACCTTACAGTCAACATGGCTACGATTGATCCCGTAGAGATGGCAGGGGATGGACATGTCCCGCTTTATGATGAGACATGGGATCACCACGTTAACGCTCAGTGGAATAGTCACTTCGAGCAACGTGAACCACCGACCGAAGATGAAATCCTCCAAGTGAACATGGGCAATGAGACTAATCCCAAGCCTATATTCATCAGTGGTAGTCTACCTCCCCAAGAGAAGGAAGATCTCATCACCCTCATATGAGAATACATTGATGTCTTCGCATGGAATTATGAGGACATGCCCGGCCTCGACCCACAGGTCGCCATGCATCGCCTTAACATCGGCTCGGACGTCAAACCAGTCAAACAGCAGCAGAGGCGATTTCGTCCACAGATCATAGAGGCAATCGAGGCCGAGGTAAAAAAATTGATCGAATCCGGCTTCATCAGAGAGGAACAACATCCTGACTAGGTAGCTAATATTATTCCGGTCCTGAAAAAGAACGGTAAGATTCGCATCTGCATTGACTTCAGGGATCTCAATGTTGTGTGCCCTAAGGATGAGTTTCCCCTGCCCATCACGGATGTCATCATTTATAACACGTGTGGGTTTGAGAGGATGTCCTTAATGGATGGGTTCTCAGGGTACAATCAAATCAAAATGCACCCCGAGGATGAAAAACACACCTCGTTCAGAACTCCAATGGGGGTATACTGCTACACGATCATGCTGTTCAGACACAAAAATGCTGGTGCAACCTACCAACGCGCCATGAGCACGATCTTTTGAGACCATCTGGGAAAGACCGTCAAATGCTATGTATATGACTTGGTCGTGAAGAGTCGCGGTAAAGATGACCATCTCCAAGACCTAAGGGTGATGTTCGAACTCATATGACTTGGTCGTGAAGAGTCGCGGTAAAGATGACCATCTCCAAGACCTAAGGGTGATGTTCGAACTCATGAGAACTCATCAACTCAAGATGGACCTAAGGGTGATGTTCGAACTCATGAGAACTCATCAACTCAAGATGAATCCTACAAAGTCATTCTTAGGGATGTCTAGCGGTAAATTCCTTGGGTTCATGGTAATGACAAAAGGAATCCGAATTGACCCCGATAAGGTACGAGCTATTCAAGAGCTTCAGCCGCCTCGAAATCTTAAAGAACTGAGAGGTCTTTAGGGACGATTGGCTTACATCCGGAGGTTCATTTTAAATCTTTCGGGAAAATGTCAACCCTTCTTCAAACTAATGAAGAAAGGTACTTCCTTCGTGTGGGACGAGCCTTGCCAACGGGCCTTTGAGGAGATCAAAGCTTATCTCTCGAACCTGCCTGTCCTCGCAGCTCCAATCTCAGGAAATCCATTCCTCATCTACATACGGGCTATGAAGCATTCGTTCGGTGCTCTCTTGACACAAAATAATGACGCCGGCCACGAGCAGGGCATCTACTACTTAAGTAGGACCCTTAGGGTGCCGAACGACGATACCTTATAGTCAAAAATGAGTGTTTAGCCTTGGTATTTTCCATCCAAAAGATGCGACACTACCTAGTTGGCCAAACCATCCATGTCATTTCTCGGGTGAACCCCATCCGAGTTTTCATAACACAACCTGCGGCTTTAAACTAGCATTTGGCCAGATGAGCACTCCTACTGCCTCAATACGACATCCACTTCATGCCACAGAAGTCAGTCAAAAGACAGGCTATCTGTGATCTTATGGCCAGTCATCCGTTAGGGGTGAAAACTAACCTATTCGAAGATTTGCCAGATGAACCCCCCGAAGTCAACACAACCTCCCCGGCGGAAGCCTGGCAGATGTTCTTTGACGGTGCGTCTCGCGTCGGCACGAGCGGATCCATCATGGCGGGAGTGGGGGTGGTCCTCACTTCCCCACAGAACCGCATATTACCTAGAGCCTTTTCTCTAACAGAGCCATGCACCAACAACGTGGCTGAGTACAACGTGCTACTCATTGGACTCGAGTTGACAAGAGAGTTAGAGATAAAACATCTCGAAGCCTATGGTGACTCTCAGCTAATTGTCAAGCAAATGACGGGGGAATACGAAGTGAGGAACGACGACCTGATCCCGCTTCACAAAGCAGCTACCAAGTTAGTGGAGTCATTCGAAAGTTTCTGCATCGAGCATGTGCTTCGTTCTAAGAACACGCACGTGGAAGCCCTCGCATCCTTGGTGGCTAATTTGGACCAACCGCTAGAAATGACTCAATGGATCACTCTGGCGAGTCGAAGACTCTTTTGACCAAAAGACGTTCTAGAAGCGAACGCCACTCACTAAGTTTCGGATCAACCCGACCCAAAAGATTGGCGTCTCCCGATCATCGATTACATCATGTACGGTATGCTGCCCGAAGACGCTAGAGAATGAGAGTCTGTCCGTCGGCGTGCCTTAAGGTTCTACTATGATTCGACTATAAAGGCGTTGTATCGAAGGTCATATGACGGCTTGTTACTTCGATGTCTTTCAAAAACAGAAGCACGAGAGGATCTCCACGTAGCTCACGACGGCACTTGCGGAGCTCACCAGTTCGGACCCAAGCTTTGGGATCGATTGCGGAGGATAGGCTACTTCTGGCCTGGGATGGTCAGCGACGCGGTTGGTTACGCAAAATGTTGCCACGCGTGTCAAATCCACGCTAACTACCTGCATTAACCTCCTGAAGACCTACACCCTACAATGACGTCTTGACCCTTCGAAGCATGAGGGATGGACATCGTCGAACCAATATCCCCACCGTCGGCAAGAGGTCATCGCTTCATCCTCGCGATCACCGACTACTTCTCTAAATAGGCCGAAGCCATCCCCTTAAGAGAAGTCAAGACCAATGACGTGATTAAGTTCATCAAACATCATGTCATATACCGATACAGCGTACCTCAACGTATCATCCATGACAACAGCACACAATTCGTTAGTCATGCGTTCATCCGGTTTTGTGATAAATTCCGGATACAGAACCTTTCCTCCACGGCCTACAATCCTTCGGCGAATGACTTGGTCGAGGCCTTCAATAAAACAATCATTAAGATCTTAACCAAGCTGACTTCTAACAACAAGCGCGATTGGAACGAGAAGCTGGGCAAGAGCTTATAGGCGTATCACACGACGGTTCGTACACCGACCGGCAACACGCCTTATTCATTGGAATATGGCTGTGAAGCTATGTTACCATTAGTGATTCAAATTCCATCCCTCCGTGTCGCCCTAGCTACGGGGATGACGACCGAGGACAATCATCAACGATGTCTCGCGGAATTTGAAGCGTTGGATGACAGGCGGCTTGAAGCTCAACAACACATTGAGTTCTACCAAGCCCGAATGTCCAAGGCTTTCGACAAGAAAGTCAAGCGTCGATCCTTTAAGGAGGGAGAATTGGTTCTCGTCGTCCGACGACCGATGATTCTCACTTCCAAGAAGAAGGGTAAATTTTGGCCCAAATGGGAAGGACCGTTCGTAGTAAAGTCAGTCTATTCGAATGGAGCTTATCGCCTCATCAAACCAAACGGCGACAAAATCATGATGCCTATCAACGTCAAGTTCTTGAAGAAGTACTACCCTTAGTTCTTATTCAAACTCCTACTGGTGTAAGAGTATAAACTGCCCCTCCAAACTCCCACGAGTGCATGAGTCTAAACTGGTCCTCACTCCCTCCAACTGGTTCACGAGGCTAAACTGTTCCTACTTCATATACTCCAACGGGAAACCCTATACGAGACGCTAATAACAGCGTTCTTAAGTTTGACCTAGATTGCCATTTGGTCCAACCTTCTTACAGTTAGGACCAAAATAACTCTGTCATGTTAACTATCACCTCTGACAAAATCAACTTACCAATCCTCTCTAATAGGATGGTGAGCCTACCAAAGTCGCTCACGTCGCGGCAAACAACCCTGTCATGTTAACTATCACCTTTGAAAAAATCAACTTACCAATCCTCTCCAATAGGATGGTGAGCCCACCAAAGTCGTTCACATCGTGGAAAACAACCCTGTCATGTTAACTATCACCTCTGACAAAATTAACTTACCAATCCTCTCTAATAGGATGGTGAGCCCACCAAAGTCGCTCACATCGTGGCAAACAACCCTGCAATGTTAACTATCACCTCTGACAATATCAACTTACCAATCCCTTCCAATGGGATGATGATTCCTCATAGTTGCTCCGATCGCAACAAAATTCTATCATGTTAACAATCTCCTTTGATAACTGGCCCCATTATTCCCACGAGTAACACAGCCTACGTAGTAACCTACCATGCGACTTGTTGCTACTTAGGTCAATAGTCACACTCCTACGTCCCTAAACTACCTGACCTATTCCGGATATCCTAATATTCTCATAGAATAACCGATGGATAATGGCCTACCATGCGACGACTCCTACAATAATCGATCGTCATATTCCTACATCCCTGAATGATTCGGTTATCATTCACGTCATCGTCCTCGCAGATGATGATAATTATCAAAGGTGGTTTAACAGGTGACATGTCCCAACTGTCCCCTCAGACAACAAATCACCAAATGACAAGTCATTGTTGGGGTCTTTAGCTGGTCGCATGCATGAGCAACTGCTCTTTGTTTGAAGCTAAGTGTTACCCTCTCGGTTTCGCCTGAGCTACAACGCGAGAGTCGGGGTTAACCCAATCCCACGCTGTGAACAACCAAAAGCAGAAGGGGATCCTAGCGACTAAGTCCAAGACAGACTCATCGAATGCTCGCCACACTGCGAAAAATGGCATAACTGACTCGACTCAGGCGATAAGCAGCACAGGCGAGTCCAACACAGTGGCTATCAAGGACTAACCAATAGTCCTAAGCACAGATCAAACACAGAAAATAAAGAAAAAGCTGTGCATGCAAAGCAGTAAATAAACAAAAGCGTAACAGGCCATTCCAGGCCAAAATTACAGACATAGAGTTTTAAACTGTGATGCATCGAGCATCAACAAAATTACAAAACAGTGTTTAACAAAGAGAGCGACACACTACATCAACTTCAAAAGACTAAAACTAGCGATTTTTGCCTTGACAGCCGCGAGCTCTGCCGCCTGTCTGGTCTTCGCCTCCTGCCTCTGCTGAAGCCTGGCAAAAGCAGCCTCGCCATCCTCCTCTTCCTGGCGAAGAAGCTGGAGCGCCCTTGCCACCGCTTCGGCAACGCGACCAAGCCGCATCTTTTCATGCTCGAGCTTCCACAAGTTCGCCTCTCCCTCGAGGGAACCAGCGTCCATGAAGAAAGCAGCGTCTATGCAGGCATCCATCTCAGCCAACACCGCGCGATGTTGCCTACACAATTGGTTGAGCTCAGCCTCTTTCGCTTGAATGCGCCTCACCATATCCTCACGCTCGAACATGATGCTCATCACGAGAGGCGGTGGTTCGTCAGAAGCATCGGCGTGCACCAACTCCTCCAGGCAATGCATCAGCCCCCCAAATGTTGAAGCTCCCACTCACATCACCGGGCCAGCTGGTGACCACCCACACGGCAGATCTCCTCCATGCCTTCAGCCATGAGGAGGAGCATGTCATCGTACCCCCCGACGCCTTGGCTGATCATGACAGTCGTTCGGCGAAGGTCCTCCTCCAACTTCTGGAGGAGAACAAGCGTCAGAGTAGGATCTGCGACGGCAGAAGCCGTAGCAGCAGACGTCGCGTCGACGCCGATGGCAGCGGAGGAGGAAGCAACCTCCTTGCTCTTTGAAGCATTTGACTTGGAAGCCATTGAGTAAAGTGAAAAAAAAAACTCTGTACTTCTCTTCTGGCGAATTTTTTTCCTAAGCATGAGAACTCTACCAAGGAGACCGCGAGCACATTATATAGCCGAGAGCTGAACGGTTGGGATTTGCCATCTCAGGTAGATCAAACGGCTCAGATCTCTAGCGATGCTTCGAGTTTGACGCCCATAAAAGCTTCGCCATTGGGACTCCAAACCGACCATTCGGACTAAGCACGGGAGACGAAGCGTCCCGTCACTTCGCAATTAGTGAGGACTAACGCGCCCACATCACCTTAGCTGGCAAGCATTTGGGTTCGCAGGCAGATGCGTGGCATAAACTCGCATGCGCTTGAGTTTTTCTTATAGCACAAATTCGCCTACGCTTGAGTTTTGCTTGCAGCACAAACTCGCTCGCGTTTGAGTTTTTCTTGTAGCACAAACTCGCTGGCATTTGAGTTTTGCTTGCAGTACAAACTCTCCTGTGCTTGAGTTTTGCTTGTAGCACAAACTCGCCTGCTTTTGAGTATTGCGTGCAGCACAAACTCGCCTGCGCTTGAGTTTTGCTTGCAGCACAAACTCGCCCACGCTTGAGTTTTGCTTGTAACACAAGCTCGCCAGCATTTGAGTTTAACCTTCAACGCAAACTCGCCAACATTTGAGTTTAGCTTTCAACGCAAACTCACCAGTACTCGAGTTTCGCCTACAGCGCAAACTCGCCAGAATTCGAGTTTCGCTTGTAGCACAAAACCCGCCACCAGTTTAAGTCTTGCTTACAACACGAACTCGTCAGTTCGCCTGTAACCTAAACTTGCCCAGACCTAAGCTTCACCTGCGGCATGAAAT
This sequence comes from Asparagus officinalis, assembly GCF_001876935.1. Classification (NCBI taxonomy): domain Eukaryota; kingdom Viridiplantae; phylum Streptophyta; class Magnoliopsida; order Asparagales; family Asparagaceae; genus Asparagus; species Asparagus officinalis. The sequence goes on along the minus strand of NC_033797.1, from coordinate 89,666,551 downwards.
CGCCGGTAATTGAGTCTACCCGTCATATGCGTGAGACGCTGAATGGTGACGCAGCGAAATATGAAAAGAGTATGTACACAACGAGAAAGTGCAAACTTCATTAGATGCTTCTAGACAGCATATTTTAATAAAGTTATGACTTTACAACCAAGAGAGTCATAACATTATATTCAAGAAGCAAAACATGAAACAAAACATCTTGAATCTACTCCTATCCTACGGGTTTATTCTAGGAGTTTGAAAGATGCAAGCTTAGCTCTGACTGCGGCTATCTTCTGTGCATGCATGGCATGAGCTTTATCCTCTGCCTTCTGTTGGACCCGCGTCTCGAAAGAAGCATTAGCAGCGGCATCCTCCTGAAGCAGCAATGGAAGATTACGCCTCTCTCTGGCAAGATCGTCTTCCACCGTCTCGTTCTGAATGCGCAGGCCTATCAAGACTGATTCCCCCTCTGCATGCGGAATCATACCTAAAATGATCGAAGAAGCGACAGACTCCATGTCAGATTACAATAGGCGGTGCCGAAGATCCAGATGATCAATAAGGGCCCCTTTGTCTTCTATGTCTCTCCATCGGCACTCTTGTTGCCACACGGCGCGACAGCGGACTGGAGCCAGGAATAGCTTCACTTCAGACTCCAAATCCGCATGTCGCAAATCCTCTAATTTTATTAGGAGAAGTTCCAGATCGATGAGTCTCATCGAGTAGCGTAGGGCTAGCCTAAAGTCGCCCTAGCAACGGAGACGGGCCACATTTTCTGAAAGAGACTGCTTCAGCTCCGCGAAAGTACCACGACCCTGATCAGCGAGCGAGATCACTCGTTTCACAGCATTCTCCAACTCCTCTAACCAGGCCAGAACGGAATCTGAGGGTTTAAACTCCGGATCGCAGTTAGACGCATCACTCCTCGCCCTCTTCACATCAAACGCCTTCACTCGTGGTGCCATCCTGAACAAGAAGGAGACAATCAGCACAGTGCCCCCTCTAACAAGAAAATAGGGTAATATATGACGTACGGTCTAAGTGCGTATCTGTCATCCAACGGTCCAGATTGGGCGGTGGAAAGGAAGATCATCCATTACTCCGACTTTAATGCGAGACGACATGCCAATGTCAGTCTAGCTGGCGGGCACTCGAGACTGCGATCAGACACGTGGTTACCCCCAAATCAGCATTAATTTCGTCTTCAGCTTGATTTGACTATGGTCAAAATTCGCCTATGGCTAAAATTTGCCTGCGGCTTGAGTTCCCCTGTAGTTAGAATTCACCAGCGGTTTGAACTCGCCTGTGTTTAGAATCCGGCTGTTGTTTGAATTCGCCTATAGTTAAAGGCCCACCTACAACGGCCTCACAAAGAAAGATAAAAGCTGAAAGATAAGAGGCAACATCGATTAGGAGGGGTACATGCACAAACATATTTGGGAAACCAAAAGAGCATAACATTCATCCAGTCTTAAGACAGTACGTTTGAACAAAGTTATGACTTCACAATCAAACGAGTTATAACACAACGTCAAAAGAAAAATGAAGCAAAATGTCTTAACACAATTTTAGACCTAAGAGCCTAGTCCAACAAACTAAAGGATGCAAGCTCTGTTTTAACCGCGGCTACACTTCTCGTGTGGTCCTCCCGGGCTTTGTCTTCAGCCTCTTTCTGAGCCCGATCCTCGAAACTTGATTGGGCGACAGAGTCTTCCTAGTGCAGTGTTTGGAGGTTTCGAGTTGCCTCCTCAACAGTCTTGTGGACATTTACACTCTCAGATTGAAGCCCCCTCAGGGTCGTCTCCGCCTGCTCCAGCTCGACCCTTAGACGGGATACGGCAGAAGTGAAGTCGCCTATCTGCTCTTCCAGTGAGCGCTGTTGACCCACCCAAAAGGCGACATGGGATTCCAAATCTGCTATTTCCCTGGAGTGAACTTCCTTCTCCCAGACCTTCGGACACCGAACGTGAGACAAGAAAGGATCCACATCGGCTTCCGAACCCTCTCGCAGCAAGGTCTCCAGACTCGTCAGGCGTGACTCCAGAAAAAGGAGCCTCTGCACACAACGTGTGGCAAACCGGTATTCACCCAGCCGCCTAAGATCGGCCACACGATCCAGGAGGGACTTTTTGAAGTCATCGTAGGTCCCCATGCTAAGACTAACAAGGGAAATTACCTGCTTCACAGCGTTCTCAAATTCCTCAGCGTGAGCCTATATAGATAAGGAATCTAAGGAAACAGGCTCTTGACCCGGAGCGAGCACCGCAATGGGTGGAACCTCGAGACAAGGTTCGGCTCCAGACGACAGAATAGGGTTTGAAGCGGAGGAAGTCGCGATTCCCTCAGATTCATCGTCAGAAATCAAGATGGGCTTGGCCACACGCTCTTCAGTAGTCGAAGCTTCTTCCTGAACTGCACAACACGACGACAACACAACAAAGAGTTAGAAGCGAGAGGTATCGACTTGACTTGCGACCCTCTAATCAAACTGCACAAAAGCCTAGACAAAAAGGTACATTCGGTGGTAGCGGCCTCGGTGGCACCCGAGGAGGACACCACTTTCCTTTTTTTGAAGAGACTCTTTTCACCTTTGGCGCCATTTCGAGTGCAACGAGAGGGAGCGTAAGTTTTCTCCGGAGAAGATAATAAGAAAACTACAACCTCCCTTAACAAGGGGGAGGGGCGTTAAATACTCATGGCATGGACGATTGTCTGCCGTTCGATCGAATCGTTCGAAACCGAACAGTTGGAAAGTAAGGCCGAATGGTTTGGGATCCCGCGTGAGCGGTCGATATCCGGCAGTTTCTACACACGATCTCTCACCAACGGCCCAGATCGGGCATGGAGGACGAAGAGGCCCACTACGCTGTCTTTAATGCGAAACGATGTACCCACATCATCTTAACTGACGAGCGTATTAACGCATAAATTGACACGTGGCTCACTAAGAGCGGAGCCCGCCCGCGAGCCGAATTCGTCGTTTGAACTCATATGGTTCAAGCTCGTCTGATGGTTGAGCCGATCAGGCTCGCATACCACTCTGGAACTCGAGCCAGTCCTAATTTCGTCTGCAGACGGAATTCACCTGCAGATAGAATAAGCCTGCGGCTAAAATCCGCCAACAGCTGAAATCCACCCGTAGCTAGGATTCCCCTGCGGTCAAACTCTGACTAGTGCGGATCCGTGTTGAATAATGACAAAAACAAAAAAAACAAGAAAAGGTGGGGCGCACACAAGGGAAATAATGACTAGGAACGAAAGGATAATTCCATTCATTAAAAGGAATTCGAATACAACGAGGGAATCGAAAGTAAATTACAAATCTCTCAACCGCGACTCTACTTTGTGAATCTCCTCAGCACGCTGGAGCTTGAGCCTCCTTAAAATCTCTTGACGAAGATCCTCCATGGAGAGCAAAACCAAGTCTTGGACGGTGTGCCTGGCCTCCTTAAGGGCTCGGTCTTTCTCCTCAATGGAGCCAATGATCAGTTGCCGTCGAGACTCCAACTCCTCCAACTCCCCCATCAGCTGTGCACGAGCCCTCTCCTGATTGACTAGCGAGGCCTACACGTTAGCAATGATTTGCTTGGTCTTTGCTATCTCCGAAGACAAGCGATAGAGGCGGGAGTCAGCCTTTTGTTGCTCTAGGCTCCCTCGTTCGTTCTCGGTCTTGACACGCTCCAACTCTTCCGTCAACCATGCCTCCAATGACATTGTCTCATCCAGTCGGTGATCGCGCTCCTCCAATGCTGTTTGAACCTCATCAAACACAAGACGAACGATCTCGGAGCTCATAGCGCGAAGGGTAAGCAGCTGTTGGACAGCCCGCTCTACCTCTTCCAAACACTTGAAGTACGGGTTAGCCGCGGTGGCACCAAGCTTCTTGATCAAGAAAGCCATGTCATAATCAAGGTCCTCCTTGAACTCCTCAAAGGGGCAGCTCTCTTCCAATGCGAGCTTGACGCAGTCAGCGAGAGTGTCTTGGAAGTTAGCAGGGGTTCGAGCCACCTTTTTTTTTGCGTGAACGCTCCAAAGGAGAGAGGGTAGCCTCATCTGCCACGGACGTCATAGCCAAAGCCGCGATCGAGGGGCTGTCAGTCATGACGGTGGAAGTGGTGGCAGACACCGTCAAGACCGAAGCGTCAGTTGACATCACTGGAATATCGACCGCAACGCTGATGGTCACCAATGATGAGGAAGCGGTTACCAGCCGAGTGGGTGTCTCCCCTTGGGTCAGAGACTCCTATGCCGGTGCTTCTCCCCCGACCAACATTTCTTCAGAAATGGGGACTTCCCCTTGGTGGTCTGTCACCTCTTCATGAGCCGACACCTCTTCCTCACTTGACATCGCCTCATGAATCGAGACATCATCTTCCGCCTCTAATTCATCCATCTCTCCAGTCGACTGGCCCGCCCAAGAGGGGAGACCCTCCTTACCAATAGTTTTATGGGATGGGTCACCTGCGAGTACAAGAGGAAGGTTAGAAATACGCCGGGAGGAGCCCCACTGACGGTTCAGCATGAACGGATTGCCAACGCTAACTACTCTACTGAGCCACAACCCTTGTCCCACTTCCCTCTCTTCGTCGAAGAATGGAGAATTACTCTCTCAATGGTACCGTACATTAATGTTTGACACCAAACGCTCAGGTTGGTGCGGATTCGACTTACGCGAGGATAGTGTTAAAGATTACCTTCTGGTACGATCGTGAGAGGTCGTCGAAGCCCCGCCTGTAGCCTCACACAGACTGTGGAGAGCATCCTTTGAAGTCGTCAGACTTCCCGCGATGCGGCAAAAGGAGGCAGACGAAGAAGCCCCTATCATAGACAGTCAGCTTCAGAATGATCGGCGCTGGTAGCATCATGCCCGACCTTCCGGGCGCCTGGTAGCCTAGACCGTCTCTTCGTGACGGACCTTTTTGGCCGCCTCCATCCTGGAACTTTCGGCCGCAGTCTCCCGCTGTCGTTTAGAGAGAAGCGAGCTACTCGGAGATAGGAGGGACATCCCCATCCATCCAGCTATCGTGCTCCGACCCTGTTCCAGACGTTTACCTACCCGGACTAGCTCATCAGATTCTCTCTGCCTATCGGTGGGATCCAACGAAAGACCAAGGGACGGGGCTTGAGCCTCTAGTGCCCCGGATTCATCTAAACCTATATCAAAGCCCTCGATGTCTCCGGTAGGATCTTCCGAGAACCACTCTCTAGTAGTTTGGTGGCCCTTCCACCTCGAGGGATGAGGAGCTCCCCTCGGGTGATGCCCATGCTCCACCAGACAGGAACTCTAAAACCGGAAGCCCTCAGGATTAGCGCTAGCACCCCGATACCATCGACAATATAGGAGCGTATAGTGCAGATCGTGATCCTTTGCAGGAAGTTCGAAATGAGCATGGGTGCCACCAGCATGAGTTCAGAACCATCCCTGAGCGCCATCCACTAACCCTCCTTCGAAATGTAAGTAATGGTTGACGTTTCCCACGTACAGCTGGTCATACCCGAACTGGAGGATGAATCTGCAAGGAATGTACAGCTCAAGGTAGCACACAGAGCCTGTTCGTAGGATATGATATCCTGGTCAAATATTCACCAACCATCAAAAAGCGCCACAGGAAAGAACGGTGTGGTGATCCACTGTCGATACATCGCTAAGAGACTCACCATACCCTCCTCCACTGAAGTAGGGGAAGAAACGGTGAAAATTGTAATGGCCGAAGTGGGACAGCATCTTCCTCGCGTCACGGATGTCTTTACACTTTCACGAGCATCTCTCCAGGTGCTGGACGAACGGAACGAATTTTTCCCATTGAAAAGTAGCTGGGGCACTCACCAAGCACTCGCAATGGTAGACAAACCACGCCATCAAGTAAGTGTAGGGCAACCCTACTCTAGGGTTAGGAGTCCTAATAACTTCACCTTCCCCTTCATCGACACTCGACACACGACAAAATTGGGCCGTCAATGTGCGGAGTCCCCGATGGATACATGCCACCATCGCCGACACCAATGCGTAGGACTTTCCGTAGGCTAAGCAAACCGTTGGATAGACGACCTCCACCGGAAGCGCCTTGAAGGAATGAGTGGGAACCAAGCACCTCTTCAGCCACAACATGAGGTACCCTGCGAGCAAGGCCTTTCCAGATATAGGGGGCTTGGCCTGGTGGTGGAACAAATGGAAAACCGTTCCGAATTTGAATCCACCCTCGTTATGCTCGAGAGTCATGGTGGCTCCCCCTTTGGCCGTCCTCCTTTCCACTTCGGCCTGGTCACACTCGCCCAGCGATAGAGTAGGCCTTCCCTTGATATCATTCTCCGAGAATAAGTAATCAGCCCAGTTCTTATGGCTGATCCCCGGAGCCCTCTTCTTCTTACTTTTATGGTCTACCGCCCCCAAGGTATTAAGGCATATATGGTAGTGACAGAGCAATTCCCATAGAGTTTTAACCACCAAGGGGGAGCGGCTTGAAAGTTGGTCAATCTCATCTTGACCGGGGACGTACTCCTCGTAGGGGAAGCTTTCCAAAGGCAACCCTGACACATCATACATCTCATGAAGGGTTATGCCGAGTTCACTATTGGGGGTGAAGAACGTGCCGCTGTCCACACAATATAGTTCCAAGATGCTGTGGAACTGAGGAGCACTGATTTTCAGACCATGTCGAGTGGCCCGAATGGCTACGTACAGCTCTGAATCCATGAGATCAGAATTCTCGGCCAAGACGTAGTTAGTAATCTTAGACCACCAAGTGCTGCTACCAGGCACAGAGCAGATCCACCCTGGGGCTCTGAAGTCCTTTGGAGGAAATTTCCCCCAACCCGAAAGAAACGATGGCAGAAAGTCTCCACGACCGCAGTCGTCTCCCCAGCGAGCAATGGTAGTGGTAGAGCAATTCCCATAGAGTTTTAACCACCAAGGGGGAGCGGCTTGAAAGTTGGTCAATCTCATCTTGACCGGGGACGTACTCCTCGTAGGGGAAGCTTTCCAAAGGCAACCCTGACACATCATACATCTCATGAAGGGTTATGCCGAGTTCACTATTGGGGGTGAAGAACGTGCCGCTGTCCACACAATATAGTTCCAAGATGCTGTGGAACTGAGGAGCACTGATTTTCAGACCATGTCGACGGATAGCCACGTACAGCTCTGAATCCATGAGATCAGAATTCTCAGCCAAGACATAGTTAGTAATCTTAGACCACCAAGTGCTGCTACCAGGCGCAGAGTAGATCCACCCCGGGGCTCTGAAGTCCTTTGGAGGAAATTTCCCCCAACCCGAAAGAAACGATGGCAGAAAGTCTCCACGACCGCAGTCGTCTCCCCAGCGAGCAACTCGTTGGACGGTAGGCTAGGACGTAGAGCGGTCACACGTTTGCAGGAGTTGTCCACCCCGTACCCAGCCGTGGAGCCCGTGAAAATGCCGCAAGTCACCCCGTCTTGAGTTAGGGTCAAATCCCAGTTTATCATTCTTGGGACTGCAAGGGACCATAACTCAATAATTGAGAACCCTCTTGGCATGCTGGGAAGGTAGTAGTGGACCCCGTCCACTACGTGGAGCCACTTGCTCTCCATGAGCAATATAGCTGAAGGATCAGTCGCAGCATCACCAAACAAAAACTGAGGCTTTTTGAGCTCTATCCTAGCCTCGTCTGCCAACACCACGTCAGTAGTCAACTCACGCAACGTCAAATGGTGCCCATCAGTGACTCTCTTAATCAATCCATCCGGCCTGTCGGCAGTGAATACGGGCACCAGATCCAGGAAAGAGAATCGGGGAGGCACCGTATAGCCTGTACCTCCGACGAGACCAATAGCCACGCCCTTCGGAAGGGCTTCATCAGAAAAGGTCGCTGCAAGGCAGAACCAAAGAATTAGGATGAGATCCGCCCTAAGGGAAAATCCGCCTATCAAGCCAAAACAGGCAAAGTCGCCAGACGAATGTAAATCCACCTATCAAAAAGCAAAATCCACTTGACGAAGACAAGATCTGCCTGTATAGACCGAATTCGTCTTTACTAGACAAAAGTCAAACTTGCCTATCAAGAATGAATTCGCCTTCGCCCAATAAAACCCGACTTCGCCTGTAAAGGCAAAAGTCACCCTTTACAAATGAATGTAGAATCCGCCTGAAAAATGCCAATTTTATCCAAATCGGGGAAACTACCAAAAAAATGGCAGAGCCCACTGAGGAAGACGAACGATGCTCATCCTCCTGACCCAACGCCGATAATCAATGCAAAGTCGTCAGACAAACCTTTCGACTTACCTAAGTGCGCCTCAGGCACGCTGGCAATCGTACCAGCAACAATGCGATTAGAATAACATCTAGGACCTCCTCCCTTTGGAACGCGTTTCTTTCTCTATAGAAAATTTTCACGCGAGAAAAAGTTCCTGAGCATGGTAGCCCTCAAAGGAGAGGAAAAACCTATTTAAAGGCGGAAATGCTCGCGTGGCCACAATCGCTCTCAAGAGGCGGAGCATTAGCAGTTAAGAGACGTGGCCACAATCAAAATTGATGGCCCAGATCACTCTTAATAGTTCGTTCTCTTTTGAGATTACGAAAAACCGTCCAGACAGGAAACGGGTCGGCCAAAACCCGGGACCCGAACCGAAATCGCCGACAGAACCTAACGGCTGAATTCGAAAACCACGGTCACGATTCATCATCGAGCGAGGTGCACGAAGCTGACGTCAAATTGTTAGATCGTAATTAATGCGACCTGACGGACCCACGCCGCCTTAGCTGGAAAGCACAAAGCTTCATCGGTAAACACGTGGCTCATATCCCGCCAGATCGAATTTTGTCTGAAGGAAGGGTTTTGCCTGCAAAGACATGGCTCGACCCCACAATTTCAAATTTTGCCTGAACGATTCGCCGTTGAAAACAAATTTTGGATAGTACGACTCGTCTAGAGTTTCGAACCGCTGATGGAATGGCCTCACTCAAACCCACGCCTCAAACGGCTTAGGGTTAGAGCAGAAATCTTAGTATTAAGCCTAAGCGAAACTATTCAACAACTCATTATACTGAGGGGAATAGTATGCTAGCCCGATTTAAACGGTAATCGGTAAAGGCAAGTCAAACCCGTTGATAGCTGAGGGTTTATTAAAAATCCTAAAGAGGGCTAAATTCGCCCTAACCCGCCCGGGACTTCTTTATTCAAAGTATTCCAGACCACACACAAGTTGGTTAAGGTCTAAAAACTTTGAAGGGGTCTTGTAGACCGTAAAAATTACCTTTGCAGACTTACGTGAAATTCTCCTGCGAGTCGGAGTCGCCCACACAATTTGAGGGTAGGGCTCACCCATGGGCTTGACTCACTAGCGCGAACCTAAACCACACGGTCGCCAAATTCGCTCGCATTTGTTGATCACAGATTCGCCTGTTTACTCGACTCGCCCGCACGAGTCAGGATCATCCAGAAGACTGACATTCGCCTGTTTACTCGACTCGCCCGCACGAGTCAAGATCATCCAGATAACTGACATTCGCCTGTAGGATCGACTCGCCCACACGAGTCAAGATCATCCAAATGACTGAAATTCACCTGTTTACTCGACTCGCCCGCTCGAGTCGAAAGTCAAATTCGCCTACGAACTTTAGGATCGCCAGTGTACTCGGCAACCGCTTTTCTATGTACAAGGATGGGCTTTTCCGCTCCTCACGACATGAAAGGAAGGAGTACAGTGCTCCGAGCCCATCAAGTAGCCGATCACAGTACAAGTGACCAGTCAAATCCATGCAGTCGCCAAGTCCGCCTGCATGCTCATGATTGAAGCTCACCTCGCCTGCACGAGTCAAGAGCTGAATCTGCCCGCGATCAACAAGCTTGCCGGACTAGTACCTGGCAGCCGCAACAGCACGTACAAGGATGGGCTTTCCTACTCCTCACGACGTGAAGGGAAGGAGTACAGTGCTCCGAGCCTATCAAGCAGCCGCTCATAGTACAAGCAAAAGGCATGATATTTCCCAACAGTACATGGTCACATCCCATGATTCAGGGAGCAGCCACGCTGTTTCTCCCTCTATTTAAGAACCTCTCCTGCAACAGGAAAAGGGTTCGAGATTGAAAAGTTCAGAAGAACAATTAAAGAGCGATTCGTCCAGAATCCCTTTGACTAAATCAATCAGTTAATCGAACCATTAACCCTCGGTTCTCGGCTCCGATCGTCGTTTTAGAACTTAGGAGATTCGAACTCTACCGACCCAAGCTTCTACTGCGTACTAAAGCTCGCCAGCAACCTTGGTCGAATCGTCCAAGGGAAGCATACCCAGTGCGAGAACCGAGCGAGGCGTCCTATAGCTACTGAAAGTCCCCACGTTAAACAAAGAGGGCATTCCCTCCGCTTCTGTTGTAATTTCGATTCATTAGTTTGTAATAAGCTATTCTTATCAATACAAACGAAATCCCTGTTTTGGGAGATCAAAATTTACACCTACAACAATATTGTCTCATGACTAAATGCAGTAATTCGGATGAATCCAAACAGGAGAGCTCTGATAGTGAGGTTAACCTACATATGATGATATATATTCTAAATATAATAAAATATTAGGTTAATTTGAAAAACTTTTTAAAAGAGTATAAAGTTGTTAAATAAGTAAATTCAAGTTTATGATAAAATTGGAAGTTCTTCTTTAGAGTTGAATACATCTAACAATGCAAAGAAAAATATCTCATTTGGATATATACAATGTTCGATGTATAGAGACAAGAATTCATATTTATCCAAGCAAATAACTAAAAAATCAAGTAAAATTAAAGAATTAGTTTCTAGGTAGATGAGTTTTTATGTGAGTTACCTTTTGAATAAAGAAAATTTAAAACTAGATACACTACCATAGTTTTTAAAAATGAACATTTTATGTCCAAAAATACTGATTTGGGAAAGGTTGTGACAAATTTATATTGGGTTCTAAAGGTTTATTATGATCTTTTCTTTCTAATCAATGATTTGCAAAACCGAAAACTGGACTTGGTTATTCAAATTCAAAAAAAAATATAAGAAGTTTCAACCTTATTTTCTCAAAGGAAATAACTTGGCTCTTTGTGCACCCATTTCTAATGCATGTGTTATTATTTACGCTTTATGTAACAAAATGGGTCATGTTTTAATGAATTATCGAATGCAATATAAAGTTAAAACAGTTAAGCAGATTTGAGGTAGCTAAAGGAACAATTGCTGACCAATTTAAACCTATATGGATACCTAGATTACACCTTTCTACTTTTTTGCAGGTGTGCAGGAAGGCTAAAGATCAAAGCGATATCCTTTTTTGTTGTCCAAGGAATATTCAAAAGATAACAATCTATTTGTTAGCCTAACCAAGAAGAAGAATGGGATAAGAAGTTGTCGATACGTACATAGAGGGTGTCATTATGCAAGTGAGGATTTATTGCAAAGACACAACTTGCACAAATATTTGTTTCAGCAAATCTTCTCAAATGGGTAAATAAAGGTATATTCTATAACCCTTTCATGTTGTATGTACATATTTTTTATATTTTTTTTCTTTTTAGGTTTATTTTTTTATATTATTTCTTTTCCATTTTCATATCAAAAATGAAATAAATTTCTCTTTTTACATCTTTTAGTTATCTTTAAAAATCAAAAAACTTTAGACATGACAATGAATATCATTTCACAAGATAGATTCAGATGATTTTTTCTTTTTCGTATATAGGCTTGATTGTGCTATACAGGTTCACATATGACTTTCCAATCTATGTGTATGTTCTTTTTGCACACAATAATTAAAATATGATTACATGATACATTGTTTACACGAGATATTTCATGCAGCAATATCACATATCTATTTTTCTACTTAACATATTTTGTGATGTGAAATAGTGGTTGAAAGTCTTATGTTTGGTTTATGGATATTTTGTTGGTTATATCAATTATTTTTTGAGCTCATTTTTTACTTCGCTAAAGCATAGTCCTTCATCTTTATATGCACTGAAATGCATTTGTTTCAAATATCAATCAAACAATAAGAGTTTATTTATTAAAACAAGATCAAAGATCCACACACTTATAAAATCCATAGAAAAATTGAGTGTATTCCTTAAAAAATGGTTAAAGACCCACACTCGTGAATTTGTGTTTATACATTTCTCAAAAGGTATTCATCTTATACTAAATATATTTTATATTTAGAGATGGTATAACTCGTCCATTAAACAATATTTTTCTTCCTTCTACATCCTATATGGTTTAAGTGATAGATAACACTTTGGTCTTTAGTCTCTAAGGTTGAGATAGTGCAATGATAGATGACACTTTGGTCTTTCGTCTCTAAGGTTGAGATAGTGTAAGTCTTATTATTGTTCAATATTACTTTTATATACCTGAATTTATCATATGAACTAGTATAAGTCTTTTTACTATATTTTTCACACACTTTACATAGATATTAATCTTTTGTGTGTGCTTTTTGATTTGGTTTCTACCATATTTATGTGTTTTATCATTAAATTTTGATCCGTTATGCTATTTTTCTATAAATGTTTTATGTGAATCATCATGCTTTTCTCTCCTATACACCTTTTGGATATTTTTTATCTTTCCATTTTATTAAGCATATTCATTGGTGTGCTTTTCACTTTTGCTAATAACAAAATAACAAAATGGGGGAGAATTATGAAATTTGATGAGTTTTGCATGAGTGAGTTTTTCTCTAAGTGATTTCAAATTTATTTTTTTTAATAAAATTTTTAAAACACTCGATGCATTATTTTAGGGGGAGTTTTATAAAACTTGTGCTTGATTACAGTTTTTATGATTGCATGAATGTAGGGGAAGAATTGCATATCATTTATTATTGCATGAAAGTGTATTTATGCTTATTATTGATATTTATATATCTCAAATATGCATGTATTTTGGTATTTTAAATTTTAAGTTTGTTATTATTAAAAGGGAGAGATTGTTAGGACATACTCCACAAAATATCTCTTGTTTGAGTAACAACAAATTTTTATTTTGTAATAATATTTATTTAAGATGATGTAGTTTAAGTAAATACAACTATAAGAAGTGTACGAGGCAAAACGAGATGAAAATCAACTCAGAAGTTGATTTCAGCTTCCTAACCATCGATGATAGACATTCACCATCATTAGCAGGAAGAGCTCATCAATGGTCAATAACACTCATAAATGATTTTTACTCTAGATACTTGTATATCATTAATGAGCCTATCAACCATCGATAGGGCCTCGAAGCCATCAATGATCGAGAGTCACCATCAATGGTAAACACTTTGATTGTAAAAATTTGAGATTTAATCTCAGCTATTTTTTATTTCTTTTATCTCCAATCTCTACCAAGTTTAAAATATCTCTTTCCTGACCTATTGAGGATGTAATATCATTGAAAAAGAGAGACAGAGAAGAGGACAGTTTTAGGTTTTTTATTTGTGAGAGATTTTATTGAAGGATTTAAGCCCCAAGCCTCGATAAACTCTCACCTATCACGCACAACATCGACAGATCATTTTAGCAATAAGAGCAACTATTGGATTGATTCTCTACACTATTCTTCATTGAGCTATACTTATATTTATTGAAGGACAGTTTGTTTAATAAAAGGGTTGTAAGATATTTCTAATAGTCTTCTAAGATTAACTATTTGTATTGGTTTGGTTTGAACTTATTTTATGGCGTACTCAAGCCGTTTTGAATTGAGGGTTTAGATTAGCAAGGACTAGGTGTTACTCATTATAGATACTTAGGCTAGATGACTAATTTCGAGTTGATTTTAGGGTATGGTCTTGTATCCCTATTGAATCGAGTTTCTAATTCATGAACTATTCGCATAGTGAAAAAGCTCCTTTGGGAGAAGAAAGAGTATATGTAGGATTGCTATTCAAACAACTATAAAATCTTGTGAGTTTTTGGTTGGTTGCTATTTGTGTTTGATTATTATTAATTTCTTTTATTTTTTTCCCATTACATATTCTGAGTTTTTGGCAAAGAATAGTAACAACCCTATTCACCCACTTTAGGCTTGCATCTCAGATCCATCAACTATCCATTAACTATTTACAATGAGATACCAATGGTGACAGGCTAGAACCCATCACCAATGTTCCATGGTGGCAAGTAAGCTCGTCGCCCATGTCTAAAATATCGGTGACGGGCTTTCATGTCACCAATGCTCATTGGTGACAGTTTCACTAATGACTAATGTTATTGACATTGGTGACAAGTACATCCATCATCCATGAGCATTTGTGACAAATTACCCCATCACCATCAATTATTGTGACAAAAAAATTGGTCCAACCACTTGGCTCCATATATGTAAATAATATAATATCATCTATACAAATTGAATATCAAATCCCCATATCTATCCACAAAGCAATCATATCACAATATATAATCAATATTCATATCACATCTTTATATCCAACAATCACATGTAATATAGAAATGTCATCTTACATATCCATCTACAAAGCAATAAAATCACAAACACATGCTACAGTCAAATATAAAAACATATCTACATGTCTAAACAAGTCTAACACAATTTAAAAGTACATAAATCTCTAATAACACATATCTGACCATAAAATATAATGCATATAGAAAAAAAACCTGCTCCTCGTCGTCATTGTTGTCTCTATTATTGGCGATAGCTACACCAGGATGTCGTATTGCATTGCTGTTTGTTTGCGTCAGAAATTTGATTCATTTGGGAACTCATTACAATCGTTTATCAACTTACAAGTTAAAAAGAGTGAGCCTTTTTATAAGACTTCTCTTATACAAAAGAATTTAAACAGAGAATTTCCTAAAAACACACGCAGGATCATTTATCGATCGCTGCTTGCGTGAGTTCTTTTCTTACGTCAGGGTTTATGCGTGGACCACCGCGGATCAGATACGATTGATTTTGTTGTCTCGCGAAGGAAATAAGAAATTGAAGTGAATGACTTAGCAAGGTGATGCAAATACTCTTCTCGAGATCACAACAACGGTGCGATCTCAAGGAAACTACAAAAGAGCGGTGTTGAAGGGGGGCAGATCTCTAGAACTCTTCCTCTTATTGTTGAAGAACTCGCCAAGAACTTGCTTCCTCCTCTCTAAAATTCATGTTCCTTGATCTCCAAAATGTCATGGCTTCGCCTCCAGCTCAAAATTCCTGTTTTTTCGTGTATAGGGACCCTAGGCTTGTATTTATAGCCTCCGGAAGCTATGTTTTCGGATAAGAACTAATGATTTGATCTTATCCTCAATTAAAACCACTTAACCATGTTTAGAGATAGCCATAAGGCAGTTGGGGAGGTTTAGGAACTGTCAAAACAGATCGAAACTGTCGAAAATGAGTCCCGGGAGTTCTGACAGGTGTGAAACACCAATGGTGTTTCGCACTACAGGTGCAAAACATGGGTTTTTTGTCCGTTGTTTTGCCATTTCGTGCATTCTGTTGATTTGTAGGCTTCGCCGACTCACTTCATGCATTCGTTTACTTCTTCACGGCATCGGACAATCCCATTTGACTCGGATAATGGTATTCATCGTCTTCTCTTCATCTCGAGCTGCATGCGGGAACCTTTAGGTAATTTTTTACGCCTACAAATACCCCCTCCAAAGTCTTTCAATCTCCTTCTTTTATAGAGGAGTGTGGAATAGTTTGGATATGATACGCTCAACCTTCAATTCATTAACTTCTTCAGCTTTCAGTCTATTCAGTATTTTATCAAATAGCTAAAATTCTTCCGGTGCTATGTTTATCATCTGACCATTGTTAAAATCTTGAATTGAAGTTGGTGTGTTGATTTTTGAATTTAACTCGTGTCATTGAATCAATGTTGAACTGATTATCTTTGTCGGGAATTCGTATCTGAATCATAATTGAACTCCCTAGGATTATCCTTTGACTTGAAATTTCATCATGAGCCTTATTTCGGTAAAAATCATCGATGTGTCGACTAGCGTAGACCTTCGTTGCAACGCGTTGATTGGCATTGACTTTAATTGTAATGCATTGACCGGTGTTAAATTTTTGATGCAACGCATTGACCGGTGTTGACTCATGTTGACCGGTGTTGACTCTCATTTGCAACGTGTTGATCGATGTTGACTCTCATTTGCAACGCGTTGACCGGCGTTGAATCTCATTTGCAATACGTTAACCGATGTTGACTCTCATTTGCGATGTGTTGACCTCCGTTGAGTTGTGTGAATATAGTTTATACTCATACGTTGATTGGAGTCTACACAGTTTAAGCTCTTAAGGCGTTGGAGCGCGTGACAGGCCCAAGTGAAGAGGCTGTAGGACTAACTGTTGATGCTGGTTCATCTGTAGGTATGGATCTTACCCTTACGTTCGGCTAATTATTTACTTAACCATAGGAGAATTTTGGTTATAGGACCAGCTATTAGAGCTGATACGACTACTAATTTGAATGCTTTAAAGGTTCCTCATGAAGGCTTTAGCTAGAATTGATGTTGTCCTAGGTATTCAAGTCAAGAGACCAACTGATGAAGCTAGTGCGTTAGTGACTATCGTACTTATAGGATTTTTGGCAAACCCTCAGCCATCAATGAATTTGATAAGCCTTTATCGACTACCGTTTGAGTCGGGCTAGCATGCAAATTGTTTAAGTTCGTTCCATATGTAACGTCGTGCTAAAAGAATGAACTCTCTTAGACTTAATGCTACAACATCGAATACATAGACTTTGTCATTTGCTGCGGGAATAGACTACCCGACAACGCGTGTTAGGCGTAGACTTTAGGATTTTTGACAAACCCTCAGCCATCAATGGATTTCATATGCCTTTATCGATTATCGTTTGAATCGATCTTGCATGTGAATTATCTAAATCCGTTTCACATGTGATGTGATGCTATGAGAATGAACTCTCTTAGACTTGATACTATGATATTGAATACATATGCTTTATCCTTTTTATGGGGAAAGACTAACCGGCAATGCGTGTTAGGCGCAAACTTATCTCTACTTAGGGGTCGAGATAAAATCCCCCATGCATGCAAGACATGGATTATGGTGTTATTAATAATGGTCAACAACGATGTCAAATACGTTAGCTTTTGTCATTTTCACGGCAAAAACTAACCGGTAACGTGTGTTAGGCATAGTCTTATCTCTATTCATGGATTGAGATAACATCCCCCAGACGTGAATCCTGGTGTCCTTTTCATGGAGAAAGGTTAGCCGGCAACGCGTGTTAGATGTTGACTTATCTCTACTTAGGATTCGAGATAAAATTTCTTGTGCGTGTAAGGCATGGATTTTAGCGTTATTAATAACAACCTAACACGATGTCGAATACGTGAGCTTTTGTCCTTTACACGATAAAAGACTAACCAACAATGCGTGTTAGGTGCAGACTTATCTCTAATAAGGGATCGAGATAAAGTCCCTCATATGTGTAAAGCATGGATCTTAATGCTGGAGAGGAAGAATTTTATATTCTATCTCCTGTTTGTCTTTTCTTGGGGCAAAAAGAAACCCGTTGCTGGAGAGGGAAAATTTTATATTGTATCTCTTGCTATAAAAAAAACTCAAAGTGGGATCTTCACTTCGAGAATCTAAAGGATGAAACTAAGAGTGTGATCTCCACTTTAAGAATCCTAAAGATTTAGATAACCCTAACTGTTTAAATGTTTGATTATATAATCTGAAGGGGGTTTTTTGTTTATCGAGATGAAATTCTGACTCTGGCCCTGACTATTTAAAGGTTTGGCCAAGTGGATGTTTGAGACGACTCTAACTGTTTAAAGGATTGATCGCTAGATATGGGTGGAGGCCTTTTGTTTATCGAAAGGGAATTTCGGTTTTGGTCCTAGCTGTTTAAAGGTTTGACCGAGTGGGAATGGAGGAACGACTCTAACTGTTTAAAGGTCTAGTTGCTTGATTTGGAAGCGGACCTCTCGTTCATGGAAGGAATCAAGAGGGGATTTTGGTTATGGTCCTAACTATTTAAAAGTTTAACCAATATGGATTTTGAGAAGACCCTAACTGTTTAAAGGTTTGACCGTTCAATTTGTGAACCACTCGTTCATGGAAGGAATCAAGAGGGAATTTTGACTTTGTCCCTAACTGTTTAAAGGTTTGACCAAGAAAACAGAGGGAGTGAAAGTACAAATAACAATGGGAATGTTAATTTGCACAAATCACTCATAGGGGGTTTTCAGTATCAAGTGACAAAACCTTGACACAAAAAGGGGTTTGACAACCGTTATGGATTAAAATTTTAGGTGTTGAGTCAGAGCTCAATAGTAGGAGTGTTAAAGGCTCGGACACTACGGGAGTTTGGATGAATTTAACCACGAAGAATTTTGGTGGACCCACCGTCAGTTGATTTGATCGGTGAAGGATTTTATGGTAGAGGACTGTAAATCATCAAGCACTCCATAATTAGACCATGGGAGTTTCGTGAGAGAAGACTGACCCAATGAGGTTATTGAATCTCATCTCAACGAAAGAGTACTTAGAAAATTACAGTTGGAGTTGGCGGAATTGATCCCGACGATTGAAACCAACCAAGAATCGGATGAATGAAAATCAAATGAGACATGCTTCATCCTTGAAGGATTTCAGAGTTTCGTGAGGGAAGATTGACTTGATGAAGTCATTGAATCTCATCTCAACGAAAGAGTGCTTTGAAAATCATAGTGGGACGGTTTTAATCATTTTGGACATGATTGAACAGCTACAGTGGGAGGTTCTTAATCATTTTTATCATGGTTAAGAGTGAATTATTCAGATGATTAGTTTTCTCCTTGAATAATCAATTGATTTTGGGTTATCCTTAAGAATAACATACATAGCATTCTTTAGGAACTTCCTGTTAAATAGGTTATCCCAAACGTACTAGGGATAGTACTTTTTTTAGGAACTTTCCATTTGTGAACAATGTTGCTATTCTTGATACAGAATCATGACTTGGTTCCTGACTTTGTATTCAGCCATGATAACCTCGTATCCACCCCCAGATTTTTGGGTGAACCTGAGTCCAATCACATTCGGCTGCATTGTTGGAGCACGTAACTTAAGGGAGAAATTTTAACCTCTTATACTAGTCGGAGGTAGCCCGATTATCCATAATAATATTATGTGTAATATTCTCCAGGAACTTCCTGAATAGTTTAGCCTTGTATACCAGTTGAAGGTTTAGGAAATAGTTTATACTCATATACCCTTTGGAGTGCATGGAGAAGTAGTTTGGTTTGTATTGTTATTATGACGTCGGAGTTAATTAAGGCTTGGATTTTGTTTTGAAGACTGAAGAAAGCCTTGGTGGGATGAAGAACCCTCCTATGGTATGCATAGTATTTTAGATCCGTAATCCTCTTAGCTCCTTCCTGATCTTTAATAGGTGGTAGCTCGATTTTATTATTGTTCAGGAGGTACTTGAAGATGGCTGGAATATCATCATCCTTGAAGGAGTATTGTTGCATCTAATGCGGTTATTATGGTGATTTCTACTACGATTGTTGCTGTAATGTTTGATTAACATTAACAGCCTTCACAGGCGGCGTCGGTTAGCTTCTCTCAGCCTTTTTCCTTTTGAGAAAATGCTCGGCTTGCTTACCAAGTATTTTCAAGTCTTTCCAGGTTTTGGACGGCACGACCCCCAGGGCTTCCAGGATGTTAATGAAAAGGTTGTTATGGTAGGTTTGGAGGATGAATTCCTCCGTGTCCAGATCTCGACAGTTCATCGCCTTATTCTGGAAGCATTTGACAAAGCTATCGACCGACTCTCCATCTTTCTGTTTCTCATCAAAGAGTGTTCTGATAGACACCTCAGTGCCATCATCGAAGAAGTTGGTGAGAAACAAGCCTTCTATATCATTTCATCTATTGATATTTCTAGGCTTGAGACGGCGATACCAATCGAAGGCAGATCCACGAAGGGTGCCAACGAATGACCAAACCATCAGAGGTTCGTTGCCGGAGATCATGCCCAGGTGGGACTTGAAATAAACCAGATGTTAAGTGGGTGAACCTCTTCCATTGAACAACATGAAGTTAATTAGATTAAATTTCACCGGATATGGAATCGACTCCAACTCTCTGGGATACAGACATGGAATCCCGATCTTCTTCACCTCTCGAGCAGACATTAAGGTGTTGATCTTACTTTTGAGGTATTTCATCTTCTGGTCCTCTTCGCATGTATTTCACTTTGGGGGATTTTGGGGAGGAAAAACGGGACCACCCTCAATGTTATTATTATTGATGGGACCACCGCCAGCGTTTTTGCTGTCGGAAGGGGTATCAGCGTTGAGATTTTCCTCCACTTCCGGATCGTTGTCTGCCTAATTGGCAATATTGTGACGGCTGTATTCACTAATCTGATATGACAAAGTTTGAATCTGTTGGTCATATAATTCCCTTATTCGCTGCACAATTAATTCTATTTTAACTTTGAACTCCTCCTTTTTCTTGGCCAAGGCGTCTTCAAGGATTTTAGCTATTTGCTTGGTGTTGATCATGAACACTTCATCAGCTTGTCCCATGCTAGACATCGTATTGTTAGAGGTGATTGCGGAGCAAATATCCAAAAGTTCATCCTCTGAAGACAGTCCTTCATGCATCCTTATGTAATCCCTATGTTTGACGGCTTCTAGCTGGAGCCAAGATATTCGTTGGGCTATTCCTGAATTGACTTTTCTTCTCGGAGAAAAGTTGGAATGGATTAGAGCTGTTCGAGGCAATCACTAACTTTCTTTTGTCATCCATATTGATAGTGACTTCAAGAAATTCGTCCTCTTGACCGATTGATTTTCTTTTGCGGAAACACCTTGTCTTGGGTTTTGATGCTTTAGAGGAAAGTCATTGGAATACCGAGACCCTCCGTGGAGTGGTCTTACGGTAACTACATCTGATAATATTTCCCTTATTAATCTCTCACAAGGACAACGAGAGTCTGATTCTGGGGTACTTTACATTCGAGATTTGTTCGTACCCCCAATCTGATAGTACAACTCGTCGGTATGATTACCGAAGTAACCTATCGAGTGTTAGCACAACTTCCCAGGTGTAACGTCATCGTCATCTCATAGACATGTTTCCTTCTGGAGATATACCACATTGTTAGCATTGTCAAGAGTTACATGTTTGGAACTATGTCTGCTTGGTGGAAAATTTGATGTAAGTAAAATGAAAGAAATTTGATTTGTATTCCTTTGATCTTAATTACAATTGGATTTTCTGATAAAAAAAGAGAAGAGAATTGATCTGGATTCTCCTTTTTGTTTAATTATCGGTTCTTCATGGTAGCGATGAGGTGCCTCCCTCGAATGCTCACGTCGAGTTTGCTTATCGTTGACGATCCGAACGTCTTGTTTCACTAGAACGGCATCTTCTCCTCACGATTTGACGTTGTGGAGGACTTGCGTGGCAAGTTTGAAACTCTGAACGAGTTGATAACTCAGAGCAAGTTTAAACTCTTGTAAAAGAGTTGATTGATCTTAACCATAATTGGTTAGACAAACCAAGCATGAAGATAGCTCCTGTTGCCGAAGAATGTCCTTTACTGATCTCTAGATCTAAAAATGCTCAATGATCCCAAAGATCTCTCTTGATCTGCCCAAGCCGAAGAGCTAACCAGCCCCTAACTAAACTGATTTTTTAGTTATTTATAAGGGATTAGGGGGTGTAACCGCCTCCTTAATCTGCTCCTAAGTGGGGCTGAATGAGGTGTAACCGCCTCCTTAATCCGCTCCTAAGTCGGGGCGGAAATCCCTCAGATCATGGGGAGAAAACGGTTTCAGGAACCGTTCAACTCATGTTTGAACGAGTCAAACGCAAGTCCTGCATTATGGAATGAAATTTGCATTTGAACGCAGTGTTTGCAAGTTGCATTGGGCAACAGATGGAACTTGCGTTGGTAGCTGTTAGAAGCTGCGTTGGCAGCGGTTAGATGTTGTGTTTGGCAGTGGTTGGAAGCTGCGTTTTGCAGCATTTAGGAGCTATGTTTGGCAGCGAATGGAAGCTGCGTTTTGCAGCATTTAGGAACTGCGTTTGGCAGAGAATGGAAGCTGCGTTTGGCAGCGAATGGAAGCTGCGTTTGCATAGCTTTGACTCTGGAATGTGACCACTTGTGCTTCACCTCTGGGATGTAGGGATGAGTCTTGCGTCTTGGATTGAAGACATCGTTGGCTTGTAATCTCTTCTATCAGAGCGTCGCGGCGATCGTTGTTTAGTAATCTTCACTTTAGCTCTTTGAAATGTGAGAGTCGTCAGATTGCAACTCTCATTATTGGTTGTGAAGACCATTGATCAGAGATTTCATCGATTATCGTGAAGGTCGTTGCTTTGTAATATTCATCGATCTACGTGAAAGTCTTCAAATTATAGCCTTCTGGAAGCCGTCAAATTGTAACCTCCATTGTTAATGTTTGATGGGGATAAGCTATCTGTTATGATTTTTAGACAGCCTACAAAACCCCCTCCAAAGTTTTTGAAAGTTCGCGGTTGATTGAGACGAATTTTCAGAATACTTTGGATCTCAACTCTGATCTTTGAGCTGTTGATTCTTTGTCATAAAGAAGTTGTTCTCTGCAACCGATTCGAAGGCATCTTGGTTGAAGGAATTTCCCACACAGG
Organism: Asparagus officinalis; assembly: GCF_001876935.1. NCBI lineage: Eukaryota > Viridiplantae > Streptophyta > Magnoliopsida > Asparagales > Asparagaceae > Asparagus > Asparagus officinalis. Next base: position 89,643,972 of record NC_033797.1, on the reverse strand, counting down.
ACTCATGTGAAGGTATGCATCATAATCATGCTTCTGGAATACGGGGGTGGACTCCTGTATTTTGAACTAGAGACGCAGGTCTCAACATTGCGTTTCAAATTTGGAAAGCGGGTCTGACCTCGGCATTGTGGTTTTTGCGACGCGAGTGTGACCTCGGCATTTTAAGTTAAGATGCGGAAGTGGTCTTTATGCATTTTGACTAAGTCTTTGAGACTTGTCATTAGCTCTTCTGTTTCAAGTCTCGGCTCACATCCATTAAGCTGATGGGCCAGCAAACATACTTAGGATTTTTGGTAAACCCTTAGCTATCAACGGATTTGATAAGCCTTTACCGACTACTGTTTGAGTCAGACTAGCATGCAGATTGTCTAAGTCCGTTCCACATGTGACGTTGTGCTAAGAGAGTTAACTCTCTTAGTGCTACGATGTTGAATACGTAGACTTCGCCATTGCTATGGGAATAGGCTACCCGGCAGCATGTGTCAGATGCAGACTTATCTCTATTTAGGGATCGAGATAAAATCCCTCATGCATGTAAGGCATGGATTTTAGCGTTATTAATAACGATCTGCCATGATATTGAATACGTGGGCTCTTGTCCTTCTTTATGAAAAAAGACTAACCGGTAACGCGTATTAGGCGTTGACTTATCCCTACTTAGGATTCGGGATAAAATTCCCCAGAAAGAATTCTCGTGTCTTTTTCATGACGAAAGACTAACCGGCAACGCGTATTAGGCATTGACTTATCCCTACTTAGGATTTGGGATAAAATTCCCTAGAATGAATTCTGGTGTCTTTTTCACGGCGAAAGACTAACCGGTAATGCGTATTAGGCTTTGACTTATCTCTAGTTAGGGATCGAGATAAAATCCCCCATGCATGAAAGATATGGATTTAGAGATTATTAATTTAATAATAATCACTGGCTACGATATTGAATACGTAGAATTTGTTATTGTTTCTTCATGTGTTACTTAAAACGCTAAAAGAAAGTTGGAAGTGCCAGAAGTGTAGTATTAACTTGGTATGAATTTTCACTTAGAGTGAAATTCAAAAATTTTCTTCATTATCACTAGGATAATTCCAGAAAATCTTTAATCCACTGGGGATTTTATGATGAAAACTTGATTTTCTTGTTGAAAAAGGATTAACAAGTTCATTGGAGAGGGTTTGACTGTTAGAGTGTGATGTTAACCTAACAGTATTTTATGGGCATATCACTTTATTGAAGAGAATTGATAAGTTAATTTGGTCGTCAGAGGTGTGATATTAACTTGACGGGTATGTGGACCTATCGCTCTATTGAGGAGAGTCGATAAGTTAATTTTGTCAGAGGTATGATATTAACGTGACAAGATTGAATATTGCGATTAGGAAAATTTTGAAGACCTATCGCTCTATTAGGGAGAGTTGATAAGTGGATTTTGTCAGAGGTGTGGGATTAACGTGACAAGGATTTTTTGCGATCAGAGCAACCTTGAGGACCTATCGCTCTATTGATGAGAGTCGATAAGTTAATTGTCAGAGGTTTAATTTTAACATGACGAGAATTTGTTGCGATCGGAGTAACTTTATGGACTTATCATCCTATTGGAGAGGATTGATAAGTTGATTTGTCAGAGGTGTGGTGTTAACATGACAAGAATTTGTGTTGCGATTGGAGCAACTTTGAGGACTTATCATCCTATTGAAGAGGATTGATAAGTTGACTTGTCAGAGGTATGGTGTTAACATAACGGGAATTTGTTACGATCTGAGCAACTTTGAGGACTTATCATCCTATTGAAGAGGATTGATAAGTTAATTTGTCAAAGGTTTGGTGTTAACATGACGAAAATTTCTTACGATCGGAGCAACTTTGTGGACTTATCATCCTATTAGAGAGGATTGATAAGTTGATTTGTCAGAGGTTTGGTTTTAACATGACAAGAGAATGTGTACTTGTGACTTGCATAAGATTTTGGGAATTAGCGTATCGCTGGAGAAACTTGCTAGGTGAGTTAATCACCAGAAGTGATGAATTTTGATACTTGTAATTTAAATAAGATTTTGAAGACTTAGTGTCTTGCTGGGGAAGATTACGATTTGAGCAATTTTGAGGATCTATCATCCTATTGACAAGGATTGATAAGTTGATTGTCAGAGGTATATTGTTAACGTGATAAATTAGGAGTGATGCAAGCTGCATTCATACTTTGTGGGGGTGATGATTGTCAGAAGTGTAATGTTCACTCGACGATGTGAAAGATTTGTTACTCTTAACCCTAAGTCTTGATTAAGACTTAGCAGGGGAATAAAAAGAGGGGTAGACATGGCATATTGCCTTTTGGGCCACTATCCATCAAGTCGTTTAGTAACATTGGAGTGTAACGACTATGATTAGAATAGAGGTACGTCATACGACAGGCCGCTATCTGAAGAGTTTGGCTATCAGAGGTAAGTGTTAACGTGATAGTTTTGTGGACCTACCACCCTATTGAAGAGGATTGGCAGATTGATGGACTGTCAGAGGTAGATGTTAACGTGATAGAGGATTAACAAGGTTATAGACTATCATAGGTAACTGTTAACGTGATGGTTTTGTGGATCTACCATCCTATTGAAGAGGATTGGTAGGAGAATTTAGAGGGAATAGACTGTCAGAGGTAATCAATAACGTGATAGTTTTGGCAGATTTTGTGGTTGACAGTGGTATTCTATTGAACATGACAACTCAGAAAATTTATTACTCATAATCCAATGAACTACAAATAAACCAACCCCCAGTCTTGAACAAGTGCAGGGGGGAAAAAGGGTAGTCATGACACATCACCTAGTGAGCCACTATCTAATAAGTTTGACTATCAGAGGTAATTGTTAACGTGATAGTTGTTGGACCTGCCATCCTACTGAAGAGGATTGGCTTCAGTGGCCGTGGTATCTTCCCCTTCTGACTGAGAAGATTGGGCTTGGTCCGATTGCTCAGGTTGATCCTGCTTACCTTGTTTTTTAGCTTTGATCATGGCAATAATTTTTTGAGTCTGTTCGCTTTGAGAGATTTGTTGTCTCCAGGAACGGCATTCTGCAACTCCTATTCGGGCTAGGAGGTTGGTCTGCAAGTTATGTCGACAGGTCTCCACTAAGGTAGACTGTGTCATACCTGTCGGGCATCGCAGAGCCATATTTTAAAACCTTTTGACGAAGGCTTTGACGGACTCCCTCTTCTTCTTCTTAGTGGCGAGAAGGGTATGGATGGAGACTTCTGTATCCTTTTTAAAGAATCTTGACAGGAAGAGTCTCTCTAGATCTATCCACTTTTGAATACATTCAGCGGGTAGTTTCCTGAACCATTCAAAGGCAACTCCCTTGAGGGTGCTAATGAACAATCGAGCCAGTATGGCATCGTTTGATATCACATTCCCTGTCTGTGACTTAAAATGATAGATATATTGATTTGGTGATCCCGTGCCGTCAAAAGTTTGTAGCGTCGGGACTTCGAACTTTGGAGGATAAGGGGCTACATCCTATTCGGCAGGATAGGGTCTGACAACTCCCTCGTCTTGGAGCTCGCTTCTATTGGCAATGGCATTAAGGCGGGCTTCCAATTCTTCCATTTTGGAATATTGGAGATTTTGCTCATTCCTAATCTCTCTTCCTTCATCAGAGGAAGATTCCAGGTTGTGGGCTTCTTGGTCAGAAGCCACGTCATCAACAACTTTTCCCTTCCCTTTGCTTGTGTGAGGTCGGGATGAAGACGTTTTTCCTCTCCGGGAGGATTTTTGTTTAGGTGACGAATCTGTCTTCTAGGATTTGGCTTTGTCTGCGACGATTTGATTCATCAGGGCCAAGAGTTTATTAATGGCCTCCTGCTGAGATTTGAGCATGGCCTCCTGTTCATCAAGTCTCTTCGTGAGATCTTCTTGGTTTTCTATCATATAGGCATAGCTCTCATGTTCAACAAAAGAGCTTGATGATTGAGACTCCGCGATGGCTGAGTGTTCATCATCGGAATTAGTTCCTCTGGCTAACCTCCGATAGTTGATAGGGGGAATAGCTCCTATTCGCGTCCGAGTGCGTTGGTTGATTCCTTCAAACTCGTTAGCGATTTCTCTGACGGTCGGTGAATGACTTATCTCAGAGTCATCGGAACTAGGACCTGAGGCTTTCCCTCTGCTGATCATATTAATAGTAGCCCTAGGATACTCGGTCTCTGGAGACTTCTTCCTGTGAGAACGTTGTCGTTGGTTGGGCAAGGCAACATTCGTTAATTGGTCGAACACCAACGTTTTGACCGCATATGAGCAGCATTGACATCCCGAGAGGACCGTAGGAATCAATCGTTCACATTGGAATGAACGAATGACTTGTTGCATCGGTCTTTCTTTCGATATGAACTCTCTCAAATCTGTTGTGAAGATTCGAGGAGAATTACCCACTGCTCGTGAGGTTTGAATTGGAACCCCCAGTCCATGATTGGACAGGACTGGCTCTTGGTGAACATGGATCTGAGATGCCTTGAATCCATGGACTTCTTATATCCGCCCCTCAATCTAGTCGCGCTATGCAGAGTATTCAGGGGTCTCGAGATTGAACGTGGCCCTCAATCTGTATACACCAGGTTCTATATTGGATTTGGCACTTGGAAAATGAGCTTCGCATTTTATCAATGAAACGCGGGGGTCGCATTTGGCACTTGAAACACGAGGTCCGCATTTTGGTTGTAAAACGCGCCATTGAGGACCACGTTCAATCTGGTCCTCGTGAAGCTCTTGTTTGGGCTCATAAACATGAGGCTTACGTTCTAAAGTAGAAACGCGGAGCTCAAGGTCGCGTTTAGGCCCATGAATGCGAAGCTCGCGTTGGTTGGAAGATCGACTTTCTCAGAGTTGTGCCCGTCGCTGAGACCTTCTTCTTCGACGAGCATCATTCTTCTTGGCCTGTTTTAAGGCTTTTGTAATTATGTCATCAGTGTTGACGGAGTTGGTCTCTGTGATGGGCTTTTTATGACCCGATACTCGTCGCTTTAGCATGGGTTTGGCTAAAGCTGAGCCCACTCCATCGGAGGAGGGGCTGTCTGAGCAATCTTGGCTAAAGGAGAGGGCTTCCTTTAGCATAGGAGCAACGATTAGAGCTTTAGTCTCCTTGAAGACTTTGCGGATCTTGCGCATAGTCTTGGGGCTAAGGGATCCAAAGGAGAGTAACTCCTCATACTTGGCCTGTTCAAACTCGATAATCAGAGTTTCAACGGTCGTTCCAACGAGGTTAACGTCGGATTGCGTCACCACATCTTCGTCAGAGAAGCTTGTCCTTAGTGGAGTCGCCATTTTTTGTTTGGTGGAAAATTTGATGTAAGTAAAATAAAAGAAATTTGATTTGTATTCCTTTGATCTCAATTACAATTGGATTTTCTGATTACAAAAGAGAAGAGAATTGATCTGGATTCTCCCTTTTGTTTAATTATGGGTTCTTTATGGTAGCAATGAGGTACCTCCCTCGAATGCTCGCGTCGAGTTTGCTTCTCGTTGACGATCCGAACATCTTGTTTCATTGGAACGACATCTTCTCCTCACGATTTGATGTTGTAGAGGACTTGCGTGGCAAGTTTGAAACTCTGAACGAGTTGATAACTCAGAGCGAGTTTAAACTCTTGTAAAAGAGTTGATTGATCTTAACCATAATTGGTTAGACAAACCAAGCATGAAGATAGCTCCTGTTGCCGAAGAATGCCCTTTGCTGATCTCTAAATATGAAAATGCTCAATGATCCCAAAGATCTCTCTTGATCTGCCCAAGACGAAGAGCTAACCAACCCCCAACTAAACTAATTTTTTAGTTATTTATAGGGGATTAAGGGGTATAACCACCTCCTTAATCTACTCCTAAGTGGGGCTGAATGGGGCGTAACCACCTCCTTAATCCGCTCCTAAGTCGGGGCGGAAATCCCTCAGATCATGGGGAGAAAACGGTTTCTGGAACCGTTCAACTCATGTTTGAACGTGTCAAACACAGGTCCTGCATTATGGAATGAAATTTACATTTGAACGCAGTGTTTGCAAGTTGCATTGGGCAACAGATGGAACTTACATTGGCAACTGTTAGAAGCTGCGTTGGCAGCGGTTAGATGTTATGTTTGGCAGTGGTTGGAAGCTACATTTTGCAGCATTTAGGAGCTATGTTTGGCAGCGAATGGAAGCTGCGTTTTGCAGCATTTAGGAACTGCGTTTGACAGCGAATGGAAGCTGCGTTTGGCAGCGATTGAAAGCTGCGTTTGCATAGCTTTGACTCTCGAATGTGACCACTTGTGCTTCACTTCTGGGATGTAGGGATGAGTCCTGCGTCTTGGATTGAAGAGATCGTTGGCTTGTAATCTCTTCTGTCAGAGCATCGCGACGATCGTTGTTTAGTAATCTTCACTTTAGCTCTTTGAAATGTGAGAGTCGTCAGATTGCAACTCTCATTATTGATTGTGAAGATCATTGATCAGAGATTTCATCGATTGTCGTGAAGGTCGTTGCTTTGTAACATTCATCGATCTACGTGAAAGACTTCAAATTGTAGCCTTCTAGAAGTTGTCGAATTGTAACCTCCATTGTTGATATTTGATGGGGATAAGCTATCTGCCTCCATTTTTAGACAGCCTATAATGTCATCTTGAGTGTGGGACCTTAACGAGCTCCTAGAATTTGACACGCAGTCCGATGTGGTTGGGTACTAGAATTTTCCCATTATAGGATGGCTTTGACAGTTTAGGAGGACGTGTACGACCCTTAATCCGACAAATTGCTTGGAGTTCATTGGACAGGCCTAAGCGTTCTTTGACCGGAGCTTTTCCTCGATCCTCATGCAAAGGACTAAGATGATCCACCATCGTCATCTTGAATCAGAACAAATCCACGCTACCCTCAGACTTTACCGGAGGTACGGGATCAGATGGAGCAGGATCAGAGGATGTCGGAGGCTGAGAACCATGTGCCGAGCTAAGACCAATTGCGAAACATGCTTGGTGTTTCGCACCAGGTAGAGGTGTTTTGGCTATTTTCGGTACTGTTTTGGCCTTTGACACCGAGACTTTTTTAGATTTTGGTGATTCTTTAGCCACCTCTTCCTTCTGCAGCTCCTGTGCATGAGAATCCATGCATTAGTGAGAAGTACGTGACACTTCTGGATACGCTCCTTGAGAGTTGAACGAGTTTGTTTGACATGAACCCACTTGTTGGTTGATGGTTTGGAGGAGGGATCAGTTGCTTGTTGTGGTTGTGGCTTAATCGCTTGGCGCCTCCTAAATTCAAAATCCGCTTGACAGTGGAGCCCGTTAACTTGCTCCAGGGCTTTGGCGAATCGACGAGCAAGGAGTTGGCACTGCCTCTGACGAGCCCTCTTCGTCAGAATTGGTGTGCCTTCAGCGGACAACTCCTTAACTGGAGGGGAGTTATCGTGAGCAATAGATCTGGCTTCCTTGGATGCCGGAGAGGCGATTGGGCGAGAGTCGTCACTCTGGGTCTTCAGATCCAGAGACCAACAGATCTTTTTCTAAGAAGAGACCTTCTTGCGCTTGCAAGGGGAGGAGGATGTGGAAGAGAAGGATGAGACATACTCCTCAAACTTCTGTTGGTTGAACTCATACTCGACCTCTACTTCAATTGGGATCTTGATCCTTGGTTGCGACACTCTGGTCTCGGTAGCGAGACCGTTGTTTCCCACTGTGGTCGCCAGCGTGTTTGCATCAGAATTTGATTCATTTGGGAACTCATTACAATTGTTTATCGACTTACAAGTTCAAAAGAGTGAGCCTTTTTATAAGACTTCTCTTACACAAAAGAATTTAGATAGAGAATTTCCTAGAAACACACGCAGGATCCTTTATCGATCGCTGCTTGTGTGGGGTCTTTGTCTATGTCAAGGTTTATCTGTGGACCATCACGGATCAGATCCGGTTGATTTTGTTGTATTGCAAAGGAAACAAGAAATTAAAGTGAATGACTTAGCAAGGTGAGGCAAACACTCTTCTCGAGATCACAACAACGGTGCAATCTCAAGGAAACTGCAGAAGAACAGTGTTAAGGGGTGCAGATCTCTCGAACTCTTCCTCTTTTTGTTGAAGAACTCACCAAGAACTTGCTTCCTCCTCTCTAAAATTCGTGCTCCTTGCTCTCCAAAATGTCAGGGCTTCGCCTCTAGCTCGAAATTCTCGATCGTTCGTGTATAGGAGCCCTAGGCTTGTATTTATAGCCTCCAAAAGCTGTGTTTTCGGATAAGAACTAATGATTTGATCTTATCCTTAGTTAAAACCAATTAACCACATTTATATATAGCCTTAAGGCAGTTAGGGAGGTTCAGGAACCATCAAAACAGATCGAAACCATCAAAAACGAGTCCCGAGAGATCTGACAGATGGTGTTTCGCACTACAGGTGGAAAATACGGGTTTGTTTTGTCCGTCGTTTTGCCGTTTCATGCGTTCCGTTGATTTGTACACTTCGCTGACTCTCTTCATGTGTTCGTTTACTTCTTCACGGCATAGAACAATCCCATTTGACTCGGATAACGACATTTATCACCTTCTCTTCATCTCGAGCTGCGTGCAGGAACCTATAGGTAATTTTTTACACCTACACTACTCCTATGAGAGTATCTCCTCTAGCTTGAAATGAATGCAAGTTAGTATGAGAATGTTTTTTACAAAATTTGTAACGTATATACCTCTCAACTTCCAAATCTAACACCAGATTGTTTAACCATTACAAATGCCTACTAAGTTTATATCATGGGGAAGAATATCCCATAAGAAAGCAGAACTTGGCATGCCACACAAAATATTTGGCATTTATGCACTCTCTAACTCACTCGTAATAGTGGGAAGAATATTAAAAGCCACATTAAGTTTAAGATGATCGATCATGTACTGTCATATATCATACTACCAAGCATGGACGGTGTCTCCTATGGTCACTAAAAGGTCACTGTCTACTTGCTAGCCCTAATCCTAACATTAGTGATTGACCTGGCTATAGCAATTGATAATGGCACCCTCGTCTTCTTGGATGGTCTAGGACAATAAGCCCTATTTACAACTTCCATCCACTGCTCTCTAGTCATGTGATTAGGATCCAAATGAGTGTCTTCTATGCCCTGAGACTAGAGGGCTTTGATCAACACTTCATCTTGCATCGTTTTTAGCACGATTGGAATATCATATAATAATAACTAATATAAATTATCAACTCAATTGAGAAATTATAAAGTCTTGACAAATGTGAAATTGGCTTTATACTTATAATCATATTACTAATCTTTGACACCTTACTACTCTGGTTATAGCCCTCGGGTGGTGTAAGGGGGGGGGGGGGGGGATGAACAGGGTAATCAAACAATACTGTGCAATTAATAAAATTCAATGCAATTCAAGAAACAATATAACAATATGACAATAATTAAAAGAGGGCGAGTTAGAGATAGTTAGCCAAATTGACACGCCGATATGTTTCACGAGGTTCGGTTCTCTCGACCTATGTTCTTGACCACCTCTCTCAATGGTAATTCACT
>NC_033797.1:89565772-89634434 GCF_001876935.1 Asparagus officinalis | reverse complement strand
CACGACGATCTCCTCGAGATCAAAATCTCCACACAATACAAGATTAAAGAAAAAGATCTCTCTTACAAGTTTCCTATAGTAAGGATAAAGAGATGAACAAATGAAGCTCAGGGATTTGTAGGATTTGAAAATGAAAACTGAAAACAATCAAGAACTTGAAAATGAGTGAAAATGTAAGCTTAGAATTTCTTAAAAACAAAACTCAAATGTTTTTCTTTTCTTGCTTAGTTTGCTTAGTTATTGAACAAATGAGGGCTGAAGGATATATATAGACACTTCAAATAATAACCCAAAACCAAAGCAAATCACAAAATCCAACAAAATCGCTAAAATCCCAGAGTCTAGAAAACTAGCCGTTACAGTGTTATCGATGGATTGGTTAGCCGTTACCTTGTTATCGATGGATTGGTGGACCATGATCGGTCGACCGATGAGATGACCATTGGCTAAAACAGAAAGCTAATGACCCTGTCGATCGACTGATATGTGTTCATAGGTCGACTGGTCATATGCCATCGGTCGACCGATGAACGTATATCGGTCAACTGATGAGCGGCTGACTGCGAGTTCTAAAAAAGAGCTTTTGATCGGTCGACTAGTAAGGACGAATCAGTCGACTGATAACTGATATGTTCTAGATAAATGAATTTTTTAGAACACCTGATTTTCTAAAATAGATTTAAAATATTAAATTAACTCCAAATATATATATATATAATATATGAACAACCAGACCCAAAACTAACCCAAATTGAAACCCTAACCTATGCATCCATCGATCGACTGATGCCAAGCATCGGTCGACCGAGCAGAGGACTGTTTCAGCGACTAGTTCTCGTGCATACGTGCATGTTTATACTTATATATATACATATATATACTTAATTGATCTCAAATCAATTATCAACATATTTATTCATTTCAGAATAGTATCCACTATAATAAAACTCATTTAATATTATTTTCCATAATATTATCAAAATTACTGGGTTTTACAACATCCCACCACTTACAACAAAATAGAACAAAATTTCTTCCACCAATATACGCTAATTCGACAACTTTAACCAAAGTACCATAATAATCTATATCTCCACCATCACTAGCATTACCAACAACCGTAACACCACTATTTTGAGTTGATAAACAATTATCTTGACTTTCTGTATGAAATCGATGTCCATTTATAACAAATCTAGTAAAACATTTGACAATCTTACTTAGACCACGAGATAATGAAAGTAAGTCATCTTCTTCTTGATAACCCTGATAAACCTATACAAAACCAAGATATGATCATGTCATGGAATATGTAATAAAAAGAACCAAAAAGAAAAAATATAAGGCATGATATTTACTAGAGATGGAAACCACTCAATAAAGTTCTTATCCTAATCTTTATCACCATAGTGATTTGTGGGTTCTCTCATGAGTTCATTGTAGTCCCTATATTAAAATATCATAAATATGATTAACGTTGATAATTATAGTAAATTATTAATATAATCTTAAACTTTAGTGATATACTCAATGAGTGGCTTCACTTAATCATAGTTCTTTAGAACATAAATAAGAGCTTGCAACCACTCACGTTCATTAAGATAGCGGGTGGTAGCAGCACCAAATGCCCGCTCACTATGTCTAAAAATAAATAGTTGTCCTTCATGACATTCTCTATTGCCATCTTTATAATTTCTTTCAAGGCGATTAAACTTTGTCTCGAAGCCTTTTAGATACCTTGAGCAAAGAGTCATACATTCATCTGCTATATATCCTTCGATAATTGACCCTTATAGACGTGCCTTATTTCTGATATATATCACTTATAAGTATAAAGTTAACGTTCCACTAGGTACATCCATGAAAATTGAACAGGCCCTCCAAGTATGGCTTCAGATGCTAAATGAACTACTAAATGCAACATAACATCAAAAATTAAAGGTGGAAAATCTTCTTAAGCTTACATAACGTAAGTGGAATTTGCTCATACATATGCTTTAGTTCATCTACCCTTAATGTCTTGACACATAAAATAGTGAAGAATATGGAAAGTTCAATAATTGGTTCACACACTTTTGCAGGAAGAATGCCACGAATCGATACAGGAATCAAGCGCTCCAAAAGAATGTGACAATCATGACGCTTTAGCCCTAAAATCTTACGCTCTTTAAGGTTTACATATTGAGAAATATTGGATGAAAATCCATCTGAAACTTTTAACTCCTTCAGAAATCAAAATTTGCTTTGCTCTTCTTGGGATAAAGTATAACAAGCTGCTGGTACCACAAGTTTATCTCCTCTCTAGATTGGATGTAACTCCGGTTTTAAACCCATTGCTTGTAAATCGAGATGGGCTTTGATATTATCCTTTGTCTTTCCTTTGATGTTCATGATTGTTCCCAGCAGACTATCACAAATATTCTTCTCAATATGCATGACATCTAAATTATGTCGCAATAAAAGGGTTCTCCAATATGGTAAATCAAAAAAATACTTGTCTTATTCCAATTATCTCCCTGTCTTTCATGTGATATTTTTAGTTTCTTCTCAGGATGATTGGTTAATGTGATCCCTATTGTTTTCGTCAAAAGTTGATCTCGTTGTGGAATTCATTATATTCTTTGTTTGATTACAATAAATTCAAAGAAATAGTCTTTTTATAAGACTCCTTTTACACAACAAAAAGAAAATTATAACTTTTTAGAAACAAACGCAGGATCGTTGTTTGGATCGCTGCTTGCGTGGGATCTTTGCCTGTGCCAGGAGCGCTTTGACTCGTGGACCACCAAATCACAGATTCTGATTGAATCGTGAGGGGTTTAATGATTCTTCCTTCGTTTATCGAAGTGAGAATTTGAAACGATATCTTATCAAAGTAAGATAGTCGTTCTTCTTAAGATCAAGTCAAAGCTCGAATCTCAAGGAATTGCCGGAAGCTCAGGAACTCTGCACTCTCTGCTCCAAAGTGTACAAAATGATCAGCCCCCCAAACAAATGATCACAGGGGGGTATTTATAACCCCTGGACAAATAACCACTTCCGAGACAGTGTTTGTTGTCTCGGCGGTCGAGACAGCAAAGACTGTCTCGGGTTCCGAGATAGTAAACACTGTCTCGGGTTCTGAGACAGTAAATGTTGTCTTGGAAATCCTCAACCGTCCAACAGTTTTCTTGTAACTGCCTTCCCACGTTTTACAACTCCGTTATTTTGGCAGTTATCAACGTGATTCTCGCCCACGACGTTTCCCACGTTCTTGAACAGTTGGTGGCCACGTGTCGGCGGTTACAAAATGGTTTCTGACTTCTTTGAGAGCTGTCTCATGGGCAAGACAAGGAATACTGTCTCGCGGGCGAGACACTGTCTCGTCCGCGAGACAGTAAAGACTGTCTCGCACGGCGAGACAGTCAAGTCTGTCTCGCGTGCGAGACAGTCTATACTTGTGTTCTTTTGATTTTTTGGATGATTTCCTCTTGAGCTGTATTTGGATATCTTTTCAGCATTTTTTGACGCCTACTGATACCCCCTCCAAAGTATTCCAGACTCATTCTTTTATAGAGGAGTCTGGGATACTTTGGATAAGACAGATCTTATCTGCAATCCCTTCAATGCTTGATTGAGTAGATCGTACGGAAGGACCCAAAAATGGCTTCAACTTTCATCTTTTACCCTATTCAGTGCTTTGTAGAATAGTTAGAATTCCTCCGGTGCTGCGCTTCTCGCGTGGCCGTTGTCGAAGTCTTGAATTAGAACTGCTATTGAAGAATGGAGAAATAGTTTATACTCATATACTTTATTGGAGTGTTCGGGAAATAGTTTAACCTCATATACCTATTAGAAGGTAATCAGGTTATTCTTAAGAATATTCTGAGTAATATTCTCCAGAAACTTCCTGTTGAGATTAGGGAAATAGTTTAGACTCGTATACCTATTGGAGTATTCTGGTCTCTTGTTTGTTGGTAGAGATGAACCCGGAATCGGAGAGGAAGAATTTTATATTCTATCTCCTGGTCTCTTGTTTGTTGGTAGAGATGAACCCGGAATCGGAGAGGAAGAATTTTATATTCTATCTCCTGGTCTCTTTTTTGTTGGTAAAGATAAACCCAAAATCGGAGAGGAAGAATTTTATATTCTATCTCCTGGTCTCTTGTTTGTTGGTAGAGATAAACCCAAAATCTGAGAGTAAAAATTTTATATTCTATCTCCTGGTGTAAAGGAAACTCGAAGTGGGATCTCCACTTAGAGAATCTGGATTGGTTTGAATAATCCTAACTGTCATAAGGTTTGATTATTCAATTCAAAAGTTGACCTTTCGCTCGCAAAATAAATCAAAAGGATATTTTGGTTGTGGTCCTAACTGTAGTAAGGTTTGACCAAGTGGGAGTTTTGAGACGATCCTAACTGTTTAAATGTTTGATCGTTTAATTTGTGGACCTCTCGTTCATGGAAGGAATTGAGAGGGGATTTTGGTTTTGGTCCTAACTGTAGGAAGGTTTGACCAAATGGGAATTTGAGACGATCCTAACTGTTTAAAGGTTTGATCGTTCAATTTGAGTGGACCTCTCATTCATGGAAGGAATCGAGAGGGGATTTTGGCTTTGGTCCTAACTGTTTAAAGGTTTGACCAAATGAGTGTTTTGAGACGATCCTAACTGTAGGAAGGTTTGATCGTTCAATTTGTGGGTCTCTCGTTCATAGAAGGAATCGAGAGGGGATTTTGGCTTTGGTGCTAACTGTTTAAAGGTTTGACCAAAATAGGGATTTGAGACGATCTTAACTGTTTAAAGTTTTGATCGTTCAATTTGTGGACCTCTCGTTCATGGAACGAATCAAGAGAGGATTTTGGATTTGGTCCTAACTGTTTAAAGGTTTGACCAAAATATGAGTTTTGTGAGGGAAGATTGATTTAAAGGTTTGATCGTTCAATTTGTGGACCTCTCGTTCATGGAACGAATCGAGAGGGGATTTTTTATCACTTTGTTCATAATGATCGGGGTTATCCCTAAGAATATTACATTTAACATTCTTCCGGGAACTTCCCGTTACATGAATTATCCACCCCCAGCTTTCTTTGCAAAACTAGGTGTAACGAGGAGTACGTTATCCTTAGTCGCATGTTCGGGTTATCCTTAAGAATATAAGATTCTCCAGGAACTTCCCGTTACATAAATTATCCACCCCCAGCTTCCTTTGTGAAGTTGGGTTTACCATTGTATTTAGTTGGATGATCGAGAAGCAGTTTATACTCGTATACTCTTTGGAGTGATGGAAAACAGTTTATACTCGTGTATCCAATGGAGTTTGGTGTCATTTTTATTTGGCTTGTTTTACCGTTATGACACCGGAGTCAATTAAGGCTTGGATCTTGTTTTTGAGTCCAAAGCAAATCTCAGTGGGATGAAGAACCCTTCTGTGGTACGCACAGTAATTTGGATCCGTAATCCTCTTAGCTCCCTCCTGATCTTTAATAGGTGGTAGCTCGATTTTGTCATTGGTGAGGAGGTATTTCAAGATGGCTGAAGCTTCATCTTCTTCGAAAGAATACTCATTTTGAAACCTCGGATCGGGAGTCGCGTTCCCAGTGATTGCAGATGTTATCGGTCGGCTTCTTTCAGCTTTCTTTCTTTTAAGAAAGTGTTCAGCTTGTTCGCCACGTAGTTTTAACTCTTTCCAAGTTTTGGATGGTATGACCCCCAGAGCTTCCAGGACATCGATGGAGAGATTATTATGGTATGTTTGCAGGATGAACTCTTCTGTGAGTGGATCTCTGCAATTCATTGCTTTGTTACGGAAGCGTTTGACAAAATTGTCGACTGACTCTCCGTCTTTTTTCTTCTCATCTAGCAGGGTTCCGATTGATACTTCGGTATCATCATCGAAGAAGTTGCTGAGGAATAAACTTTCCATGTCATCCCAACAATTGATGCTCCCTGGCTTGAGACGTCGATACCAATCGAAGGCGGGCCCACGAAGAGTGCCAACGAATGACCGAACCATTAAAGCCTCGTTTCCAGAAATCATGCCCACATGAGACTTGAAATAAATCAAGTGCTGAGTAGGCGAGCTTTTCCCGTCAAACGGTGTGAAGTTAATCAGATTGAATTTTGTCGGGTACGGTATTGAATCCCATTCTCTTGGATAGGGACATGGAATACCCGTCTTTTTCATTTCTTGAGCCGTCATCAAAGCGTTGATTTTGTTTTCAAGCTCTTTCATTTTCTCATCATCGCCTATGTCTTCATTCGAAGGACGTTGAGGAGAATGAGTTAGGCCATCCCTTGTAAGAGGTGCCATTGAACCACCCCCAATATCGTTATTGGGAGGGTGTGTTAAACCACCCCCAGCGTTATTGCTATTGAAAAGGGTATCAGCCATAATGACTTCATCCACTTATGGATCACTATCATCTATAACATTCTGAGTGTGGCGACTAGATTCAACTCGCTGACTGGACTCAGGAGGTTAAGGCCGTTGAGCTAGCAATTATCTCATTTGTTGGATAGCTAACTCCATCTCTGTCCTCATTTCAGCTCTAATTTCTTCACGTTGTTTGGCTAGAGCTTCTTGAAGTATTTGAGTGAACTGATCAGAGGTGATTGTGAGTACTTCTCTGGTTTGTCCTGTGCTAGATACCGTATCATCCGAAGCGATCACAGAACAAGTATCCGAGAGCTCATCCTCTGATGATATTCCTTCATGCATTCTCTTGTAGTCTCTATGTCTGATGACTCCTAACTGGAGTCGGGACATCCGTTTGGCAATTCTTGAATTGACTTTTCCTCTCGGGGAAAAGTCAGGATCTGAGTCACTTGAATGCCGCTTAGACTTTCTTTTATCAACCATGTTGATGGTGACTTCAGGGAGTTCATCCTCTTGGACAGCAAGTTTATTGCAGAAATGTCCCGGCTTGGGCTTTGACATTTCGGTGAAAAGTCTCTGGACCATTGAGACTCTTTGCGGGATGGCTTCTCGTTTGGAGTAATCATCTTCCGACAATACTGCTCTAATGAGTCGCACACAGGAACAATGAGAGTTCATTTTTTGAACAATTCTCTTTCGAAATCTATTCAAACCCACAATTTGATAGTATGATTCATCGGTATGATTACCGGAAAATCCTATCGTCTGTTGGTATGACCTCCCAGGCATAACAATGTCTTTTGGCGAACACGTCTTCTTCTGGGGGTGTAAAACCTTGTTGGCATTCTCAGGACAAATTATTATTGCCTTTGAGCGATCCAAGGTTATTTCAGGAGTCACACGTTTGGAACTACCCCCTTGCGGGTGTGGAGTCTTAACGAGCTCCGAATGCTGATTTTGCACAACTCCGGACTTTGGAATCTAAACTTTGCAGAATTTTGGTGGTTCTTTGGCCACCATCTCCTTGTTTCTTGCTCGTCTTTGTTGTAAGAGAGCACGGGCATGAGCAGCGTTTGCACGACGCTTTTGTATACGTTCTTTGAGGGTCGAGCGCGCCCTTTTGACAATAATCCATTCCTCCGTCGTGAGTTTAGCAGAGACATGAGTGATTGGTCATTGAGGCAACTGAACCACTCGATGCCTCCTCGACTCTAAGTCCGCATGATAACGAACTCTGTCGGGTTGTTCCAATGCCTTAACCATTTGGCGAGCGCGGCGTTGGCGTTGTCTCTGACGAGCTCTTTTCGTCAATGCCGGCGGGCTTTGATTTAATGACTCCTTAATTGGAGAAGAGTCATTATGAGCAGAGAGGTTGCGAGTAGAATCCTCAGCAACAATTAAGCGAGAGTCTTCATCTGTAGTGTTTGACAACTTTAACAAATATGAAATCTTCCTGCATTTACGAGGCGAGGAAGACTTTACAGATGAGGATGACAAATACTCCTCAAACTTCGTTTGGTCGAACTCGTACTCGACCGTTGATTCAACCGGGATCTTGATGGTTGGCTATGACACGACGGTCTCGGCAACGAGACCGTTGGCTCCCACTGTGGTCGCCAGTTTGTTTTCGTCAAAAGTTGATCTCGTTGTGGAATTCATTATATTCTTTGTTTGATTACAATAAATTCAAAGAAATAGTCCTTTTATAAGACTCCTTCTACACAACAAAAAGAAAATTACAACTTTTTAGAAACAAACGCAGGATCGTTGTTTGGATCGCTGCTTGCGTGGGATCTTTGCCTGTGCTGGGAGCGCTTTGACTCGTGGACCACCAAATCACAGATTCTGATTGAATCGTGAGGGGTTTAATGATTCTTTCTTCGTTTATCGAAGTGAGAATTTGAAATGATATCTTATCAAAGTAAGATAGTCGTTCTTCTTAAGATCAAGTCAAAGCTCGAATCTCAAGGAATTGCCGGAAGCTCAGGAACTCTACACTCTCTGCTCCAAAGTGTACAAAATGATCAGCCCCCCAAACAAATGATCATAGGGGGGTATTTATAACCCCTGGACAAATAACCACTTCCGAGACAGTGTTTGCTGTCTCGGCGGTCGAGACAGCAAAGACTATCTCGGGTTCCGAGACAGTAAACACTGTCTCGGGTTCCGAGATAGTAAATGTTATCTCGGAAATCCTCAACCGCCCAGCAGTTTTCTTGTAACTGCCTTCCCATGTTTTAAAACTCCGTTATTTTGGCAGTTATCAACGTGATTCTCGCCCACGATGTTTCCCACGTTCTTGAACAGTTGGTGGCCACGTGTCGGTGGTTACAAAATAGTTTCTGATCTTTTTGAAGGCTGGCTCACGGGCAAAGACTGTCTCACACGGCGAGACAGCAAAGGCTGTCTCGCATGCGAGACAGCAAAGGCTGTCTCGCACGGCGAGACAGCAAAGACTGTCTCACGTGCGAGACAGTCTATATTTGTGTTCTTTTGATTTTTTGGATGATTTCCTCTTGAGCTGTATTTGGATATCTTTTCAGCATTTTTTGACGCCTACACCTATAAGATCTTCCATCTGCTTAAGGATGTCATCTCCGGTCAGCTTCGGTGCTCTATACCCTCTCTCCCTAGTGCCATCAAATGATTTCTTATCCTTTCTCCAACTGTGATTTTTATCAAGATAGTGACGAAGTCCCATATAGCTGTGCTTACCTCAATTAGATAACCTGATAGAGTAAGTGTGATTATTACAACAAGGACATGCTAATTTCCCCTTAGTCTCTATCCAAATAAATTTGCATAAGTAGGAAAATCATTAATACTCTAAATTAGTACTGCACGTAATATGAAATTCTGTGTCAGAGATACATCATATGTTCGAACGCCTGAGGCTCACAACTCCTTTAGTTCTTCTATCAACGGTTGTAAGTAGGTGTCAATAGCATCTCTAGGACCAGTTGGACCAGGAATGAGCATATATAACATAAAATTGGATTGTTTCATGCACATCCACGGTGGTAAGTTATATGGTACAATTAAAATAGGTCATATGCTATATGAAACTTTTGAATTTGTGAAAGGCTGGAAACCATCGCTTGCAAGCCCAAGCCTAACATTTTGGGGCTCTTCGGCAAAGCTTTCATGTAGCTCATTAAAGTTGTTCATTGCCTTAGAGTCAGCTAGATGCTTCATCACTCCATCCTCAAGTTGTCTTTCATGGTGTCATCTCATATCAGAAGCTATCTCAAAGACATGTTGTGACGCCCCTAGTTTTACACAAGGCTATAGTCCAAGGTGAACCCAGATATGTCAAACCTGTCATGCACCCACACTGTGCAATAATACGTTTCACTAATCACAGTAATATCCTCTAGTGGAATCAAATAAAAGTACAGGTACAAAACATGCCAAATATGGAAATGAACGCAATAGACATAATATAGAAAAGATATCTCATAAATAAAAAGAATCATGTCTCAACTGTAACCCATCTGATAACTGAAATAGTGAGAATGTCAACATGAATCAACTAGAATCGTACTAAGGCACACTGCCTTTACAATATGAGAATGAAACTCTAATATCTGAATAAAATAAATAAAAATCTACTGTGGAGTCTCTAAAACTCACGTGACGGTGACTATGTAAGAATTCCGTCATCCTGTGGCTCTCCGTACCTCTGTACCGCTTGAAAGAAGAGAAACAACAAAAAGAACAACAACAATAGCGTCAGAATGCTACAACAAGATTACCTCCATCCGTCCCCAGAGTAAGGGCTACTAGGTGGAGTGAATGCTCTATCTATTAAGCATGGTCTATCTAGATCATTTCCCCTCCTATCTAAGTAGAATTAACATTTAGAAACCTACAATACAAGATGAAGTATGTCGAGTGAAATAATCCAAACAAGAAAACCCTAATGTCTATACCCTTGAAAGTACCCTAGAGGGGGGTGAATAGGGTTATTGCTAATCTTATTAGATATTAATGCCGATTAAAATTAATTAGCAAATATATCCTAACAAAGATGATATTCAATAAGATATATGCAAGGATATATGTGCAAAGGTGAAAATAAACAAGAAACAATATAAACAAATAGTGGACACAAAAAGCAATCCAAATACAATGATATGATCACGGAGTTCGGACCTTCCGTCCTACGTCTCCACTCCCCACTCCCGAGGAGAAATCCACTATCGACACACCCGGTTTGGAAGCTGGAACTTCTCTACACACTCGGTCTTCTAGCTTACCAAAAACTCTACAAATCTCTCATAATGTACATACACAAACTACAACCTCAAGTGTTGGTCCTCACGTATCGCCTTCCTCAAGTGCTCGACTTTACTACCTCTCTCTAGGCTTTACTACTGACGCCACTCCTTTTAGTATCGACTACGTCCTCACCACACACTCCTCTTGGTGTAAATGTGTATTACAAGGTGAACTCTCACAATAAGGCTCAAATACAAGATTTTGTTCTCTACAATAGGTGAGAACACAATTTAAGCTCACTCTCAAGGTTACACTCACCACAACCCCAAATTATACAATATGTGAAAATAGTTAAGCTCAATGGTTGTATGTGTAAGCAATGAGAAAATCAAATATAAACTCAATTAAATCTAGCAAATATGAATATAACAATCAAAGCATAAACAAGCTAGAGATAAGAGTTTAGAAACACTTCTCTAATAACAAGAGAGAGGGATTGGTAGATTGAAAGCCCAAACAGAAATTGATCTCCTCTTCTTGTAAAATAATTTTCACAAAACTTATTTTGTAAATTCTTAAACAAAACTTAAACTACCCTTAAAACTTGTTTATAAACACTCTTTTTCTTAGTTCAAAAATGAAATAGAAAGGGGTATATATAGGATGAAGAACCAAGGCACAAAACCCAAGCAAAACCAGTAAAAATAATAAAATAACCAAGGATGGAAATATAGCCATTACAAGCCATCAGTCGACTGACGGGTTGGATCAGTTGACTAATGAGTTAACCGTTATAGACAGTTAACAGCTCATAGGTCGACTGATGAGCATAGTCAGTCGACTAATCACCTCATCAGTCAACTGGCTAATCAACTAAAACAAAATAGAAACATTTGGCAGTTATAGGCACTTTCATTAGTCGACTGATCGATCGACTGATTTTATCAATCGACTGATCGGTCAACTGATTTCATCAGTCGACTGACCAGTCGACTGATAACAAGTATACAACCTATTTAAAGCAGAAACCTAATTTTCAAACTGCCTTTAAAAATAGTAAACAAATTCTAAAAATTATGAAACTTTGGAAATGATTGTAGACATGATAATACAAATGCTACAAAAACTGGTTTTTAAAAAGAATCTCCCAAATGTGAAATCTCATCATTTTGTAAAATCACATAAGTATGAACATGTTAAAAACTTGATTTTGCCAAAATGACTTAAACAAAACTTTAAAACACTTTAGAATGGATTTAGAGACTTATACAAGATATAAAAATAGTGTAAATAAGTCTTCAATCCATAAACGTAATATTTTGCAAATTCAATAGAATATGAAGTATATAAATGTGAAAATGAAGATATATATTTCTTCATATCTATATAGCTAAACCAAAATAACTTATCCACATAGAAAACAAATAAATATTATATATCTATTTGTTTGCAAAAACTTTTGTCGTTAAAACACATAAACCATTAAATTGTGTGTGTATAATATTGAGCTTAAGATATTAACACACAAAGTATAAACCCTAAACTAATTTACCCAAGCTTGATAGATCTTCAATATGCTTGACTTGGTTACGGATGAAGCTTGATCTTTAATATGACTTGATGTGCAATGGCTTCATTCCACTATTCCGCCAACCTCCATTTGATGTGATCGTGTAGGCTCAATCCATCCAACCTCTAACATATTGTTTGTCTAGAATACCTAATAAGAAAACTTAAACATTAGACAAACAATATTAGAAATTGTTTGTAATGATCAAAACAAGATTAGAAGATGTAGGCTCATAACATGAGACCTAATAACCCTATGTCTCAAATTGTAGATGCCTAAACATTAATACTAATATAGAGATAAACAATCCAAATGAATTAATAATTAGAAATCTACAACATGATATGTAGTACGTCAAGCGAAATAATCCAAATAAGGAAACTCTCATGTATATACCATATGTCTCAAATTGTAGATCGTTAATCATTGATCCTAACTAACAAGTAAAGAAAACAAAAAAGAAATATAAATACATCATTATGTTGTATTTATAATATCTTCCACAATCACTAGGGAGATAAAATAAATACCAACATATAATCTCGTATATTTTCAAGAGCAAAGTATCTCGGTCATATATCTCAAAGATGAGTTGAACTCATAACTAACATCCGCCCTAAACTTAGGCTATAAATCAATAGTCTTAATGTCACGGACTACATTATAGGTATCCTAAACTATGTACATGACTCATTAGTCTCATCGCGATCTCAGCACGTAGCCTGATTGCGGGGCGGCCTACCATATAGGTATCCAAATAGATGGCTCACAATCACCATAAATAGACGGCTTACCAGCCTCATCGCACACTCGTGAGGGCGGACTGCTATACAAAGCATCCAAACCCGACTCAATGGTTTGTACATATGGAATATCGACACACTACCTCATGTAGCGCTGAACTGGGCTCATCAACGATATCCATCTTATGCGTAAACTGTGTATATATGGTATATCAACGTACTATCCCATATAGTACTGAGCTGCGCTCATTAACAATATCCAGCGAGTGTATGAACAATCACTACTCTATTATAATTAGATAAAAAACTCAACATAATCCCCCTTGGGATATCCATGTGTGTGCAAAGGCACTGTACTTGTGTATGCATGAATGTACGTATGAAGAAGTGCGGCTCGAATCCCGCAAACTTGTCTCAAAACAGTGCAAAACAAAACTATAAAAGTCTGGAAATTTGACCACGAGTCAACTTATAAACCTGACAAGTCGACTTATGGTAAGTCGACTCATGGCCTAGCATAAGTCGACTTGCGGCAAGTTGACTTTTAAGTAGACTTCCAGGTTGTCGTTTCGACATTTTCTACGATATTTCTCAAACAAAACTTATTTTATTCAACATGGAACTTAGGAAATAGGTTATAAACATGTACAACTAATTCACAGAGATCAGATTACATGATTTAGCATTTAGATTAAAACTAGTTAGGGTTAATAACATGATTATACAAGATTTTCAATAAAGACATGAAAGGTCACATGATTGCCATAGCATGATCATTTATAAATATGAACAGAGACATAAAATTCATTTAAATATGTCTAAGTTATTTAGGTATCACAAACCTAGGGTTTAAGCATGATTAATTAGCATGAAAAGATAATTAAACATAAAACTAGGGTTATTGCATGAGTTAAGCATGTTTAAAAGATTAAAAATAAAAATAAATGAAAAACTAATGATCATGATCATGATTCTATCATAAACAGCAAGAAAAATTTACTAATCTAGGATTGGTTTGAGATTTAATATCAAAAATCTGACTTTTAACACCACAAGTTAAGATAAAAGCATGAAAACACGTATTCAACATCATATTAAACATCTAAACTAGTTATTTAACTATGGGGTGGGTTTCAATGAAGATAATCTTGCCTCAAGTCTTTGTTGATCCTTCCAACACGCGTGCAAGACCTTTTCCTTTGATACAAACACAGATCTCGCCTTCCTCTCGGCAAATCCTTCACCAAACTCTTTCAAAAACTCAAAAATTTGAACTAGGGTTTTAGAGGAGGGGTGGTTGCTATATTCTCTCGAGAAAGTGCAGCAAAAATAAGGTTTAAAAGGGTTTATATAGGTCTGGGATCGAAACAAAACGGATATAACCCGAAACCTAAAAAAAACTAAAAATCAGCCTATAAGTCGACTTACGGATCTGACAAGTCAACTTATAGTAAGTCAACTTACGGATTTGATAAGTAGACTTGCGGCAAGTTGACTTATAAGTCGACTTAGCAGAGGTTTTATAGTTTTTCTTCTATTTTTCGTGTATATTTCGTGCATGTTTCTCTCCTCCACTCACATATATACACTGAATTGATCTCAATTCAACTCCTAACATACTTAAATATCAATATATGTTATTTATCACTATATAATATATTTATTATTATTTTTCACATAATATTCAACTTTTACGAGGTTTTACATTCTTCCCCCTTAAAAGAATTTTGTCCCCAAAATTTTGCAATCGTATCTTAGGGATTAATAATATGAGAAAAGCACCAAGAGGAGATAATCTAGATAAGGAAACCCTTCCGTACACATCTCGTACTATTAATCCCTAGACATGAAGCATAGCAATATCTATACTTAACCATCTAGAATGCGAATACTCCCACTTAACTCCTAACTAAGCGGAACAAGTGCGTCGGGTGAAAAATCCGAACAAGGAACCCTCCATATATATACCATGTATTCTGAATGATTAGGAGTTAAGTATTAATACCCTCGTTCTAGCGTTAAATATTAATATAACAATATGGATAATCATGAACACCAATCAAAATCAATCAATTTATCTTTTCAAACAGGTGCGGGTAGTCGTGATGCATAACATCTTTGCGCTCCCTCCAAAATCCTCCTCAATATCTATACTTAACAATCTAGAATGTAAATACTACCACTTAACTCCTAATTAAGTGGAACAAGTACGTCGGGCAAAAAATCCAAACAAGGAACTGTTTTCGTCAAAAGTTGGTTTTGTTATGGAATTCATTATATCTTCAGTCGATTACAATAAATTCAAAGGAATAGTCTTTTTATAAGACCTCTTTTACACAACAAAATGAAAATTACAACTTCTTAGAAACAAACGCAGGATCGTTGTTTGGATCGCTGCTTGCGTGGGACTTTGCCTGTGCCGGGAGCGCTTTGACTCGTGGACCACCGAATCACAGATTCTGATTGAACCGTGAGGGGTTTAATGATTCTTCCTTCGTTTATCGAAGTAAGAATTTGAAGCGAATATCTTATCGATGTAAGATGTTCACTCTTCTAAAGATCAAGTCTGAGCTTAGATCTCTAGGACTCGCTAGAAGTTTCTTGAGGATGTTTGTGAAGAAGGAAGACTCTCTCTCTTGCTCTAATTCACCAAAACTCAAGGCTCTCTGATCTAATCTCTCTGGAAAATGCTCAGCCCCTGTTCATGATGACCATAGGGGGGTATTTATAGCCTCCTTAGACGATAACTGAAGAAATAGCCGGTCAATAACTGTCTCTTTAGGCACGGCAGTTGATGCTGTCGCGGCTAAAGGGCGCGACAGTCGACACTGTCGCGGCCAAAGAGCGCGACAGTCGACACTGCCGCGGCTAAAGGGGCAGTTACACCCACGTTCATACGTGTTTGAAACAGTTCTCCCACGACCTTTAACCACCTTTTTCGTGGTTTAACTGCTTGTACACGTCAGAACACGTTCTATTTCTGACACGCTGCCACGTGGGCTTCAAAAAATCATCATACAACTGTCTTGTAACCGCCGCAGCACCCCTTGTAATAGCCGCGGCACCATAGGCTTGATCGTTCAATTTGTGGACCTCTCGTTCATGGAACGAATCGAGAGGGGATTTTGGCTTTGGTCCTAACTGTTTAAAGGTTTGACCAAGATGGGAATTTGAGACGATCCTAACTGTTTAAAGGTTTGATCGTTCAATTTGTGGACCTCTCGTTCATGGAACGAATCGAGAGGGGATTTTGGCTTTGGTCCTAACTGTTTAAAGGTTTGACCAAGATGGGAATTTGAGACGATCCTAACTGTTTAAAGGTTTGATCGTTCAATTTGTGGACCTCTCGTTCATGGAACGAATCGAGAGGGGATTTTGGCTTTGGTCCTAACTGTTTAAAGGTTTGACCAAGATGGGAATTTGAGACGATCCTAACTGTTTAAAGGTTTGATCGTTCAATTTGTGGACCTCTCGTTCATGGAACGAATCGAGAGGGGATTTTGGCTTTGGTCCTAACTGTTTAAAGGTTTGACCAAGATGGGAATTTGAGACGATCCTAACTGTTTAAAGGTTTGATCGTTCAATTTGTGGACCTCTCGTTCATGGAACGAATCGAGAGGGGATTTTGGCTTTGGTCCTAACTGTTTAAAGGTTTGACCAAGATGGGAATTTGAGACGATCCTAACTGTTTAAAGGTTTGATCGTTCAATTTGTGGACCTCTCGTTCATGGAACGAATCGAGAGGGGATTTTGGCTTTGGTCCTAACTGTTTAAAGGTTTGACCAAGATGGGAATTTGAGACGATCCTAACTGTTTAAAGGTTTGATCGTTCAATTTGTGGACCTCTCGTTCATGGAACGAATCGAGAGGGGATTTTGGCTTTGGTCCTAACTGTTTAAAGGTTTGACCAAGATGGGAATTTGAGACGATCCTAACTGTTTAAAGGTTTGATCGTTCAATTTGTGGACCTCTCGTTCATGGAACGAATCGAGAGGGGATTTTGGCTTTGGTCCTAACTGTTTAAAGGTTTGACCAAGATGGGAATTTGAGACGATCCTAACTGTTTAAAGGTTTGATCGTTCAATTTGTGGACCTCTCGTTCATGGAACGAATCGAGAGGGGATTTTGGCTTTGGTCCTAACTGTTTAAAGGTTTGACCAAGATGGGAATTTGAGACGATCCTAACTGTTTAAAGGTTTGATCGTTCAATTTGTGGACCTCTCGTTCATGGAAGGAATCGAGAGGGGATTTTGGCTTTGGTCCTAACTGTTTAAAGGTTTGACCAAAATGGGAATTTGAGACGATCCTAACTGTTTAAAGGTTTGATCGTTCAATTTGTGGACCTCTCGTTCATGGAACGAATCGAGAGGGGATTTTGGCTTTGGTCCTAACTGTTTAAAGGTTTGACCAAAATGGGAATTTGAGACGATCCTAACTGTTTAAAGGTTTGATCGTTCAATTTGTGGACCTCTCGTTCATGGAACGAATCGAGAGGGGATTTTGGTTTTGGTCCTAACTGTTTAAAGGTTTGACCAAAATGGGAATTTGAGACGATCCTAACTGTTTAAAGGTTTGATCGTTCAATTTGTGGACCTCTCGTTCATGGAACGAATCGAGAGGGGATTTTGGCTTTGGTCCTAACTGTTTAAAGGTTTTGTGAGGGAAGATTGATTTAAAGAGGTGATCGAATCTCATCTCAGCAAAAGAATGTTCGGAAATCATAATAAGAGTTTAGTTTTTATCATTTTGTCCATAATAATCGGGTTATCCCTAAGAATATTATATTTAACATTCTTCCAGGAACTTCCCATTACATGAATTATCGACCCCCAGCTTTCTTTGTAAAACTGGGTATAACGAGGAGTACGTTAACCTCAGTCATATGTTCGGGTTATCCTTAAGAATATAGGATTCTCCAGGAACTTCCTATTAAGGAAAGGAAATAGTTTAGACTCATATACCTTTTGGAGTATTAAGGAGCAGTTTATACTCGTATACTTTTCGGAGTGAGGGGAAACAGTTTATACTCGTGTACCCAATGGAGTTAGGTCGTCTTTAATCGGCTTGTTTCGCCATTATGACGCCGGAGTCAATTAATGCTTGGATTTTATTTTTGAGTCCAAAGCAAATCTCGTAGTTTGGATCCGTAATCCTCTTAGCTCCATCCTGATCTTTAATAGGTGGTAGCTCGATTTTGTCATTGGCGAGGAGGTATTCCAAGATGGCTGGAGCTTCATCATCTTCGAAAGAATACTCCTTTTGAAACCTCGGATCGGGAGTCACATTCTCAACGATTGCAGATGTCATTGGTTGGCATCTCTCAGTTTCCTTTCTTTTAAGAAAGTGCTCAGCTTGTTCACCCCGAGATTTTAACTCCTTCCAAGTTGTGGATGGCACGACCCCCAGAGCTTCCAGGACATCGATGGAAAGGTTATTGTGGCATGTTTGCAGAATGAACTCCTCTGTAACAGGATCTCTGCAATCCATTGCCTTGTTACGGAAGCGCTTGACAAAATTGTCGACTGACTCCCCGTCTTTTTGTTTTTCATCCAAAAGGGTTCCGATTGACACTTCGGTGTCATCATCGAAGAAGTTGCTGAGGAACAAATTTTCTATGTCATCCCAGCAATTGATGCTCCCTGGCTTGAGCCGTCGGTACCAATCGAAGGCCGACCCGCGAAGGGTGCCAACGAATGACCGGACCATTAAAGCCTCGTTTCCAGAGATCATGCCCAAATGAGACTTGAAATAAATCAAGTGTTGAATCGGCGAACTCTTCCCTTCAAACGGTGTGAAGTTAATCAGATTGAATTTGGTCGGGTATGGTATTGAATCCCATTCCCTCGGATAGGGACATGGAATACCCGTCTTCTTAACTTCTTGAGCTGTCATCAAAGCATTGATTTTGTCTTCAAGTTTTTGCATTTTCCCGTCATCATCGTCTATGTCTTCATTTGAAGGACGTTGAGGAGAATGAGTTAGACCACCCCCTGTAAGAGGTGCCATTGAACCACTCCCAATATCGTTATTGGGAGAATGTGTTAAACCACCCCGAGCGTTATTGCTATTGGGAGGTGTATCAGCAAAGATGACTTCATCCACTTCTGGATCACTATCATCCACAACTTTCTGAGTGTGGCGACTGGATTCCGTTCTTTGACTGGACTCAGGGGGTTGAGGCCGCTGAGCTAGCAATTCTCTCATTTGTTGGATAGCTAACTCCATTTCTGTCTTCAGTTATTGGGAGGATCCGTTAAACCACCCCCAGCGTTATTGCCATTGGGAGGTGTATCAGCCATAATGACTTCATCCACCTCTGGATCACTGTCATCTACAACATTCCGAGTGTGGTGGCTGGATTCAAATCGCTGATTGGACTCAGGAGGTTGAGGCTGTTGAGTTAACAGTTCTCTCATTTGTTGGATAGCCAACTTCATTTCTGTCTTCACTTCAGCTCTAATTTCTTCACGTTGTTTGGCTAGAGCTTCCTGAAGTATTTGAGTGAACTGATCAGCAGTGATTGTGAATACTTCTCTGATTTGTCCTGTGCTAGACATTGTATCATCAGAAGCGATTGCAGAACAAGTGTCCGAGAATTCATCCTCCGAGGACATTCCTTCTTGCATTCTTTTGTAATCTCTGCGTCTGATGGCTCCTAATTGGAGTCGAGACATCCTTTGAGCAATTCTTGGATTGACTTTTCCTTTCGGGGAAAAGTCGGGATTTGAGTCACTTGAATGCCGTTTAGACTTCCTTTTATCAGCCACGTTGATGGTGACTTCAGGGAATTCATCATCTTGGGCAGCTGATTTTCTTTTGCGGAAATGTCTCGGTTTAGGCTTCGACAATACAGAGACTCTTCGTGGGATGGCTTCTCGTTTGAAACAGTCATATTCTGATAATGCTGCTTTAACGAGTCGCGCACAGGAACAATGAGAGTTTATTTCTCGAATAACTCTCTTTCGAAAATTATTCACAACCCCAACTTGATAATACGATTCATCGGTATGATTGCCAAAAAATCGTATCGTCTGTTGGCATGACCTCCCAGGTATGACGATATCATTTGGTGAATGCGTCTTCTTCTGGGGGTGTAAAACCTTGTTGGCATTCTCAGGACAATTTATTTCTGTCTTTGAGCGATCCAAGGTTATGTCGGGAGTCACACGTTTAGAACCACCCCCTTGCGGGTATGGAGTCCTAACGGGCTCCAAATGCTGATTTTGTATAAGTCCAGACTTTTGAATCCAAACTTGGCGGAGTTTCGGTGGTTCTTTGGCCACCGTTTCCTTCTCCCTTTCTTGTCTTTGTTGTAGGAGAGCTCGGGCATGAGCAGCGTTTGCACGACGTTTTTGTATACGTTCTTTGAGGGTCGAACGAGTCTTTTTGACAATAGTCCATTCCTCCATCGTGAGTTTAGCAGAGATATGAGTGGTTGGTTGTTGAGATAACTGAACCACTCGATGCCTCCTCGACTTTAGGTCCGCGTGATAACGAACCCCGTCGGTTTGTTCCAAGGCCTTAGCTATTTGGCGAGCGCAGCGCTGACGTTGTCTTTGACGAGCCCTCTTCGTCAGTGCTGGTGGGCTTTGATTCGATGACTCTTTAACTAAATGAGAGTCATTGTGAGCAGAGGTGTTGCGAGTAAAATCCTCAGCAACAATCAGGAGAGAGTCTTCATTTTGTGCCTTATTTGGCATGTAAGTCTTCTTCAATGATGAGATCTTCTTGTACTTACGAGACAATGAAGATCTTGAAGAGGATGAGAGATATTCCTCAAACTTGGTTTGGTCAAATTCGTATTCGACCATGGATTCAACTGGAATCTTGATCGGCTGCGACACGACGGTCTCGGCAGCGAGACCGTTGGCTCCCACTGTGGTCGCCAGTTTGTTTTCGTCAAAAGTTGGTTTTGTTATGGAATTCATTATATCTTCAGTCGATTACAATAAATTCAAAGGAATAGTCTTTTTATAAGACCTCTTTTACACAACAAAATGAAAATTACAACTTCTTAGAAACAAACGCAGGATCGTTGTTTGGATCGCTGCTTGCGTGGGACTTTGCCTGTGCCGGGAGCGCTTTGACTCGTGGACCACCGAATCACAGATTCTGATTGAACCGTGAGGGGTTTAATGATTCTTCCTTCGTTTATCGAAGTAAGAATTTGAAGCGAATATCTTATCGATGTAAGATGTTCACTCTTCTAAAGATCAAGTCTGAGCTTAGATCTCTAGGACTCGCTAGAAGCTTCTTGAGGATGTTTGTGAAGAAGGAAGACTCTCTCTCTTGCTCTAATTCACCAAAACTCAAGGCTCTCTGCTCTAATCTCTCTGGAAAATGCTCAGCCCCTGTCCATGATGACCATAGGGGGGTATTTATAGCCTCCTTAGACGATAACTGAAGAAATAGCTGGTCAATAACTGTCTCTTTAGGCGCGGCAGCTGATGCTGTCGCGGCTAAAGGGCGCGACAGTCGACACTGTCGCGGCCAAAGAGCGCGGCAGTCGACACTGCCGCGGCTAAAGGGGCAGTTACACCCACGTTCATACGTGTTTGAAACAGTTCTCCCACGACCTTTAACCACCTTTTTCGTGGTTTAACTGCTTTTCCACATCAGCACACGTTCTATTTCTGATACTCCGCCACGTGGACTTTAAATAATCATCAGATAACTGTATTATAACTGCTGTAGCATCCTGCTTTAACTGCCGCGGCACCATAGGTTGCAGCGGTTAAGCCGCGACACCATAGGCTGCCGCGCCTTAGCCGCGGTACCTTGGTCTGCCGCGCCTTAGCCGCGGCACCTTGGTCTGCCGCGCCTTAGCCGCGGCACCTTGGTCTGCCGCGCCTTAGCCGCGGCACCTTGGTCTGCCGCGCCTTAGCCGCGGCACCTTGGTCTGCCGCGCCTTAGCCGCGGCACCATGTCCTGCCGCGCCGCCATATGTTGCTTGATGACGTGTATATTATTCTTCTATATCGTCTTGAGTGGTGTTTGAATGTCTGTAAGCATTTTTTGACGCCTACAGGAACCCCTCATATATATATACCACGTGTTACGAATAATTAAAAACTAAGTGCTAATACCACCATTCTAGCGATAAGTATAGATATGAGCATGTAGATTATCATAAACATAGGTGAATCATATCCAAACAATTTACTTGCTCAAATAGGTACAAGTCGTCGCGATGCATATCCTCATCGTGCCCTAAGAAACTTCCTCAGCTCCTTTCCGATTCTATTGAACTTTAACTAAAGGAACACTTTGTTTCTAAGCTTCTTTACCTCCTTAGCAAGAATACACATTGGGATTTCAATAGTAGTCAGATCATCAAGAATCTCCACTTCTGGCACGTCTATCACCCGCTATTGTTCCTCGTCATGTAGATGCTTCTTAAGCATCAAAACATGGAAGATATCGTGCATACTCGACATCGATGCTGGAAGATCTAGCCGATATGAAATGGATCAAATACGCTTAACTATCATGAATGGACTAATATATCATGGGGCAAGCTTTCCCCGTCTACCAAATTGTTAAATTCTCTTCATTGATGACACTTTCAACATGACATAGTCCCCAACCTGGAATCCTAATGGCTGTGGTCTCTGATCTGTATAAGTCTTCTGACGACTCTACTCTGCAAGAATGTACTCCCAAATTATTGCTATCTTTTCTATAGTTTGTCTCACAAGCTCATGTCCAAGCAATAGACTGTCCTCTGGTTCTGTCCAACATATAGGCGATCTGCAAGGCCTCCTGTACAATACTTCATATAGCGGCATCCTGATAGTAGCTTGAGAACTATTATTATATGCAAATTTAATCAACGGGATATGGTCCTCCCAGTTACCCTAAAAATCTATAACAGATACTCGTAGCATGTCCTCCAACACCTGATTTACCCTCTCTGTCTGACCATCTGTCTGGGGGTGAAAGACACTATTGAATGACAACTGGCTGCCGAAAGCATCCTAAAAACTCCTCCAGAAATATGATGTGAAGATTGAACCTCGATCTGATATGATCGTCTTCGGGACTCCATGTAATCGAACTATCTCCGGATAAAAAACCTTGCATATGTCTTCGCTGTATAAGTTGTCTTCACTGGAATGAATAATGTCAACTTTGTCAACCGATCAACTATTACCCAAACTGAATCGTTCTCCTTTTTCATCTTCGGCAATCCTATAACAAAGTCCATAGAAATATCTGCCCACTTCTACTCCAGAATGGATAAATGCTATAGGGTCCCTGCCGATCTCTAATTTTCTATTTTTACTTACTGGCAGGGGAAAAAATTAGCCATATACTCTACAATCTCCCTATGCATGTCGCTCCACCAAAAGTGTCTCTTCAGGTCTTTGTACATTTTAGTTGTGCATGGATGCACTGTGTACCTGGTACGATGTGCCTCATTAAATAACTCCTCTTCAGCTTTGGATTACTAGGCATCACCAATCGGCCCTTCATTCGGAATTCTCCATATGCTCCAATGGTCCAATCAGCCTTTGGTTCCTTAGAAATCTCCCCCTTTCAGGTTTGAATCTAAGAGTCCTCTAGCTAAGCTCTGACCACTCTATCACTCCAAGATGGCTGTACGGATAATGCTCCTAGAAATGCGCTACTCCCCCCGATCTCTAGTCTAAAATCAAACTAGCTAAGGGTATGAAGATCTAGATATAACGAGCACCTTAAAGCCGCAATCCGATGCCGACGCTTCCTGCTCAATGCATCAGCTACAATATTCACCTTCCTCGGATGGTACTGAATCACAAATTTATAATTTTTGATAAACTCAACCCATCATCGATGTCTCTGATTAAACTTTTTCTGAGAGAAAAGGTACTTTAAACTCTGATGATCCGTAAAAAGCTCGAACTGTACTCCATACAAATAATGTCTCCATGTCTTCAGTGCAAAGACTACTGCTACAAGCTTCAAGTCATGTGTGGTATAATAATGCTCATTTTATCAGCTATCGTGATATGTATGCCACTACTCTCTGGGTCTATATCAAAGCACCTCCTAGACCTAATAACAACACATTTGTATAGACTATGAAGGTCCTGTTAGTGCTTGAAATAATTAATACTGGTACTGTAGTCAACTTAGCCTTTAGAGTCTCAAAGGACTCCTGGCACTCTGTTCCGGCATGTAAATGGCGTCACAATCTTTGAGAAATCCTGAATAAACTTCTTGTAATAGCCGACCAAACCTAAGAAACTGCGAATCTCAGAAACGGTCTTTGGCGGCTCCCAATCAAGTACTGCCTCCACCTTAGAGGAATTTACTGCTATGCCCTCTCTGCTGATGATGTGGCCTAAAAATCTAACTTCGGATAGCCAAAACTCACATTTACTGAATTTAGCATATAATTGATGCTCCCGCAAGGTCCGCAATGCTAAATGAAGATGTTGCTCGTACTCTGCCTCCGATATCAATTAGATAAGAATGTCTTCCATGAATACGATTACAAACTTGTCCAAATAAGGACGAAAAACCCGATTCATCAAATCCATCAATACCGCAGGTGCATTGGTTAACCCAAATGGCATGATCAGAAATTCAAAAGACCCATACCGAGTCAGAAAGGCGGTCTTAGGAATATCCATCTCCCGGACCCGCTGTTGATTGTTGGCCTCTTTATTTTAATAATGTTTAACAAACAATTTATCACTAATGTTGTTTGTCTAGTGTTGGTGTATTTCTATTTATTGTAGACAAACAACACGTTGGAGGATGGATGGAATCAAGCATTCACTATCATATCCAATGGAGGTTGGCGGAATTATGATATGAAACCTTGCAATTCAAGTTGAATATCCAAGTTCAAGCTTCATCCGCAAAGTGTACCAAGTCAAGCTTATTGAAGATTAAGATAGCTTGGGTAACATTAAGTTTAGGTATTGTATTATGTGTGTTAGTACTTTAACCTCAATCATATACACACATACACGTTTTGGTTTTGTATATATAGAGTTATATATATAAATATATGTTTTGGTTTTTTTGTTTATCCACAAACAAAGTTTTTACTAGTATATAAATAAATATTTATATTCATACATGTTTGTTTTTACGTGGATAAATTGGTTTTGTTTAATTTCATAGATATGAAACAAATATATATTCATATTCTTACTCATATGTTTCATATTCTATTGTATTTGTGAAAATACTATATTCATTATTTATAGACTTCATAACAATAGTTTACATCTTTCTTAAAGTCTATAAAATCATTTTGTATTGTTTCAAAACATGGTTAAGCTAAAATATTAAAACTCATATGTTCACATTTTCATGTTTTGGACTATTTTACAAAATGATGATATTTTTCATTTGGGAGGTCCTTTTTAAAAACTAGTTTTTATAGCATGTGTATTATCATGTCTACAATTATTTCCCAAAGTTTTACATTTTTTTGAATTTGTTTGATATTTTTAAACAGATTTTTAAAATCAAAAAATAGTTTTCAAATCTGGAATTTCATATATCTAATTACGGTCGACCGCCACGGTCGACCGCCCCTGAGTCTAGAGACTCAGGAAGTTTTTTCAGAGGCTCACGATCGACCGGATGCTCTCGTGGTCGACTGCCACGGTCGACCGGATACTCTCGTGGTCGACCGTATGTTTTTCTATCGCCAGATTTGCCTCTGGTGTTGCTCACGATTGACCGCGAAAATTTCCACGGTCGACCGCCGATTGCCCAACGGCTATTTTGGTACAGAATTAGATTTCTGATTCTTTGGGGTTTTATGTCTTTTGTTTGGGGGTTTTGCTATTGGTTTCTCTTCCTATATAAACCCCTCAAACTCCTTCTACCAGAAGTAACCCAATGGAAAGTTTTAAAGAAGTTTAAAAGAGTTTTAAGAAGGGTTTTAGTTGGGTTTAAAGTTTGTTTGATTTGTGAAGATTGTTTTACAAGTGGAGAAGATCATCTACATTGATTGAGCCTCATTTTAATCCACCTCTCCATCTTGTTTTTCAGAGAAGAATTTCTAAAGTCTATTTCTAGCTATTTATTGTTTTGTTCATAATTTCTATATGCTAGAATTTAATTGAGTTTAGTTGATTGTTTTCTTATTGCTTACACACACAACCATTGAGCTTATTGTATTTACATTCATAGTATAATTTGGGTTGTGGGATTGTATCATTGAGAGTGAGATTTCCTTGTTTTCTCATCCATATTAGAGAACAAACAATTGTTGTAATTGTGCTTTAGTGTGAGGATCACTTTTTAATACACGTGTACACCGAGAGGAGTGTGTGGTGAGAGTCGGGGTCGTCCTAAGAGGAGTAGCGTCGGTTGACGAACCTAGGAAGAGTTTGGATCCGAGCACTTGAGGGAGACACGTCTAGGGTCCAACACTTGAGAGGGTGTAGAGTGTGATTGCAAGGGTGTTGATTGTAAAGTTTTCGGTTAGCTAGAAAACTGAGTGTGAGGTGTAAACGTTATTCGGGTGAACATAGAAAACCCGGTTGTGATAGTGGATTTCTCCCCAGGAGTGGGGAGCGGAGATGTAGGATGGAAGGTCCGAACTCCGTGATCATATTGTGTGTTTGTATTGTTTATTTACACTATCACTCTTATCTTGTTTATGTTTATTTCACCCTTGTGTTAGTTTATATATCCTTGCATATATTACCTTTTTGCTAGGATATATCTCTTTATTCATATTGCTTATTCTTGCTTATAACTCTTGTATATCTATCTTGCAAGAATATATTTGTATTAGTTTTAATTAGCATAAAATCGGATTAGATTAGTTTAAGACCCTAATCACCCCCCTCTAGGGTCTAACAATTGGTATCAGAGCTTGGTGCCCTTTAATTTAATGTCTAATCACCTTGAGTTAAAGATCCAAGTTATTTTTTTGTACTAATCTTGTTTAGATTTTATTTGTCTTGCTTGTACATACATATATTTATCATGGACATAAATTGTGCACCTTTGTTAGGCTATGAATCAAATGTTGCTCCTAAATTTATTAATTTTCCCTATGCACAATGGGCTTCTAGATTTAAACTATTTGTGCAATATAAAAATATCGATTTATGGGGAGTTATTGATAATACTTATATTATACCCACTATGGAGAAATCCATGTGGAGTAAAAATATCAAAAGATTGTTTACCATGAACAAGATTGTGTTAGAATATATGCTTAATGCACTTGATTCTTCTATTTCTAACAAACTTGATTCTTTTGATAGTGCTTACACATTATGGGAACTTATAAAAGCACATCAAGGGAATTTGGAGGTGATCCAATAAGTTTTGGAGGATTCCGCTTCTACTTCATGTGGAGCTTCATCTTCATGCACACGGCCACTAGGCGATAGCCCTAGTGTGGTATGCGGTTTCGAACCCGATAATGATTTATCTAGTGATGAACTCGCTTGTGCATCTAAGAGATTATTGCATGCCTATAACAAATTGCATAAAGATTTTATTGATTTAAAAAGAAAGCATGATAATTTAGAAAATTGCATAAAGATTTTATTGATTTAAAAAGAAAGCATGATAATTTAGAATCCGATCATGAGGAGCTAATGTCAGAATTGGATGTCATTGCAAAAGAAAATACCATGCTTAAAGAAAACAATGACATGTTAATTTTGGAAAATAAAAAATTAACCACATCTATAACTAGCTTATCTCATGAAAAAGATAATGCCACATTAGAAGTAGAGAACATAAAAAATGATACTGCTTCTTTTATAAATAACTATTAAGATAATGCCACATTAGAAGTAGAGAACATAAAAAATGATACTGCTTCTTTTATAAATAACTATTTATGCTCGACTTCTAATGTTAATGCATATGTGCCAAATGATGAGTTGAATGTTATTAAAAATCGCATTTCATCTTTAGACTCAACTCTTAATACATGCATTAATAATCATAAAAAGCTTATGGATATGTGTGCTAAGTCTAAATCATCCACTCATTATGCACATATATATAGCAAACTTTACAAGTGCTCTATTTGTGACCGTAAAGGCCATTTAGCTAAATTTTGCTATAATGCACATAAACATAAGTATTCTAATGCCTCTTGTGCATCTCATGTAGCTTCTTCATCTTATACACTTACACATTCACATGCTCATTCTCACAAAGTTTATCATAAGCATGCTAGTGTGTTCAAGTGTGATCATTGTGGTCGTTTTGGTCATTTGGCTGAATATTGTTTTGATTTGAAAAAGAAATCTTATTTACCAAATACTTCTAGTAGACCACATGTTTTTAAATGTGATGTTTGTGGTAGGTTTGGATATCTTACAAAATTTTGTTATGATATACAAAAAGCCTCTAAATTACAATATGTTCCAAATAGACCATTGTTTAAGAATGTTTCTCATTTGCAAAATGAATTTAAAAGACAATCTTTATTTGTAAATGATTCCCGTGCATGAGCTAAAGGTCCACAAAAACAAATGGATCTCTTTCATTACACAAATTATAATCGGAATGGTCATTTGAGTAAATATTACTTTGACCGTGTTAGTGTACCGCATATGCACAAACGGGTTCATAACCCTAAGGCTTTGAGCTTAAATGATAGGGGTCATGTCCCTAAACCTTTTAGTACCAAGAATACATGAGTACCAAAACAAATTTGATTTTTAAAACCAAGTATTTTAGTATTTTTCTTTTTCCTTTTCTTAGTTTTGAAAATTATACTTTAAACCTTTGAACATGAAAACAATTCTTCTTATTGGTCATACTCTTTTGTTTTCATGATTATTGGTTTTGTTTTGATGAGAGGTTTGTGTTTATATAACCCCCCAGATTTATTGGGTGTTTATTCCCAAATCTTGTTTACTTGGTACTAAAAGTCCTTATATGGGTTGTTACAAGTTTAAGAGCTTGATAAATTATTACCTCTCTTGCATTTTGTCAAAAATCATATTTTGATTTATTTCTTTAAATTCATTATACTTTACTCATATGATGATATTTATGTGTTTGTACTTATGAATCATCTATATGTGCCTTATAATGCATTCTATATGTGGTTTGATCAAGTTCTTCAAAAAAAAAATTATTTGATCAAACATCATTTTTAGATATAAACTTTGATTTATGATTTCTTTTGGTTAATTTGTTTTTATTTAAAAACTTTTTGCATGATTCTCATGTTCTTCTTCTTTTGATTTCATAAATCCATACATTGTTATGATATATTTTGAAA
Source organism: Asparagus officinalis (assembly GCF_001876935.1). Lineage (NCBI taxonomy): Eukaryota > Viridiplantae > Streptophyta > Magnoliopsida > Asparagales > Asparagaceae > Asparagus > Asparagus officinalis. Next base: position 89,605,327 of record NC_033797.1, on the reverse strand, counting down.
ATATCCATTCTTGATTTTGTTTCCTTATCCCCCTACATATAAGCAAATTATTTTCCTTCATGGATCCTCCTTCATAAACATTTTTTTAATGATGCTTTTTTGGATCCTCATTTCATCTCTTTAGGGCAAGTATGATAAATATTTGGTTTGTATATATACATCTTGAAATTTTGTAACACTCTTCATGATGTTATATATACACGTGTTCTTATTGTTCTTTTGCATGTGAGTTGTTTAGCAAATTTTTGCTTGCTCACATGTTTTGCCCTGATCTTTATTACATTCACTCCATATGGCATTTTGATAGGGGGAGCAATCCCCATATATATATATATATATGCATATTGATAGGGGGAGCTTTCGCTCTCTTCATTCTTTTGTTTTCCCCTTTTTGATGTTGTCAAAGGGTGAGAAATATTGTGAGTATATTCTTTCTTGTTTATATGCATGACATATTATACTTTGTATATTTATTTCCTTTCATGCATATATCCTTTTTGTAAATTATTTGTCATCATCAAAAAGGAGGAGATTGTTGATTGTTGGCCTCTTTATTTTGATGATGTTTAACAAATAATTTACCACTAATGTTGTTTGTCTAGTGTTGGTGTATTTCTATTTATTGTAGATAAACAACACGTTGGAGGATGGATGGAATCAAGCATTCACGATCATATCCAATGGAGGTTGGCGGAATTGTGGTATGAAGCCTTGCAATTCAAGTTGAACATCGAAGTTCAAGCTTCATCCGTAAAGTGTACCAAGTCAAACTTATTAAAGATCAAGATTGCTTGGGTAACATTTAGTTTAGGTGTTATATTATGTGTGTTAGTACTTTAAGCTCAATCATATACACACATACATGTTTTGGTTTTGTATATATATAGTTATATATATACATATATGTTTTGGTTTTTTTGTTTATCCAAAAACAAAGTTTTTAGTAGCATATAAATAAATATTTATACTCATACATGTTTGTTTTTACATGGATAAATTGGTTTTGTTTAATTTCATAGATATGAAACAAATATATATTCATATTCATACTCATATGTTTCATATTCTTTTGAATTTGTGAAAATACTATATTCATTGTTTATAGACTTTATAACAATAGTTTACATCTTTCTTTAAGTCTATAAAATCATTTTGTATTGTTTCAAAACATGGTTAAGCTAAAATGTCAAAACTCATATGTTTACATTTTCATGTTTTGGACTATTTTGCAAAATAATGATATTTTTCATTTGGTAGGTCTTTTTTAAAAACTAGTTTTTGTAGCATGTGTATTATCATGTCTACAATCATTTCCAAAGTTTTATATTTTTTGAATTTGTTTGATATTTTTAAATAGGTTTTTAAAATCAAAAATTAGTTTTCAAATCTAGAATTTTACATATATTTTATTGCGGTCGATCGTCACGGTCGACCGCCCCTGAGTCCAGAGACTCAGGAAGTTTTTCAGAGGCTCGCAGTCATCTTTCGGTCGACCGCCACGGTCGACCGAATGTTTTTCTATCACAAGATTTGCCTCTGGTGTTGCTCGTGGTCAACCGTGAAAATTCCCATGGTCGACCACCGATTGCGCAATGGCTATTTTTGGTACAGAATCAGATTTCTGATTCTTTAGGGTTTTTGGTCTTTTGTTTGGGGTATTTACTATTGGTTTCTCTTCCTATATAAACCCCTCAAACCCCTTCTACTAGAAGTAACCCAATGGAAAGTTTTAAAGAAGTTTGAAAGAGTTTTAACAAGGGTTTTAGTTGGGTTTAAAGTTTGTTTGGTTTGTGAAGATTGTTTTGCAAGTGGAGAAGATCATCTACTTTGATTGAGCCTCATTTTAATCCACCTCTCCATCTTGTTTTTCAGAGAAGAATTTCTAAACTCTATTTCTAGTTATTTATTGTTTTGTTCATAATTTCTATATGCTAGAATTTAATTGAGTTTAGTTGATTGTTTTTCTTATTGCTTACACACACAACCATTGAGCTTATTGTATTTACATTCATAATATAATTTGGGTTGTGGGATTGTATCATTGAGAGTGAGCTTTCCTTGTTTTCTCATCCATATTAGAGAACAAACAATTGTTGTAATTGTGCTTTAGTGTGAGGATCACTTTGTAATACACGTGTACACCGAGAGGAGTGTGTGGTGAGAGTCCAGGTTATCCTAAGAGGAGTGGCGTCGGTTGACGAACCTAGGAAGAGGTTGTATCCGAGTACTTGAGGGAGACACTTCTAGGGTCCAACACTTGAGAGGGTGTAGAGTGTGATTGCAAGGGTATTGATTGTAAAGTTTTCGGTTAGCTAGAAAACCGAGTGTGAGGTGTAAACGTTAGTCGGGTGAACGTAGAAAACCCAGTTGTGATAATGGATTTCTCCCCGGGAGTAGGGAACGGAGACGTAGGACGGAAGGTTCGAACTCTGTGATCATATTGTGTGTTTGTATTGTTTATTTACACTATCACTCTTATCTTGTTTATGTTTATTTCACCCTTGTGTTAGTTTATATATCCTTGCATATATTACCTCTTTGCTAGGATATATCTCTTTATTCATATTGCTTATTCTTGCTTATAACTCTTGTATATCTATCTTGCAAGAATATATTTGTATTAGTTTTAATTGGCATAAAATCGGATTAGATTAGCATAAGACCCTAATCACCCCCCTCCCCCTCTAGGGTCTAACACCTGCAACTGATGATAACCAGAACGAAGATCTATCTTTAAGAAATACCACGCCCCCTGTAACTGGTCGAATAAGTCATTAATCCTCGGTAGTGGATACCTATTCCTGATGGTGACTTTGTTCAACTCGCGATAATCTAGACATAGGCGCATGCTGCTGTCCTTCTTCTTCACGAAAAGTACCGACGCTACCTACGAAGAATGACTCTAGCTAATAAATCCCTGAGACAAAAGCTCATCTAATTGAGTCTGTAGCTCCCTCATCTCAACAGGTGTCATACGATAGGATGCTCTAGATATGGGTGATGTGCCTGGCTACAACTCGATGCAGAACTCAACCTCTCTCACAGGAGGTACCCAGGTATGTCCTAAAAGACATCCTGATAATCTGAGATAACTCTAGTCTCAGACAAATCAGCACCCTGATCCCTCAGCATCACCTCCTCGATGTACGCTAGAAATGACTCCATAAATTGGTTACCCTATAAGGTCGCAACTATAAATTCAGACACATCGGACGCTCGTAAGATGACTGTTTTAGAAAAACAGTCGATACTAACATGGTAGGATGATAGCCAATCCATATCAAGAATAATGTCGAACCATGACATACGAAAAACTATCAAAAATAAATTCAAACTCATCTAGACTGATGACACATCTCCTACAGATACTCTCAATAGGGATACCTCCCCTAAAAGAGTAGAGATAGATTATGGAACGTCTAAGGGAAAGTGCAACTAACTGAAGCCTATCCATGAAGGTATGAGATAAAGGGAATGTGAAGCTCTCGAATCGAATAAGATCTGAGCTGGAAAAGAATTCACCAAGAAAGTACATTCCACAATGGCTCCACTCGTACCATGGTCACGTAGTACAACCTCATACACTTTGCCAGTGACTGATGACTACTGTACAGTTGATGGAGGAACGTATAGAACTATCTGTCCCTCATAAATCTCCTGGATGGTTTGAATCTGGCCCGCTGGGCCCTTAATCCTCAGAATGGTAGGTGGTGCCTCTATCCTCAGCTGCTGCTGCTACTACTGGCCATAGCCATGGACCTAAAATAACGATTCTACTACTGATCGTGTTCTCATCCCTACCACTGGCCCTGGCCTCTGCCCTGTTTGCCTTCTGCTGGTGCACTATGATAATCCCTAGCCTTATGGCTGATCTAGTTGTAGTTGTAACATGCACCTTAAATTCCACGCTATTGCTGTCCTCTTAAGTCATGTTGTGCTCACTTTTTTTATTGTCCTTGTAACTGGTGGTAAATCCTTGCCCCACTGCTGGGGTTTTCTAAGTATTGTTAAAAGTTTCTCGTCCCCTGCACTTGTCTCTAGACAGTCCTACTTCCATGATTAACTTCTTGGTACGTCTCCCTGCCCCCAATCAGGTTAGTTCTAGCTGCTTATCAAAATAGTAAATGAAATCCTTCCATAAAATTGATATTCGCTGCTCCAACATAACTGAAATCGGTGCTACCCTTCGGCATCATCCTTTAAGCTGAATATAACTAATCTCCGCTTATGTACTGATTCAACGTTAAGCATATCTAAAAATAATTCCCACATATTCCATCCACTTATAGGCTGTAAACGAATCTGATGTGCCCTGAAACTCTGGTGCTCTCATCTTCTGATGTCTTTCTCATTCTTACAGAGCTAAGCTTCCTGCTTTATGTCTCTATTGATAGCTGGTTATGGTGATGGTGTAATTATCGATATTGCCTCTTCAATAGGTACGATTGGTCTAACTGGTGGTGGAACTTCAGAAAGTGTAATCTGGCTCATTACTCGCTCCTCGAAAGTTGCTAGTCTCTACCTCTACAATCGGCATTACCAAGTCAATCAAATACTATGGAGCCTGTTGCCACTCAGGCTCTACTTGTCCAGATCTTCGGGTACGAGTTTTACCTCGACCACATCCTCATCCCGATATTTATAATACCAAGAGGAGAGTTTCACAAGCATACATAACATAACATATAACAGTAGGAAAATCGTATCATATATCATTCACGGAATTACTTTTCAATCAAAGTAAGGTAGTCATAAAAAAATTTGTAAATTTTGGAATATACGTATATAACTCCCTCACTCATTCTAGGTATCCTAGCAGACTCTATACACGAATCCTAGGAAACTCTAACCTAGCTCCATGACTCGACACAGGAAAGATCCTAAGGATACTGAAATAAGAGCTCTGATACCAACTATGACGTCTTTAGTTTCACACAATGCTATAGTCTAAGGTGAACCCAGATATGTCAAACCTATCATGCACCGACACTGTGCAATAATACGTTTTAGCAATCATAATAATATCCTCTAGTGAAATAAAATAAAAGTGTTGGTACAAAACAGGCAAAATATGAAAATGAACGCAATAGACATGATATAGAAAAGATATCTCATAAATAAAAAGAATTATGTCTTAATTATAACCCATCTGATAACAAAAATAATGAGAATGTAAACATGAATCAACTAGAATCGTACTAAGGCATATTGTCTTTACAATATGAGAATGAAACTCTAATATCTGAATAAAATAAATAAAAATCTACTATGGAGTCTCTAAAACTCATGTGACGGTGATTATGCAAGAACTCCATCATCCTGCGGCTCTCCGTACCTTTGTACAACCTGAAAGGAGAGAAACAACAAAAATAACAATAACAAGAGTGTCAGAGCGCTACAGCAAGATTACCTCCATCCGCCCCCAGAGGAAGGGCTATTAGGTGGAGTGAAGGCTCTATCTATTAAGTATAGTCTACCTAGACCATTTCCCTATATCTAAGTGGAATTAATATTTAGAAACCTACAACATGAGACGTAGTATGTCGAGCGAAATAATCCAAACAAGAAAACCTTCATGTATATACCCTATGTCTCAAATTATAGATGCCTAAACATTACTACCAATCTAGAGATAAACAATCCAAATAAAATCAATAATTAGAAATCCACAACACGAAATGTACTACGTCAAGCGAAATAATCCAAACAAGGAAACCCTCATATATATATATATATATCATATGTCTCAAATTGTAGATCGCTAATCATTGATCCCAACTAACAAGTAAAGAAAATAGTAAAGAAATATAAAGACATCATTACATCGAATTTATAAAATCTTCCACAACCACTAGGGAGATAAAATAAATACCAACATATAATCTCGTATACTTTTAAGAGTAAAGTATTTTGATCATATATCTCAAAGATGAGTTGAACTCATAACTGACATCCATCCAAAACTTAGTCTATAAATCAACAGTCACGGACTACCTTGTAGGTATCTTGAATTATGTACATGGCTCATTAGTCTCATCGTGATCTCAGCATGTAGCCTGTGTACAGGGCGGCCTACAATATAGGTATCCAAATAGATGGCTCACAATCACCATAAATAGACGGCTTACCAGCCTCATCGCACACCCGTGTGGACGGACTGCTATACAAAGCATCCAAACCCGACTCAATTGTTTGTACATATAGAATATCGACACATTACATCATGTAGCGCTGAACAGGGCTCATCAACGATATCCATCTTATGCATAAACTATGTATATCTGGTTTATCAACGTACTATCCCATATAGTACTGAGTTGTGCTCATTAACGATATCCAGCGAGTGTATGAACAATCACTACTCTATTATAATCAGATAAAAAACTCAACATAATCCCCCTTGGGATACCCATGTGTGTGCAAAGGCACTATACGTGTGTATACATGAATGTACGTATGAAGAAGTGCGGCTTGAATCCCGCAAACTCGTCTAAAATAGTGCAAAACAAAACTATAAAAGTCTAGAAATTTGCCCACAAGTCAACTTATAAACCTGACAAGTCGACTTATGGTAAGTCGACTCATAGCCTAACATAAGTCGACTTGCGGCAAGTCGACTTTTAAGTCGACTTAGTCGACTTCGAGATTGTCGTTTTGACATTTTCTGCGATATTTCTCAAACAAAACTCATTTTATTCAACATGGTGTTAGACCCTAGAGGGGGGGTGATTAGGGTCTTATGCTAATCTAATCCGATTAAATGCCAATTAAAATTAATTAACAAGTTATCCTAGCAAGTTTGAAATACCACAAGAATTATGAGCTAGGATAAGCAATGTAAACAATGAGATATATCCTATATGATGAAATATATATATGCAAGGATATATAAACTAACACAAGGGGTAAACAATGTGAACTAGATAGTGGATCATATAAATAATGAGCTAATGACAATGACGACAAGAAATATAAACACAAGTATAAATAAGCGCCAAAGCACACTCAAACACAAGATATGATCACGGAGTTCGGACCTTCCGTCCTACGTCTCCGCTCCCCACTCCCGGGGAGAAATCCACTATCAACCGGGTTTTCTACGTTCACCCGAACAACGTTTACACCTCACACTCGGTTTTCTAGCTAACCGAAAACTTTACAATCAACACACTATTGTAATCCCACTCTACACCCACTAAGTGTTGGACCTAGCCGTGTCTCCCTCAAGTGCTCGGTTACAACCTCTCCCTAGGCACGTCAACCGACGCCACTCCTCTTGGGACGATCCCCGACTCTCACCACACACTCCTCACTCGGTGTACAAGTGTATTACAAAGTGAATCTCTCAATAAGCACAATATAACAAATGATTGTTTTCAACTATGGATGAGAACTCAATTAAGCACAACTCAAAGTTACAATCTCTCACCACCCAACTATACTATGTATGTAAATACTATAAGCTCAATGTGGGTGTGTGTAACAATGAGTAAAATAAAATCTAACTCAAATAGCAAACTAGCAATAATTAATATATGATAAATCAATAATGAAATTGCTAGGGAAAAGAGTTAGAAAACTTCTCTATAAACACAAAGAAGAGGATGAAGAGGATTGAGAATGAATCCCTCAATCTGCAGTGAAAACTTCCTCCTTTGTAAACAGAAACCTAATCTTTAAACAAACAATAAAACCCTAAACCCTTGTTTAAAAACTTTGTTTAAAACACTTCTTAGATTACCTGAAAAGAGATCAACAATTGGGTATTTATACCCACTCAAGATCTCAACAAAAACCCCAAACAAAATAACAAAACAGTCCCCAGAAGATAGCTCAGAAAAATAGCCGTTAGTGTCTAACGGATCTATTGTCGGTCGACCGACAGAACGTTCGGTCGACCGAAAGAAAGAATTCGGTCGACCGACGGAAAATCCGGTCGACCGCGAGCAGGTCTGAAAAACAAAGAAACAAGCAGAGACTTCGTCGGTCGACCGGTGCGGTCGACCGATGGAGCTTTCGGTCGACCGGACCGGTCGACCGACAGACTCTCTGTCGCACAGTGAGCACGAGAACTCAGGTTCGGTCGACCGGTTCGGTCGATCGAAAACTGACATATTCAAAAACTGTTTTGCTGATTTTAAAATACTGTTTAAAATATCAAATAAATTCCAAAAAATGTAAAACTTTGGAGAATGATTGTAGACATGATAATAAATATGCTACAGTGACTGGTTATCAGAAAGGACCTACCAAATGAAAAATATCATCATTTTACAAAATAGTTCAAAAACATGAAAACCTGAAAATTGATATTTTGATATTTTGACTTAAACAACATTTTGAAACCTTATGAAATGATTGTATAGACTTGTTAAACGATATAACATGTTGTTATGAAGTCTATAAACAATGAATGTAGTATTTTATCAAAATACACATAATGCACTAAAACATGATTTCATTGAACTAACTAAAATTGATATTGATGAAATCATATATATGCATATAAGTATGAAACAAAAATATATTTTCTAATTATATATTTAATTGTTTCATAGTAAAACTAGAAAACTATCAAACCAAAAACCAATCCGTGTATGTGTGTATATGATTGACAAAAACCAAAACGTGTATGTGTGTATATGATTGAGCTTAAAGTACTAACACACATAATATAAAACCTAAAACTACATTACCCAAGCAATCTTGATCTTCATTGTAGCTCAAATTCCGCCAACCTCCATTGGATATCATCGTTGAAGCTCTATTCCATCCATCCTCCAACTACGTTGTTTGTCTATAATAAATAAGAAAACACAAATACTAGACAAACAACATTAGTGGTAAATTATTTGTTAAACATCATCAAAACAAGAAGGCCAACACATGGAACTTAGGAAATAGGTTATAAACATGTACAACTAATTCATAGAGATCAAAATACATGATTTAGCATTTAGATTAAAACTAGTTAGGGTTAATAACATGATTATACAAGATTTTCAATAAAGACATGAAAGGTCACATGATTGCTGTAGCATGATCATTTATAAATATGAACAGAGACATAAAATTCATTTAAACATGTCTAAGTTATTTAGGTATCACAAACCTAGGGTTTAAGCATGATTAATTAGCATGAAAAGATAATTAAACATCAAACTAGGTTATTGCATGAGTTAAGCATGTTTAAAAGATTAAAAATGAAAATAAATGAAAAACTAATGATCATGATCATGATTCTATCATAAACAGCAAGAAAAAATTACTGATCTAGCATTAGTTTGAGATTTAATATCAAAAATCTGACTTTTAACATCACAAGTTAAGATAAAAGCATGAAAACACGTATTCAACATCATATTAAACATCTAAAGTAGTTATTTAACTATGGGGATGAGTTTTAACGAAGATAATCTTGCCTCAAGTCGTTGTTGATCCTTCCAACACGTGTGCAAGACCTCTTCCTTTGCTACAAACACAGATCTTGCCTTTCTCTCGACGAATCCTTCACCCAATTCTTTCAAAAACTCAAAAATTTGAACTAGGGTTTTAGAGGAGGGGCGGTTGCTATATTCTCATGAGAAAGTACAGTAAAAATAGGGTTTAAAAGGGTTTATATAGGTTTGGGATCGAAACAAAATGGATATAACCCAAAACCCAAAAAAAAAGTAGAAATCAGCCTATACGTCGACTTATGGATCTGACAAGTCGACTAATAGTAAGTCAACTTACGGATTTGATAAGTCGACTTGCGGCAAGTCGAATTATAAGTCAACTTAGAAGAGGTTTTATAGTTTTTCTTCAGTTTTTTGTGCATATTTTGTGCATGTTTCTCTCCTCCACTCACATATATACGCTGAATTGATCTCAAATCAATTCCTAACTTACTCAAACATCAAACTATAATATTTATCACCATATAACATATTTATTATTATTTTTCACATAATATTCAAATTTTACAGGGTTTTGCACATGTAAAGCCTTTGCAATCGCGGCTTAAGAGGAAAGTATTGCAATGTCTTTTGTGGTATTTTTTTATCATTTGCCTTGTGCTTGATCTCTTTTCCATGTTTATCAAGTTTTTACCTAGAAGCACCACATCTCAGACACGTATCAAGACCTTCTTTACTTTTTCAAAACAACATGTAAGAGAATAGACACGAATCAATTTTTCATATGATAGGCCAAGGTCTCGGATCAACTTTTTGGCCTCGTCATACGAATTAGGTAGTGTTGATTTCCCTGGCAATAGCTCCTCATTCAAAAATTGGAGGAACCTTGTGAATTATTTAATACTCCACCTATTTAGGCTATTTATGTGAAGCAGTTTCACTAAGGCGGATAACTTTGAACATTTAGAGCCTTTATACAAAGGTTTCTTAGAGTCACCTAAAAGACTGTAGAATTGTATTGCATGTCCATCTGGTTCCTGCTCAAGAATATCTTGACTCGACGTGACATCAGGTGCAACAACACTAGGCGAATTATGAAATAAATCTCCAATCATTTCTTGCATTCCATCATCACTCTGGCTTTCTTCTGCCATTTCTTCTTGTTCTTCATCAGACTCCGATATGGACTCATCCTGTCTTTCACTGTGATGACACCAAAATCTATAGTTTTTAATAATTCCATAAATAATCTTTATTCTGCGCATTGCTGCATTTAACACATGGACATCGAATTTCAAAGTCGCCATTCTTTTGATTGAAACTATCCAACAGCTTCTCATATGCACAGTCTAAAAACTTATCAACACCTTCATATTTTAGATCAAGCCTATCATCATCTACTAGGTCCATTCAATCTTTATTCTGCGCCATTTCAAGTAATGTACTATAATTTCTTGAAAATATTTAAATCTCGTCAAAAACTAAGCACAAAAAATGCTTAATTTTATTTTGAGACTCATATGTTCAGATATAGGGTCATTCAGCATCTAAAGGAAAAGATGTTAACCTATATATGGTGTCATTCTGAAACTATTTATGTATGCAATCATTGGTCAACGTGGAACTTATATAAAAACATCCTCACAATGTTGTCATTGGTGTAATGCATAAAGCAAACATAGTCAATAAGGCATCATGCAGGATTGGAAATAATATTAATTCACATGTCTTTATCCTAAGTTCTTAAATAATTTGGTATAAAAATACATGCACTCTACAATAGCAAACCTTATTTCACATGATTAAATGTTACCATATAACAAATTAGTAAATATAACAAATTAGTAAAAAAACTCATTAAAAGATATGTGACATAGGAGCTAAGATAATAAATAATAAAATGACTTGTTAATAGAAAGTGGTATATCCAAGCTTGACAAGTATGTCTAAATAGCTAAAGAAATAATCATTTGAAAATGAATGTAACTTAAATAAATATCACATATGCTATATTGGTTTTATAATAATATTGTTTTTTTCGTAAGAACATCAAATAGAAGGTGGACAAGCTTCAAATGAAGGAAGGAAACAAATAGCACCAACGCAGACAAGAAGTAAGAGAGATGATATTTTAAGGAGGCAAAATCTTGAAGTTATTGCACTTAAATACCATATAATTTTCCTTACTTTACACTTATATAGCCTCACTTATTTTTGGCAGTACTTATTTACCCTAAAGTAAATTCAGACTTATATACCCTCGCTTGTATTTGAAAAGCACTTATATGCCCGAACTTTTTTAAAATTTATATTTAAATACCTTAAAGTTTTTAAAATTTGTACCTAAATAGTATAAATTTTTTATTACTAGTTTAATTCCTTCAAAACTTATGTTATTTATATAAGTTTTAGTTCTTTTACTCTAAAGTATAAGTTTTATATATGTGTGTGTTCCAATGGGAAGAGCACGACAAGAAAATGCTCATCATTAGGAACAAAAAAGTTAATTGCAGTAAAATACCTTATTGTTTCAACTATGATGCACATATTGAAATTACCCTAGAGGGGGGTGAATAGGATAAATGCTAATCTAATCCGATATTAATGCCAAATTAAAACTTATTAATTATAAACTCTTGCAAGTATGATATTCAAGGAGATAAGAGAAAGTATATGAAATTAAACAAGGGCGATATAAACATGAACTACTAAACACATGAGGTAGTGTGCAATGTGACAATGAAACAAACAATATGATCACGGAGTTTGGTCCTTCCGACCTATGTCTCCGCTCCCTACTCCCGGGAAGAATCCACTATCTCAAAAGATACAACACACTCGGTTTCCTTGCTCACCGAAAACTTTTACAAACACTAACAATCTAAATACACACTACACCATCTAAGTGTTGGCCTAACCCGTGTCGTCTTCCTCAAGTGCTCGGATTTACAACCTCTCTCTAGGATTTACTACCGACATCACTCCTCTTGGAATCGACCCCGTCTCTCACCACACACTCCTCTCGGTGTACAAGTGTATTACAAAGTATTTCTCACAATAAACACAATAACAAATTATTTGTTCTCTACAATAGATGAAAACTCAATGATAGCTCACTCTTAATATCACAACCCCACAACCTAAATTTATACAATATGTGTAAAATACTAAAGCTCAATAGTTATGTGTGTAAATAATGAGAAATAACAAAATCAAACGTAAACTCAATCTAAATCTAGCTTAACGAAAATGATAATCAATAAGTAATATAAATACAAAGCTAGAATTGAGTCTAGTAAAACTTCTCTAAGACAAGAGAGAGAGAGAGAGAGAGAGAGAGAGAGAGAGAGAGAGAGAGAGAGAGAGAGAGAGAGAGAGAGAGAGAGAGAGAGAGAGAGAGAGAGAGAAAATGAGGTTGAAGCCCAAACACGAATTGATAATATCGTCTTGCTCTTGTGAAAACCACTTCACACAAACTTTTGTAAAACACACTTAAATTAAACTTAAACACCCTTAAACTTATTTTTAAAACTCTCTTAGTTGGTGAAAATAGTTATGACAAAGGGGTATATATAGGCTCATAAAACAAACCCCAAAACCAATAGAAAACCAAGCAAAAGGATATAAATCCCGAAAAATAGGGATTCTAGGAACTAGCTGTTAACAGTGTTATGAGTCAACTCGTACTGTTCATGGGTCGACTCATAAGCTAGCCGTTACAGGCTGCACAACAGTTATGGGTCAACTCATAAATTCATGAGTCAACTCATGTTCATGGGTCGACTCACTATAGTTACGAGTCGAATCATCAAACTAAAAATGCTAATTGCACAACACTTCTTGAGTTGACTCACTGCAGTTATGAGTCGACTCACAACATGCACAAAGCCTGATGTGAACAGTAAAAACCAACATTAAATTTTGTTTAAAAATATCAAATAAATTCTAAAAAAATATAAAACTTTGGAAAATATTTATAAACATGATAATGAACATGTTATAAAAATAATTTTTTAATTTGCACTTCCCAATTGTGAAAACTCATCATTTTGCAAAATAGTCTAAAAATATGAAAACTTAACAACACATATTTTTGACAAACAAACTTGCATATTCATTTTGAAAGGATTAATGGACTTAGAAAAAGATATAAAATGGTGTAATTAAGTATTTAATCTATAAACACATACTTGCAAATAAACATGATTTTATTGATTTGTTAAAGCTTGATATTGATGAAATCATTATAGGCATGTATAAACATGAAACAATTTGCGTAAATATAACTATATCCATTTGTTTCATATTTATATGACTAAACATATTATTTCAAAATAAAATCAATAAATAGGAAACTAGTATATATGTATATGTATATAACTATTAGTTTCATATTTATACGATTTAAACATGAAAACGAAAACAATGAAAATGAAAGCAATGTGTGTGTATAGTTTGAGCTCTAAGTATCAACACACAAAGTATAAACTTATACTACTATACCCAAGATATAGATCTTCAATGAGCTCGACTTGGTTGCGAATGAAGCTTGAACTTAAATCTTGATTTTAATTGTGCATAGCTTCAATCCTATTTCCGCCAACCTCCATTTGAATGTCATCATTAAGCTTAATTCATCTAACCTCCAACTTCGATGTTTGTTCTAATAAACAAAACACAAATACTAGACAAATGATGCTAAGGATTGTTTGTAAATCATCAAAATAAGAATAGAGATGTAGGTTCATAAACATGAGACCTAACACTTATATACCCTCACTTATTTCTAGTAGCTACCTTAAACTTTTTAAAACTTTCACATGTATACCTTTTCTAATTTTTGGTAGCACTTATATACCATAAAGTTTTTAAAACTTATACTTAATCAATGTAAAGTTTATAAAGTGGATCTTAAATATCTCAAAAATTTTAAAATTTATAGTTAATTACCCTTAAATTTGCATAGGGGAAGATATTTTAGTGCCAAAAACTAGTGCGGGTGCATAAGTGAAAAGTAGGATAAACTATAGAGTACTTGAGTGCAATTATACTAAACAAAAACAGAAGAGAAGGCGAGGGAAATTGTGTTACCATCAAGCCATCGAGATAGAGGAAGAGGAGGTGACGATGAGGCGGCACTGGGGCGACGACGGCGTTTGGGCGGTGCTATGGTAGTGTTGGGGCAACGATGGCGCTTGGGCGGCACTGAGGCAACGCAAGGGCGACGCTAGGGGCACTGGCGCTGGGGCGGCACTAGTGCTGGACTGATGCTGGGGGCAGCATTAGCCGACACTGACACGACTAAGGTTAGGAGGAAGAACAACGACGAATAGCAGTGATGATGAACAGTAACACGGTTTTGTTATTAGGGTTTATTAGTTGCGGTTAGAGGGAGGTTTGGCTTTTGGGTACCTTATATTATTTTGATTAATACTCCTGTTATGATTAGAAGTTATGATTAATGAAGGTAATAGAGTCATTCGCCTTTCAGGAGACCTAATAACAATGGTATTAGAACCAAATTAATGAGGGAATTTGAAAATTGTTAGCCCATCTCTCATCATTACTCTAATATTTGTGATCACTCGATGAAGGTTTTTAAAACCGTCATTATTTTACACACATTAATGACGGTAAAATAGTCCCTTCGCTAATTTTGGTCATTAAAGACCTGATTTCTTGTAGTGTATACTATTCTATAGCAAAAAAAATTTCAGTACACATTTAAAAAGAATGAACCAAAGCATATTCAAATTTATTGCTAGTTTAAGGAAACTAAAAGGTACCCATGGATGTTATTTGTCTCTCCACCTAAAAATAAAAATAGACCTGAAATAAAAGGTTCGTGAACAATTACAGTGGTGGGCAGCTGTTTGGTGGGAAAATTGAAAGAAAAAAAATGGAGAATTGAATTTGTATTATTCTCTCTAACAGACTTAGAAAAAGAATGAATTACAATTCTCTTAATGAAATCTCTCTCTAACAACTCAGAAAAAGAAATTATAATTCCTATCAATCGGTTTTCTGATTTACAAAAGAGAGAAAGATCGACAGTTATCCTTTGAGACGCCCCAGGGTTCACACAAGGCTGCAGTCCTAGGTAAAACCCGGATTGTCAAACCTGCCAAGCACCAACCACCATACTATGACAAGTTTCACCATAACAATTACTATCTCTCTAGTAGAAATAATAAATAGGTGAAGATACAGACAGGTAAAAAAATAGAAATAGGACAACACTAGATATACACAGAAGAAGCATAAGAAAAATCAATAATGAGCCCAACTGGAATAAAATAGACATATCTCTGAGTCTGAACTGAATCTCAAATACAATGAGTCACATAAACAAAGTCTCACAATAGCTCTCAACTCTATGAAACAAAATACCAATCTAGATTCTGAAATTTATCAACTACATGTGGAGTTCTGCAATAACTATAAAATATGATAAGTAACTAAAGGAAAACTAAGAAGTCCCATCAACCTACGACTCTCCGTGCGCCAGACTCGCTGCCTGAAAGGGGGGAAAACAAAGAGCGTCAAAGCACTAGCGAGATCATCACTACCTCTCCCTAGGGGAAGGGGTAGGAGTATATAAGAAAATAGAGTCAGTACATACATATATCAAATCTTTCATACAACTCTCTATGAATGAAAAAACAAATAATCAATGATAAATACTCCAATCTCTAACATAAAGAATAATCATCTCATCTCGAATTACGTCCGAGTGACCTGCTCTAATATAAGAGGATACCAACTAAGCTAAAACAAATATATCTACCGTTCATAACGGGTGTATCAAATTCTCAAAGGAAATACCCTACTCACGGGCAATCTATCTGGAAAGTAAAACTTACAACTGATCAATTATCTATGTATGCATCATCTTGTACTATAGCGATACTTTTATAATGCTCGTTACTCAATCGCTCTGCGGCAATAGGGTTTATTATTTTCCTATTCCGGATACATATAATAACAATACTATTATAATACTCTTACTCAATCGTTCTGCGGCAATAGGGTTTATTATTTTCCTATTCCGGATATATGTAATAACAATACTATTGTAATACTCTTACTCAATCATTCTGCGGCAAATAGGTTTTATCTTCCTATTTCCGGATACGTGTAATAACGATACTATTGTAATACTCTTACTCAATCGTTCTGTGGCAAATAGGTTTCATCTTCTTATTTTCGGATACGTGTAATAACGATACTATTGTAATACTCTTACTCAATCGTTCTGCGGTAATAGGGTTTATTATTTTCCTATTCCGGATACATTTAATAACGATACTATTGTAATACTCTTACTCAATCGTTCTGCGGTAAATAGGTTTCATCTTCCTATTTTCGGATATGTATAGAACATCATTATTCATATGTGTTTATCAATTTAACTTGGGTCAAAAGTGTGTCAATCTAACACAATATAGCATACATGCACAAATCTTAGTGTGCGTGTCCACATCTGAAGTTCACCATCATCCCAGGTACTAAACAACTCTTAATCATTATAATATAATAGTACAAGATCAAGAAACTCTTTCAAAAATAACAAACAAGAGCGAAACTCAAGAAACCTTTACGTAATATATCAATTTATTTCAAATCAGCACATCTGCAGTTTTCTGCAGAACATATCATTAGTAAATTGAGAATATCTTTCTCTGGACAAAGTCTTTTTAAGAATAGTTTTTTGTTTTGGAAACTAGACTCACATAGGTATCATTTGACACTGATTTGGTTCAGTTTGGAGTTCATATGATATTTCTAATTTCCAGTCAAACATTTTATTTGTGCAGCAGATTTTCTGCAGAACATATCATCAGTAAATTAAGCATATCTTTCTCTAGAAAAACTATCTTTAGGTATAGTTTTCTGTTTTGAAAACTAGATTCACATATATTTCAATTGGAATTAGTTTGGTTCAATTTGGATTTCATTTGTTATTTCAAATTTCTAGTTCAATAGTATATATGTGCAGCAGATTTTTAGCAGAACATAACAAGCATGATTATTTGCACAAGAAATCATATGTAAACCTTCAATCATGCACGGAACTTTAAAACAAAGAATAAGACATCTAAATTCAGATAAACAATGTTTTAAATTATTTTTAAATCTTAAAATACTTTTGTAATTTCATGCTTAATCTCTTTAACATGAAAAGACGTAGTCTTTATACATATATACAAAAGATCCAATTTTTATACACAAATTAATTGATTAGGCTCTATAAAACTCATTAAAAACTCTTTAAAAATATTTTAAAAACTGGGAGGGGGATTAGTAGAGATGATACTCACCTAGGGTTGTAGGAAAACTTGTTAGAAGCAACGTCGAAGGAGATCTCCACTCCAAAAGCCAAAAATCAACAAAAACCCAACTTGAAAGTCTCCAATCTTCTTCAAGAATTCAAAATAGGGTTTATGGGGATTTGGTGACTATTAGGGTTCTTAGATATGATAAAAGAAAGGAATTTTCATAAAAATACAGGTATTTATAGAGGCAAACCCGAAACAAACCTGTTAGACCCGAACTAGGAAACCTAGTCTGACTAGAAAAATAACCTTCTGTATTTTGACTGTAACTTTCTCATCCGACCTCGAAATGAGGTGATCTAAGACTTGTTGGAAATCTGTTGAAGAGACCTACAACTTTGGTCTTTTATATGTTTCCAAATTTTAACTGCATCGGTATACAAAATATAAAAACTCATAACTAGTCATTATTCCCAGTTTTTCACTCTTTTGGCCTTTGTGCATGTTTTGTGCATTTGCACTCATATTTTCACAAATATATATTGAATTGATCTCAAATTAATTCTTATCATATCCAAACATCAAAATATATTATTTTTCACCATATAACATATTTATCATTATTTATCATAAAATATTCAAATTTACGGGGTTTTACATCCTTCCCTTTGTTTAAAACTATGTTCTTTTTTGTGTCGATAAAATACCCCCCTCGAATGCTTGTGTCGAGTTTGTTTTCCATTGATGATACAAACGCTTAAACTCTTGGAACACGGTTGAATCCTCTTGATTGATATCAAGGATAACTTGCGTGGCAAGTTTGAAAATAACTCAGAACGAGTTTAAGAACTCAAACCGAGTTTAAGAACTCAGACCGAGTTTAAACACTATAACAGAATTGATTTGAACCAAAAATTAGTTTTTAAGCCAAGCACCAAGCTCCAAGACCTTTGTTGTTGAAGGACACTCCAAGATCTCCAAGAACATAGATGTCGATCTCTCTTTATGTGATATGACGGATGCAAAAAGTTGATCCAATTGGAGATTCCGAACTTAGTTGAGTTTTCCGCCATTTATAGGGCATTAAGGGGTGTAACCGTCCCCTTAATTCGCTCCTAAGTGGGGGAGTGATCCCCTCAAATCATGGAAAATGGTTTTGAAACTGTTCAGCTCGTGTTTGAATGAGTCAAACGTAAGAATTGTGTTATGGACACGAATTCTGTATTCTGGACCTGGGATGCAGAGTTAGGCCCTGTGTTTTGAGCCTGAAAATGCAGTCACGAACTCAGCATTTTGAGTCTGGAATGCAGCCACGAACTCTGTGGTTTGCATCTGGAACGCAGCCACGAACTCTACGTTTTGAGTCTGGAACGCAGCTATGAACTCTACGTTTTGAGTCTGGAACACGGTGACGAATCCTGCATTTCGGGTTGAAAACGTATCAATGATCCCTACGTTTTGGATCTGGAACGTAGCGATGAACCCTACGTTTTGTTGTTAGGACGCAGAGATGAACTCTGCATCTTAACTCTTGAATGCAGAGGCGAGCCTTAGGCGAGCTTGGCGAGCTTCAGGCCAAGTCCAATATTCAGGCGAAGTCCAATCTTGCAGACACACTTCAGAACATAATTTGCTATAAAGAACAGGTCATAACTTTCAAACCGTAAGTCGGAATTGAACGAATTATATATAAAATTTGACTATATCAACGAGACGGAGCCTACCAAACCGACCCAAAGGGTTCGGTTTGCTCCCGTCCGTTTTGCCAAATTCCTTACGATTTAAGAGATATCTATATTTTGATTTGAAGAGACCGTCAATTTGTTATCTCTTTTGCTAGAACGTTGTAAAGATCGTTATCTTGTAACCTTCGTCTTGGCTCCTTAAAAATATGAGAGTCATTAGATTGTAACTCACGATGTTGATTGTGAAGGCTGTTGAATTAGAGCTTTCATCGGTTATTGTGAAGGTCGTTAGATTGTAACCTTCATCGATCTATGTGAAAGTTTTTAAATTGTAGACTTTTAAAAGCCGTCAAATTATAACTTATATCATTGGTGTTTGATGAGGATCAGCTACCTGTAGTAATTTTTAGACAGCCTACAGCAGCATGATAATAATGTCAGTCAATCTAGGGCCTCCCGACAATTCATTACTACCCAATTACAACCCATGTTAAAGGTTCGACTGGAGATATGCCCTATTGATGTACAAAATGAGTTTCTAAGTTCGTATGGGCTAAGGGTTGAGTATAGTAAGATATGGTGGGGGTAAAGAAAGAGCACAAGAGCAATTATATGGTGATGCTCATGAGTCCTATGATCAATTATAATGGTAAAAGGTAATATCTGCCCTATACAAAGAAATTTCATTTACGTAGTGCAAGTTATTACATGCTAAGTCAAATTATTTCATGTTAAATGCAAAAATTTTAATCTGTTAAGTCTAATTCGTTGTATGTTAACTTCAACATGTTACATGTTAAGTCTAATTCATTGCATGCTAAGCGTAACGGATTATATGTTAAGTCTAATTTCCTATATGTTAACTAAAATTCATTACATGTTATGTCTAAAGCCTTTATGTAAAGTCTATTTTGTTGTATGTTAGTTGTAACCAGTTATATGTTAAGTCTGTTTTACTGTATATTAACTATATCTCGTTAAATTTAAAGTCTAAACTATTTCCTGTTAATTTAATGTTGATTTTTTTTTATTTAAATGTTAAGTCAAATTATGTATGCTCTTTAGTCTAATTTGGTTTCTATTAAACCGAACACTTATTTTTCAAAATTTTAGGTATGTAGAAAATGTTAAGAAGATAAATCCAGGTAGCTACATTTATGTTGAACAAAATGAGGGGAGGTTTACAAGACTATTCATTTGTTATGTTGCTTGCATAAATGGTTTTTTGCATGGATGTCAACCACTTATATTTTTGGATGTGACCTTTCTGAAAGATCGATTTAAAGGTATACGTCTTAGCGCTATAGCATACGATGAAAATCAGGGGATATTTTTACTCGCCTATTGCATATGCGATCAGGAAAATAACATTAACTGGATGTGGTTCTTACAAGGTTTATGGTCAATTGTAGGTGTAAATTTTGATCTCCCGAAAACAGGGAACTTCGTTTGTATTGATAAGAACAGCTTATTACAAACTAATAATCAAATGTTTACAACAGAAACGGAAGGAATGCCCTCCTTGTTTAACGTGGGTTCCTCGGTGGCGATAGGACGCCTCACTCGGTGCTCGTGCCGAGTCTGCTTCCCTTGGACGATCCGATCGAAGTTGCTGGCGAGCTTCAGTACGCAGTAGAGGCTCGGGTTGATGGAGTTCGAATCTCCGAGTTCGACGGCGATCAGGGCCTGGAACTAGGAGAAGATGCTACAGTGCAAAAGTTATGCAAAGAGCTTGTCGTCGACTCGGTTGGGAGTCGAGAGCTGGTGGTTCCGTTAACTGATTGAATTAATCAATTAACTATGTGTGAACCTCTTTCCTGTAGCCGGGCGAGGTTCTTAAATAGAGGAGAGATGGTGTGGCCGCTCCTTGAATCATGGGATATGACCATACATTGTTCAGAGATATCCTACTGTTCATCTGTACCATGAGCGGTCATTCGAGGAGTCATGTTTGGCATCACGTCAAGTAGGAGCGGGAAAGCCCCTTCTCGTATGTGTGACGACGGTTGTCAGATACTCGAGTGGATCTGACCAACCACAGAGCGCCGCGGCTCTCACCCTTCGCTTGGACAAGTGAGGTGAGTCACATTTATGAGGGTGTAGGTTGATTTGGCGTTTGTCTGACCACTTGTACCGTGAGCGGCTATTCGGCGGGCCTGGAGTACCGTGTCTTCTCTCTTCAGGTCGAGAGAGGTGGGAAAGCGGGTTCCTGGTACTCGAGTGGGCTTGGACAGCTCGCCGGGTGCTGGCGGATCCGGCTCTTGACTCAGACAGCCGAGGTGAGCTGCATTTATGAATGTTCAGACCAACTCGACACTTGCCCAATCGTTCGTACTGTGAGCGGCCGCTTGACGGTCTTGGGGTACTGTGCCCTCTCCCTTGATTTGTGGGATTTGACCACTGATGTAACTGTTCCCATGCTCCCAGTGGGCAGTTGACAGTGAGCTGGCGAGTCTGCAGCTTGGGTCCGCAGGCGAGCTTAGGACTGTAGGCAGACTTGGGTCTGCAGGCGAGCTTGCAGGCGAACTGGGTCTGCAGGTGTGCAAGCGAGCTGAGTCTGCAGGTGAGCTTGTGACTGCAGGCAAACTTGGGTCTGCAGGCGAGCTTGCAGGCGAACAGGGTCTACAGGCGAGCTCAGGTGTGCAGGCAGACTTGGGTCTTGATCGTGCAGGCGAAATTCGAGCTGCAGGCAAGCTCTTGAGCATGGATCGAAGAATATGCCGTAACTTTTAAACCGTAAGTCGGAATTGGACGAATTATATATGAAAATCGCCTATCACGACGAGATGGAGCCATCTGAACCAAGCCATTGGTTCGCTTCCTCCGTTTCGCCAAATTTCTTACGGTTTGGGAGATATCTGCGTTTTCCCCTTTTTATCAGTGTTTTCCCCCTTTTTGCTATTTCGGGCGAGGTTTTAGCAGTTTTGTTCTGAACTTCTCTGATAAGGATTTAAAGGCAATTTTTATTGCCTACATCAATACTTTCCAAAAAGCTATCTTTATACTTATTTATAATGTTATGTTCAATATTTATGATGTTAAGTCTAATTAATTAAAAGTTAGGTCTAATGGATTATATGTTAACTGCAACCTGTTACATGTTAACTGCAACATGTTACATGTTAAGTCTAAATTCTTTTATGTTAATTGTAACTCTTTATAGGTTTGTGGTCTATACTTTATGAAAGGTCAAATCCATACAACCCTTCATATAAGGTAGTTATAATATCAGATGCGGATAAGGGAATTAGAGAAGTTTTTAGAGAAAAAAAATTCAGATCCTCTACACTTTAGATGTGTTCTACATCTAGTTGAGAATTTCAAGTCAAAATTGAAGTATTTGAGACTAAAAGCAAAGGATACTCAGATTTTGGGAATTATATTGCAATCAGCTTGTTATAAGTATACTAAAGAAGAATAGAATAATTATATGGACGATATTAAACTGATTAATGAAAGGACATATAATATTATCATGAACTATGCTCTAGAGAACTAGGCAAACACGTTGTTTCTTGGAATTAGGTAAAGTATAAGTAATCTAATGTTAATCATAGTTCATTTCCTATTTTGTTTAAACCATTTCTTATTAAAATTAGACGTTCATGTTTACTCAATAGAACTTCTTGTTAATTCTATTTCACTTCATGTTAATTGTAATGAATTCCCTATTATGTTTCAATATGGTGACGTTACATCTAATGTTGATGAGTCCTTAAACAAGTGGATACATGATGCTAGATTTTTATGGATATTACAACTGGTAGAGCATATACGTAAACAAATTATGGTTCGCATGAATGATCGATGAGGCATGGATAAAAATTAAAATGAATTTTTTTGTCCCAAAGTTGAGCTTGTCCTTAAAGAGAACATGGAAAATGGACGTCCATTGGATGTACGTCAATCCCATAGAGGATTATTTGAGGTACAATCTCATAAAACTTATCAAGTAGATCTGGACTATAACACATGCATGTGTCGTGCGTGGGATATAACTCGTATCACTTGTAAACATGCATGCGTAGCCATAATGTTTATAAAGAGAGATGTTTACCAATTGTGTGACTGGCTTATGACGGTTAAAGCTTTTAAAAAATCTACGAGCAAATCCTTAACCGTATCCTTGATTACAAGAAGCGTAGCATGCCACGTGATGAGATCCAGATCCTACCACCACTAACAACAAAAAGAAAAGAGAGAAATAAAACTAGACTAATTAACAACAGAATTGTTTATACACGTCCAGTTAAATGCTCTTGATGCCATATGAAAGGTCATAACCGTAAAATATGCAACGAACCTATTGCTGATTAAGTATTTATATGCTTTTAAGTGTTTTGCTTGTATTTTAATGTTAAATGAGATTTCTTTATTATGCAAGAATTACATTTTGTGTTAAATATATGTTATTTCAAGTTAAGTGCGTGACTAGTATATGTTACATGTAAGTCATAACCTGTTAAGTCCTATTGAACTTAACATGAACATGTATTTCACTTAAAAGGAATTGACATTAGACTTAACACGAATCAAGTTCGACTTAATATGAAATTAGACTTAATATGAAATAATTTAGACTTACTAGAAATAGAATTAGACTTAAAAGGAATTAAATATCACATCATGTTAAAGGTTAGTCATTTCCTATTAAATATACGTACATTTTTAGACTTAAATATACATATTTACTTATAAACTCAGTTCATCTTCATGTGGTGTTCTGTCTTTCTATCTTTGTTCACAACCATCAATTAGTATCTCTGCAGTAAGTCTTGCTCATATAACTTCAAGGGGATCGTCGGCAGGAGTCACGCGTAATGTCGAGCGACAAAGAATTATTGCTTGCATATAAAGGTAGACTACACACCACACTCATAGTTGCAACGTGAGAATATATAATTAGTTTTTCGTTATTTATTTAAATAGAGAATTTAATCATGATACTAAGCTCACTCTTTGTTGATAACATTTAATGGCTTGATATTCGAATTCTCTGCGCATCTTTTTTTATCAAAATCAACTTGCATAAGGTCCAAAAAATTTATGATTTTGTTAATAGGTTCCATGTATGATGAGTGGCTAGCTTAGCTATAATGCCTGATGATTTTTTTCTTTCAAATGGACTTGAGCTAGATGCCAGTGATCGTTCCTGACCATAGGAATCAATAGATGCTCTATGCTGATGGCGGTATATTTTTAAAAATATGTCCAAAATAGCATGTAATATTCTAGATCGTGAGAGTAGAGTGAATGCTGTAATCCAAATAATATAGGTGTTGTAATTAAAAAGAAATTAGGATTATACAAAACAAGCAATAGAATAAACATGAAAATTAGACTTAACATGAAGTGAAATTAGACTTAACACGAACTGAAATTAGACTTAACATGAAATATTTTATACTTATTAGAAATAAATTAGACATAACAGGTATTAAATTAGACTTTATAGGAATTAAATTTAGTCTTAACATGAACTGAAATTGAACTTAACATGAATCAAATTGGACTTAACATGAACTGGTATTTCACTTAACAGGATTTTAAATTAGATTTAACATGAATCAAGTTAGACTTAATATGAAATTAGACTTAACATGAACTGTTATTAGACATAACATGAACTGAAGTTAGACTTAACACGAATCTAGTTAAACTTAACATGAAATTAGACTTAACATGAACTATTATTAGACTTAACATGAATTGAATTTAGAGTTAACATGAACTAAAATTAGACTTAACACGAATAAATTTGGACTTAACATGAAAATAGACTTAACATAAACTGTTATTAGACTTAACATGAACTAAATTTAGACTTAACATGAATCAAATTGAACTTAGCATGAACTGCTATTAGATTATAGGAACTGAAATACTTACACAAAAGAACACTGACACGAGGCTATATTTTTTGTCATATGCTTCTTTCTGAAGTCTATTCAACACCGCTTCTTCCATCTGTAAAGAACCGAAAAATTAGCATTTAGCATAAATAAGGCTCCTTCAGTTATTTAATTTAGAATCTTACTATATCATCAAACTGGCCACCACAAAGAAAATATAAAAACTCTTCTCTGTTCATACTACTGTTATCTGTTTTGATAATAATATACCTCCTGAAAAAATGAGATTTATCATTTATTAGCAAATATATACACGCACTTATATTGAGTGAAACTATACTGTAATTAATTAACATATAAAAAATTAATTGAAATTTACTTATGACACTTTTGAGAGTAAAAATGTGTTAGACATTTATTTTCTGTTGTGTTGATTCTGGAGGGAGTCTAGAGGATATTGTATGTGGAATCCTATAGTTGTGTACAAAAGTCCTCGTGCTATCAAGAATGTGCATGCTAAAACCTGAAGGATCAAGAATCCCTGCATTTAAATTATCCAATAGAGTATTCTCCTCCTTCGTGATTGGGTTAATCTTCAACACATCTCAACTGGCTTCTTGATTGCCGGGGTAAAATTTGATGGCTTCTTCAACTATATGCACATGTTCAGGGACCACAATTATATCTGCAACCTTTTTATACTTCTTCTTTTCTTCTGCGTATGGGGTCCTAACGTGCAGTAACCTCTTTGTAGCTCTTTTGCTTGGGGAGCTAATTTTATTTAGTGGACTCTTCTTTGTGGCTACTTTCTCTTCTTTCTTTTGCACAGCATTCGTTAGATCTTCCACAATCTTATCCACCTGCTCAATCACATCTTTTGTGGCTACTTTCTCCTCGGACTACAAATCCTCTACTCTTTTATTTTCCTTATGGTGAAACTCCTCTCCAAAATCATTTCCAACAATTACTCTATCTTCAAATTGAATATCCTCCTCAACTTCCTCCTTAATGGGGACTTCCTCATTGACCTTATTCTTCATGGGGTCTTCCTCCTCAACTTTATTCTTATATACAACTTCCTCCCCAACTTCTTTCCCAAGGTCATCTTCATCCTCTCCTTTATCAGAATCATGTACAAAGCTTGATCGTGAATGGTGTTCCTCCTCAGCTGCTCGTGGCTTCAACTTACTATTTTGTGCAATTTTCTTCTTAGTATTTTCCTTCAGCACTACCGGGTCTATAATATCAGTAATTCTTCCAAAAACTTCCACTATTCTGTTGAGTCTGCTAATCTCAATCATGAATGCTTTATAATATATACCCTTCCTACGTTTTGTGGCACAGAGTAATTGTCTGCAAAATTTAGCAGAATTTCCCCAGAACATAAGTTGCTTCTTAATGGGTAGAGCCTCCACCTCATCTTCCTTTTCAAAAGAATCGTCAATATACTTTACAATGATCTGAGAATTTTAAAATATTAATAGAAATTAGGATTAGACATACCTCTTTATGGCAGTCATATTATAGTACTAAAGCTATAAAAATACAATCACCATTCTAACAATTACGAAGGACCATATTCACCTTTAACATTAAAATAATTAGAATTAACATGAAATAACTTACACATAACATTAAGTGAAGTAGAATTAATATGAACTAATTTTGATACGAGTCGTTGAACGAGCACCCTTGATCACAGAATTATCAAGAGTGGGTTGTGAAGAAGATAATAGAAAAACACACAAAGAATTGAGTTGGGTGAAGGAAAATACCTTGTCTAGATTATGAGAAATAATAGATTACAAATCCCTCTCTCACAATCTCTCTAGATTAAAGAACAATCTACCTGATCTCGTTTCTGAATCCAATCTGGTTCCCCTAAAATCCTAGAAAAGTCGTGTTTTAATATATATCAAACACAAAACATAAAACAAACAGGAAACTAAAAACTGGCCCAGCCCGACTCGCGATTGATCGTAGAGACACGTGTGGTCGACCAGACAGAACACCAGAAACTAAAAAATATTACAAGGTTTGGTCGGTCGACCGCTGCGCCAATCACGATCGACCATGAAAAGTCCAGAGACTTTTTCAGCTTGTGTGCACATTTGCGGTCGATCGTGACGTCACGTGCGGTCGACCTCTGGAAGCCCAAAATGTTTCATGTAGCTTTTCCTGTACTCTTCGATGTTGCTGCCTTCAACGACTTTGTCCACGTCTCTATTCTCAAGATACCATGAGAATCATCTATTCTCAAGCTCTCATAAGGATCACTAAGATTCCGAAGCAAGGAAGAAGATACACCCATATCATGGCTCCCCCTTTAGGAACTTGAAGTCTCGATCAAGTTAGAACTATATCTGAGGGAACTCGTGAGCCCCTCCTTCTATGTTGAACCACCTGGCTTTACTAGGAACCTGATCTTGACATCCAATCAAAAATGACTCCTTCATCCTGCATCTTGTTGTAGTCACCTTTCATTCCAAAATACAATCTTCTTTGAGCGGTTCTTCTCTATCAAACTACAAGTCGTCAACATGTGGTAAGATTATCTTGTCATCACCTTCATCATCCAACAATGGAGGCTCAAACAACTTCAAATACTCAGCGTTGATCACTAAATACATGCCTAAATAAGGTGACAAATCCAACTTGAAGGCGTTGTCACCAATTTGATCAACAATCCGAAATGGACCATATCATATAGACTTCAACTTCTTTCCTTCTCCCTTTAGCTGCTCCTTACTCAACTTCATCCACACCATATCACCTTTACTAAAATTACAATGAACTCGATGTTGATCATGTTTCACCTTGTACTTAGCCTGTGATTTCTTGATCTTCCACCGTGGTATGAATAGGTGCAATCTTCTCCAGAAATCACTGAGCTCATTGTCTTTCACTCCCTTCCTTGCCGCTAGCCGTAGCTTTACTAGAAAATACAAGATCGAATGGACTAGGAGGTAAAAACCTATAACAAGTCTCAAATGGTGACTTCTTCGAAGATCCATGAATAGCCCGATTAAATACAAACTGAAGATATGGTAAGCTCTCATCCCAAGTCTTGGGATTCCTGTAATTGTATCCTCTCAACATGTGTATCATACTCCGATTAACTACCTCTGTTTGTCCGTCTATTTGTGGATAAAAGGTCGTGCTCTTCTTCAATCTAGTGTCCATCAAGCTTCACAAAGAATCCCAAAAGTGCCTGAGAAACCGGCTATCTTGATCTGAAATAATCGAATTCGGCAACCCAAAGTACTTCCATACATGCTCAAAAAACAATTGTGCCACATCCGCTCCTATCACGGTCTTCTTACAAGGAATCAAGATCACCATCTTGCTGAAATCACAACGAACAAGTAATCATGCTCGCGCTTGGTCATCGGCAATCCTCCTAAGAAATCCATAGAAATACTCTCCCACGGTCTCGAAGGTACTGTCAATGGTAGATACAATCCATGTTTCCTATTAGAAGGCTTCGATATGTAACATAGCTTACACCCTGCAACATACTTAGTAACGTTCTCTAACGTTTTTGGCCAAAAGACATGGCGCCGTAGATTGAGGAGCGTCTTCTGAATCTCAAAATGACTTTGCACACATGATGTATGTGCTTCTCGAATCCACTGTAATTGGTCGCCATCCTCCGGAATGCAAAGCGACGTCTCATGATACAACAAACCATCTTCACCAATCTCATACTCCTCTCTTCGACCAGCCTTTGCCTGTTCAAACACACCGCTGAAGTCTCTACTGGATGTGTACATCTGTACATACTCCAAAGGAACCAAGGGTTAAATGCGCGTCACCACCAGGAGAGCCCTCACGGGTGGACGAGATAACATATTGGCTAACTTGTTCATCATCCTCTTCTTGTACCTAATGATGATGTTGAACGCCATCAAATAGGACATCCACTTCATGTTCCGTGCCTACTACAGCTTCTTCTGAGCATGTAAAAATTCCAATGGCTTGTGATCCGAGTGCACAACCACCTCCTTTCCCAACAAATACACCCGCCAATGCTTGACTTCCTGATAAAGTGCATAAAACTCCTTGTTGTAGGTAGGGTAGTTCTGAATAGCACCCGTGAACATCTCTGAATGGTACTCCACCGGCTTCCCATCCTGCATCAATACAGCGTCCATAGTATAACTAGAAGTGTCGGTCTCTACCTCGAAGGTCCTCTGCAAATTCGGCAATGCTAACACAGGTGCCTCCAAGATTTTCCTCTTTAGTAACTGAAAATCTTCCTCATGTGTCTTACCCCACTCAAACTGAACCTTTACCTTCGTAAGGCCATGTAAAGGTGCCGCATAAGTCAAAAAATGCTGAATGAACTTGTGCAAATACTGGCAAGCTCCCATGAAACTTCTCACCTCCATCACTATCCTAGGTGTTAGCCACTTTGTGATTACCGCCATCTTACTTGGATCTATCTTCTGCTGGCCCTTCCCCACGATGAAACCGAGATACACCAACTCATCCTTCCCAAATTCACACTTCTTCACATTGAGCTTTAGCTGTCCGTTCTGCAGCACTTCAAACACCTTCTCGACATGAACAAGATGCTTCTCCCAGGTCCTGCTATACACTAGGATATTATCGAGGTAAACTATCACAAAATCCTCTATAAAGGGTCGCAACAAATCATTCATGAGTCTCATAAAGATAGTCGGAGTGTTGCACAATCCAAACGGCATCACCAACCACTCAAACAGGCCCTGCTTGGTCTTGAACGTAATCTTCCAAGTGTCATCCTCCTAAATCCTCACCTGATGGTAACCAGACTTCAAATCCAACTTTGTGAAGAACCTCGCTCCCTCCAACTAGTCCATAAGATCATCAATCCGAGGTAATGGGTAGCAATTCTTGATGGTTATCTTGTTGAGCATCCGGTAATCCATGCACATATGCCAGCCTCCATCCTTTTTGGGCACCAACAATACTAGAGACCCACAAGGTGAACAACTCGACAAAATTACTCCTGTCTCTAAAAGCTCCTGAACCTGCCTCTTGATCTCCTCAGACTCCTGTACAGATGTGCAGTATAGACCTATATTTGGCAAGGAACACTCACCGATCAACATAATCTCATGCTCCACACCCTGTCGTGGTGGTAGTCCCATGATCTCTGAAAACAAGTCCGCGTACTTGGCCTTTAACCTGTCAAGATCTCCCTTCTAAAGCTTGCTCATGGTAGACAAGCACACCCTACTCATCTACTCCTCATAAGGTCTAATGAATAACAATACAAACTTCTTGCTCGTATTCACTAGCCTATTCACCTGTGTCACCATTACTAAACTCGTCTCATGTGGAAGAGATGCCGAACAAAATATGAATTGCTCACCATCCTTAGTGAACGTATACTTCTGAGCCTACCTATCATAGACCGCGTACCTATCCCATAAATAAGAATTGCCTAGTATCACTTGACAAACATCCAACGGAACGACGTTGCATGTTAACTCATCAATATACGACTCGTAGAGTGCAAATCTGAAAGTACACTGGTTAACCACACTCAATCTCGCCTCCTTCTGAATCTACCCCAAAGGATAGGATTTTGGATGTTTGACCGTCTTTAATCCCAGCTTCTGAACCAAGGCTTTAGATATCAAATTCTTTTGGCTCCCTGGACCCACTATGGCATCAACCAAGTTGGTCTTGATCTGCATTTTCAAAATAAAGAGTTGTTCCATCGGGTCTTCGTCCTTTGTTGTGGCCTACTTCCTCGTCATAAGGTTGAGACTGCTATTGACTTCTGTCATCCCGGGAACTTCCTTCGGACCTTGTGCTACCATGTATGCCTTCTTCTCTTCCTTTTTCTTCAACCCCTTCAGCCTCAGATGAGGGTACTTCTCCCAGCAATGATCAGCTATGTGTTCTGTGTGTTTATAGTGATTACATGTCAATTCTGCCTTCCCTGAATCACCCTTCTTCTTCTCTTCCTTCAGTTGAAAGCCACTAGACTTTCCTCCTATTTGTTTAGAGTCCCTCTTCATATCGTTACCCTTCTTTTGCCTACCCTCAATGGTAATGATCTTCACACTCGCTTCTGCAATAGACTCGACTGTGAACAACTTCATCTCCTTCCGGATATATTCATTCAGACCCGCCATATACTTAATAAAATGGGAATGTTCCTTCGTCGCGATGTTGAGGACCATCGCTTGTTGCTGGAATTTTGTCGTATATTTTTGAATGGTCTGGTTGAATCTTTGGCGCAATCCGTACCACTTGTACCAACGCTCCTCGAGAAACCCTACCGGGTAGAACTGCTTCCTTAATAGCTCCTTGAACTTGTTCCACGACACCGTCTTCCTTTCCGACTTGCAATAGGATTTCCACCATGTAAATGCATGCCCCGAAACCTTCAAGGTCACGAACATGAGTTTCTTCTTGGATGAATATATGTAGAGGGTAAAATACGTCTCCATCCGTCCGATCCAATCATCAAGTCTCTCGACGTTAACACTCCCATCATAAACAGAAATCTCTACCTTGAAGTCTATTTTTTAATTCTAGTAAGAACCCTTACCCCCTTGATGCAGAACAGTCCTGACAATCTTGGTCTCCTTATTAGAATCAGATTCCTCGCCCTCCCCATCGAACTCTATAAGTTTTTTCTTACCTTTTGAAGAAGATTCCTCCTTTTTGTCCTTTCCTTAGAAAAGATTGACAAGCTGTGTGAGAATCGAACTCATTGTCTCCATCTATTTCTTCAATGCATCAAGTCTCTCTGAACTATCCCCTTCAGTCATCTTCTTCTTCCTTAATCTCTGAACTCCTTCTAAAGAATTAAGGATGTCACGCCCCGCTTCCCAAAGTACCACGAAATCAAAACATGAACAAGCCCGTGACATATTAGATTAAGGAGAATAAATAAAAATAAATATTTCACTTCAACCACATACGCTAAGCTTCAAGAAATAAATGCAAAGGCACAGGTCCCCGATCATAGTTAGCAAGAATATAATAGATAACTCAGAATAAAATAATCCATATCACAACCAAATATCATCCAAGACATAATATTCAGGTCAAATATGTCCTATACATAACTGAACAAATGAATACTGAAGAAATATAAAATACATTATTCAACATAAAGGAAAGAACTACAAAAACAACTATGACCAATAACTAAGCTTCGGCTTCTTCTTCTGTTCTATCTGTAAGACATTCCTACTGAGAATCCTTTGGCTCCTACTGAACCTGTTTTTTCTCTAAGACTGACGTACACCAGAGAAAACAGGTGTACGTCAGCGTGTATGGTACACGGTAAGACCCCACAAAACAAATAGTGCGAACGAAAACCCAAGCAAAAAACGATACGATAATAGAAATGACAAAAGGACGTGCAATTGGAAAATCAACAAAATCAATCAAGTAACAAGTCGATCATGCAACTAGCGATCAGAATAATCATCCAAGTAACAAGGTCATACAACTAGATAGAATTAATACTTAAAAATCTACAACAAGAGACGTAGTATGTCGAGCGAAATAATCCAAATAAGAAAACTCTCATGTATATACCATATGTCTCAAATTGTAGATAATTAAATATTAACCCCGATATATGTATGAAAAGAAATACAAGTAGTCTATATCTCACAAGAATCCTAATCACCTTAAGTAACAAGGTCATGTAACTAGCCATTCTATAACAGGTCACTGGTCCACATCTCACACAAAGTCAACACTCATATTAGCGGATAACTGACTGTTCACAAATCCTATACGTACATCCAAACCAGTGAAACGGTTCGGTGAGAGGACTACACGCAATCCGATTTCGATCTGATTCGAACTCAAGCAAAACTCGGGTGACGAAATGATTTCACTGACCAAGTGATAAACAGTTCACTTGGCCCAACAAACTAACCCCAGTGCGAAACTGTTCACTGATGCGAGTCTGGAAGATACATCAACAGTCTTATCCGATCACATGAACCATGACTTTCCTATCCCCAGCCCTCTTGTATTTTCTAAATTAACGATCATAACCGCTATTAAAACTTTGGTTCACCACCTAAACTCAGTCAACACACATGCACATGATACGAGTGTATCTTCTCTTTGGAACTTAGTGATCATCATGGGAGCTTGAGGATAGATGATTCTTATGGTAACTCAAGAATAGAGGTGTAAAACAACACAGTGGAATGCAGGTTGAAGTGTGGAACGAGACAGCGAATCGAAGAATCGAAGCATCCTATTTTTAGCCCGTAAGTCGACTCATAACAATCATGAGTCAACTCATCAGGTTGAGTTGACTCATGCCTATCATAAGTCGACTCATGAAACTCAGCCGTTTGTCAAAATTCTCTAACCAGTCGACTCATCACTGTATGAGTCGACCCATGTGTCATGAGTCAACTCATATATGGACATGAGTTGACTCATCGAAGGATTCCTGGTTCGTTTGGGTTTCTGTTTGCACGAATTACTATGGGTTTTTCGCTTGGTTATTTACCACTTTGCCATCCACGTTGTTACACATATATAAGGGATTGTTTTAGGGTTTCTAATTAATTAGATGTCATCAAAGAGAGATTCTAATCAAGAGAGATTAGGGTTTAGAGAGAATTAAGAGAGATTGTTCTTCAATTCTAGTGAGTTTGTGAGAGCTTGTAAACTATTTAATTCTCATAATCTAGAGAAAGTATTTTCCTTTGCTACTACTGAAATGTTCTTATGTTTCTGTCATCCTCTTCTCAACCCACCTTTGATAATTCCGTGATCAAAGGTGCTCGCACGGCGACACGTATCAAGATGGTATCAGAGCGATCAGATCCTGTGAAGGGAGCATCCTATATATAGTTCTGACTTGATCGCAATACAAGAAGTTAGGCGAGATCCTTATTTCATTGGAAGGAGGCCGAGATTGTCAAAACTGTTTCACATCAAGGGGGTAAGAATTCTTACCAGAATTTGAAGATAGACTTCAAGGTAGAGATTCATGTTTATGATGAGAGTGTCAACGTCGAGAGGCTTAATGATTGGATCGAGCGGATGGAGACGTATTTTACCCTCTATGGATATTCATCCAAGGTGAAGCTTGTGTTCGTGATTTTGAAGCTTTCAGGGCATGCATTAACATGGTGGAAATCCTATTGCAAGAAGGAACGGAAGGCGGTGTTGTGGAAAAAATTCAAGGAGCTACTAAGAAAGCAGTTCTACCCGGTGGGATTTCTTGAGGAGCGTTGGTACAAGTGGTACAACTTGCGCTAAAGAGTCAATCAGACCATTCAAGAGTACACAACAGAGTTCCAACAGCAGGTGATGGTTCTAAATGTTACGATGGACGAATACTCCATCTTTATGAAGTACATGGCGGGTCTGAATGAATACATCCGGAAGGAGATGAAGATATTAACGGTCGAGTCTATTTCAGAGGCAAGCGTGAAAGCTATTGCCATTGAGGGCAAGCAAAAGAAGGGCAATGAGGCAAAAGGAGATGTAAAACAGACATGGAAACATAAGGAGGAGAAGAAGGGTGATTCAGAGAGAGCAGAACGGATTTGTAGTCACTATGAGAAGACAGGACATATCGATGATCGATGCTGGGAGAAGTATCCTTATCTGAAGCCAAAGGGGTTGAAGAAGAAAGAGGAGAAAAAAGCATACGTGATAGCACAGGGTCCAAAGAAAGTTCCTGAGATGATAGAGCCCAACAATAGTCTTAATCTTATGGCAGGAAAACAGGTCACGAAAGAGGACGAAGACCTCCGAGAGCAGCACTTTGTGCTGAAGTTACAAGTGAAGACCAGTTTGGTTGATGCCATTGTTGATCCAGGCAACGAAAAGAATTTGATATCTGAGGCCTTGGTTCAGAAGCTGGGTCTGAAGACAGTCAAGCATTCGAAACCTTATTCATTGGGGTGGATTCAGAAGGAGACGGGATTGAGTGTAGTTGATAAATGCACTTTCAGATTTGCCCTCCACGAATCGTATATTGACGAGATCACGTGCGATGTCGTTCCATTGGATGTTTGTCAAGTTATACTGGGCAATCCGTACTTATGGGATAGATACACGATCTACAAAAGGCGGCTCAAAAGTATACATTCACCAAGGATGGTGAAAAGTTCATATTTTGTTCGGCGTCTCTTCTGAAGGAGGCAAATTTGGCGACGGTGACGAGAACAAAGAGGTTAGTGAATGCAAGCAAGAAGTTCGTCTTGCTGTGCATGAGACTTCATGACGAGCCATCGAAAAGGAGTTGCATGTTGGAGCGGAAGACGACTACGATAAGGCAAGAAATGAAGGAGTCGTTTCCAGTTGTACGTTGATATCAGGTTCCAAGCAAGGCCAGGTGGTACAAAAAGGATGGAGAGCTCGCGAGTTTCCTCAGCTAAAATTCTAACTTGAATGGGACTTTAAGTTCCTAAAGGGGGGACCCATGATACGAATGTATCTTCTCTTTAGTACTTAGCGATCCTCATGGAAGCTTGAGGATAGATGATTCTCATAGCAACTTGAGAATAGAGGTGTAAAACAACACGGTGGAATGTAGATTGAAGTGTGGAATGAGATGGCGAATCGAAGAATCGAAGCATCCAGTTTTTAGCCTGTAAGTCGACTCATCAGGTTGAGTCGACTCATGCATGTCATAAGTCGACTCATAAAACTCAGCCGTTTTGTCAAAAGTCTCTGACCAGTCGACTAATCACTGTATGAGTCGACCCATGTGTCATGAGTCAACTTATATATGCACATGAGTCGACTCATCAAAGGATTCCTGGTTCATTTGGGTTTCTGTTTGCACGAATTCCTGTAGGGTTTTGGCATGATTATTTATCACTTTATCATCCACGTTGTTACACATATATAAGGGATTATTTTAGGGTTTCTAATTAATTAGATGTAATCAAAGAGAGATTCTAATCAAGGGAGATTAGGGTTTAGAGAGAATTGAGAGAGATTGTTCTTCAATTCTAGTGAGATTGTGAGAGATTGTAAACTATTTAATTCCCATAATCTAGAGAAGGTATTTTCCTTCGCCACTACTGAATTGTTCTTGTGTTTCTGTCATTCTCTTCTCAACCCATCTTTGATAATTCCGCGATCAAAGGTGCTCGTACAACGACACGCATCAACACATGTCAATAAGTCCGTTCAAGACGCACGAAGCCACTAAGTCATGAACTACTAGTGGTTCTCAAACACATCAAAGAGATAATAAATAAAATTAATTCTATACAATAATAACATGGTATGTCGAACATGATTAAACAAGTAATTAAATATTCTCACACATAAATAGGTTTCATTGATAACTTACTACTGGGTGTCAAAACTTCTCATGTAAGCTAATCGTAATTAAATATTCTCTAATATAATAATACGGTAAAAAAAATTGGAAATCGATGTCGTTTTGCACATGAAATATCACGCTCTATGACTATCAGTTATACGTTCTTAATTAATAAATATTCTTTTTCCAAAATAATTCTTTAAAACTATTTCTCATTATTGTAGGCATATAAAATTGCTTATAGGTCCCTTAGCTCAGCTCGGCACAAACCGACAAACCAACGAGGCGACGAGATTGACTAATTGCACGCAAATAACGGAATACGTCCATTCGCGTGCGGGGTCAAGCCAAGTGTTCGAAGAGTCAACGAGTCATCCAACCAAAGGCATACTCGGACGAATGACGATCGAATCAAGATCGGTTTCGGACTCCAACTCAGAAGCAGATTTACTGCCTAATCGGGATCCGGATTTACTGCCAAATCAGATCAGCAAATCGAATCCGAACCTATCAACTGTAGAACCGGAAAACAGGCACAAAGAGGCAAAACGACAAACACCTGGAGGTCGGCTCACCGAGCCACCAAGGAGGCTCGGTGGCCGAGCCACCTTGTGGTGGCTCAGAACTGTGCAAATGCACAGTTCTGAGTGCCTATAAATAGGCCTTGTGCTCATTTGTTTCAGAGGTTGGAAATTTTGGAGAGAGGCGAAGCCCTGCTGGATTGAAGACTCAGATCTAAAAAAGATCACAACTTTGAAGGCTTGGAGACTTGGACTTTCAGATCCGGTGCTCGGCGATCACCAACGCCAAATAAGGCAGGAGTTCGAGAGGATTGGATTTGAGATCTACACGATCACACTCCGGATCTAAGCTTGGTTCTTAGATCCCGAGATTCGAGCGGTTGTTTCCTTGGTGAAACAATCCCTCCCGGCTATTATTCCCTTGGTGGAATATTACCCGTCATATCGTGTAGATCCGACCGGATCGAGATCACGCGGTGGTCCACGGCAAATAACCCCGGCGCAGGCAAAGAACCCACCAAAGCGAGCGACCGCAAAACAGGAGCTCGCGATTAGTTCGACAAATAAGGAAAATTGTAATCTTTACTTTGTTTTCTTTGATTTTTCATTGTAACCGGATCTTATAAAAAGACCGGATCTTTGTAACGCATAAAGTTGTTAACTGAGATAGCAATGATATCAACAATGAAGAAAGCTACGATTTTTCCCGCGAACAATCTGGCGACCACAGTGGGAGCCAACGATCTCATTGCCGAGATCGTTGCGTCGCAGCCGCGGATCTCGATCCCGGTCGTGGAGGAGGTCGAGTATGAGTTCGACCAACAAAAGTTCGAGGAGTACCTTTCATCCTCGTCCGGATCTACCTCCCCTCGCAAGTCTAAGAAGTCCAAGTTCTCTTCCAGCAGAAAGGTGCGTTGGTACGAAGAAGTTGAAGCTACCAACGACGACCTCATCCCGATTGACGCCAAAGTTGCGTCAGGGGAGGCTCCACCAACCTCCAACCAGATCAAGCTGGTTCCAACCAATTCCTCCGTCACCAAAGGAGCGGTGACTCTCTCAAAGAGAGCCCGCCAAAGGCAACGCCAACGCTTGGCCAAACAACTCGCCAAAGCAATGGAGTCCACCGACGGAGTCCGCTACAACACGGATCTGAAGAACAAGAGAGGCAAACAGCCTCAGCAACAAATGAACGGCGCCCCCTCCAAGTCGCCAATAGCCACCAACGAACGAATGGATCCGTGTCAAACGGAACCGTTCAACGCTGGAGGATCGCATTCAGAAGCGCCGCGCACTCTCAGCACAAGCACGAGCTCAAGTTCAAGAAGCCCGTAGAAGGTGGCAGAATGGAGTAGCCAAGAAATCACCACTAACTCACAAAATATGGAGGCCAAAGTCCAAAGTGGTGAGTCAGGCCGAGGATCGACCTTTACAGCCTTCAAAACGAGTTCAACCTCCCGAACCATCCCGAGGAAGGAGGTCAATCTTGGAGCGCCTCGGTCCAATTCCCGACGAGCGCAACGAAGTCCATGAACGCTCGGGCCCGATGAAGAGGCTCCGAACTAATCAACATGCTGGGGGTCGACACAACCCTCAACATGACAAAGAGTTTACGGCACCCAAGCGCACTACCTTGCGCATCGAAGTTCGGGAGCCCGCTGAGAATTCATGTCTACAAAGGCGTGTTTCGAGGCGAGTGACTCTCGGAAGTCCAAATAAGGCAGTTTGCTCTCAGAAGGAAACGTTGTCATCCGAGGATGATAACGTTATACCTGGGAAATCATGCCAACACGCGATAGGTTACTCCGATCAAATGGACGAGTTGTACTATCGTGCTGGGGGTACGAACAGAACCAGAAAGAGGAGTCCCCGAGAACAAGAAACTCAGTGCCCTTGTTCAAAGCTCATTCGGGCGGTACTGTCTCAATGCAACTGCATCAAGGTAGTCCCCGAGAGAATTTCAGTGTTCGAAAGGCTCGGCATCGAAACGCCAAAACCAAGGTATAGGCGTTTCCGGCAAAGAAGAACGGTGGTTAAAGACGGAGAATTTCCGAGGGTCACCGCCAACATGACCAGCAAAGAGACATCGACACAGATTGATCTCAAATCGTTTCTGGAAGCGTCCCGGCGTGTAACCCGTCTGCAGTCCGGAGCCATCGCACGAGGAACTTATGGTAGGGTTCGGACAAGATTGCCTTCGGAAGATGAAGAATCGGATTCCTGCTCTGCTGTCGCATCGGACAATACAGTGTCCAGCGAAGGACAACCCCGCGAATCATTTATGATAAGCGCGGAAGAAATGGCCAAGATGCTTGAAGACGCTTTGGCTAAGCAGAAAGAAAGTTTCAAATTCGAGATGGAGATGGCCATGCAGCAGATGAGAGAGATGCATGAGCAGCAAATCCATGCATTCAGGAACCAGCAAATAAAGTCAAACCAAGTGCAGATACAAGGAGACGTTTCAAATCAGATCTAACAAACCGAAGGAAGCAATCGCAGCCTCAACAGCGGCAAGTTGCTCGACATGTTCCACTCGAACCCTCTCCTCTTC
>NC_033797.1:89559593-89564772 GCF_001876935.1 Asparagus officinalis | reverse complement strand
TAGTAGAAATAATGTAAGAAATTACACAATTAAATAAGAATAATTAATAAAAATATAATTACTTATATTTAAAATCGAATAATTATAGGATACTTATCTACATGATAAAACATACCAGTGATGCAAATACAACAGATAATATACAACAGTAGAAATAATACAAAAAATTATACAATTAAACAAGAATAATTAATAAAAATATATTTTTTTATATTTAAAATTAAATAATTAGGGGATAATTATATACATAGTAAAACGTACCAGTTATACTAATACGTTAGATAATATGTAACAATAGAAATAATACAACAAATTATATAAATAATACGTAATTAATAATACAACGTATTATACGAAAATATATGTAATAATAATAATAATAATACATATTATTCAAAATGATATGTAATAGAATCGGTAACACAACGGATAAATTTCAGAAAATTTTACTGCACTAAATAAATTTATAAATATTTAAATCATTTAAATAAATATAAAACTTAGACTTTAAATCATAGAAAATTATAGAAATTCGAGAAAAATATAAATACTCTTTTAAAATCATAATTAAATATTTTAAAATACTAAAAAATTATTTTAACTAGTATCAAAATTCATGATCCTTATAAATGATCTTGCCTAGCTTCTTATATTACGATCGAGTAAGGACCATACACAGGATCACCCCTTCACAGGATCTAATCTCTCTGATACTAACTTGATATGAGTCACTGAACGAGCACCCTTGATCACGGAATTATCAAGAGTGGGTTGTGAAGAAGATAATAGAAAAATACACAAAGAATTGAGTTGGGCAAAAGAAAATACCTTCTCTAGATTATGAGAAATAATAGATTATAAATCCCTCTCGCACAATCTCTCTAAATTAAAGAACAATCTTCCTGATCTCGTTTTTGAATCCAATTTGGTTCCCCCAAAACCCTAGAAAAGTCGTGTTTTAATATATATCAAACACAAAACATAAAATAAACAGGAATCTAAAAACTGGCCTAGCCCGACTTGCGGTTGACCGCAGAGACACGTGTGGTCGACCGGACAGAACGTCAGAAACTAAAAAAATATTACAGGGTTTGGTCGGTTGACCGCCGCGCTAATCATGATCGACCATGAAAAGTCCAGAGATATTTTCAGCTTGCGTGCACGTTTGTGGTCGACCGCGACGTCACGTGCGGTCGACCTCTGGAACCCCAAAATGTTTACTGTAGCTTTTCATGTACTCTTTGATGTTGTTGTATTCAACGACTTTGTCCACGTCTCTATTCTCAAGATATCATGAGAATCATCTATCCTCAAGCTCCTATGAGAATCGCTAAGCTCCCGAAGTAAGGAAGAAGATACACCGGTATCAAATTTAGACATAACATGAATCAAAATAGACTTAACATGGAACTCAAGGGTATTAGTGATATGCATCCATTGATATAAGTAACCTCTGGCTTGTCCAAGCCCTCCAAAGCAACTTTAATGTCTCTAATAATTTTTGTATAAATGAATTAACCCCATGCAACTCTTTTCACCCTCTCAATGCTATCCACATACTTGAGTAACAGTCTAGAGATACCTTCTCGGCTTCTGGGGCACCATATCATTGAGCACTGATAATGAATTTGCAGCAGAACAAAGTCTTAGATATCCTTCTTTTCTTTTGATTCCACAAGACTTTCTAGTAGATCTTCAACATATCTTTGAAGGCTAATTGGTGCTTTCCCTTTTGTTTTCCCCCCCCCCCCCCCCCCCCCTCTTCAGTTTTGAAAAGTTTAACAAAATATTACACATATATTCTGCATTTGGAGTCCCGATTGGTACAAATAATTTTCCTACCAATTGGAAAAAAGTATGATTATGGACCCAATCTAAGTCAAAGTTAATAATTTTTATTTTCCCAGTTTTTTTCATCAGGGATAGAAAATGTTTTATTATCAACATCATAATAGCTCAACACCTGCTCAAGTGTTGGACGATCAAGTGTAGGAGAGCCGAATAGAATATAGTGCTCAAATATAGATCTACGATATGCATCCCTATGCCACTGACATATCTTTTGGGAAAGACGCTTCATAAATTCATAATAAACCCCAATAATGGCAGTTAGCCTAATTTCTGCGGCATCACCAACTTTTTTCCTAAAAATAAATTCAAATGTACAAGTTGAATTAGACTTAACATGAACTGATATTAGACTTAATATGAACTGACATTAGACTTAACATGAACTGATATTAGACTTAA
This sequence comes from Asparagus officinalis, assembly GCF_001876935.1. Taxonomy (NCBI): domain Eukaryota; kingdom Viridiplantae; phylum Streptophyta; class Magnoliopsida; order Asparagales; family Asparagaceae; genus Asparagus; species Asparagus officinalis. The sequence continues at coordinate 89,562,522 of NC_033797.1, read as the reverse complement.
CATGAACTGACATTAGACTTAACATGAACTGATATTAGACTTAACATGAAGTGATATTATTAGACTTAATATGGATTGATATTAGACTTAACAGTAACTAGAATTAGACATAACATGAATCAAATTAGACTTAATATGAAATTAAAATTAACATGAAACTCAGTTTAGATAACATGGGAATTAGTTTAGATAACAGGAACCTCGGTTTAAATAAAAACCTTTGACTTCGTACTTCAATTTGGATAACATGCAAAAGGGTTAAGTTCTTTAATTAAGAAAAAAACCTAGCACTTACTTCTTTTTAGGGTTGATTCGTTGGAGCCATCCCTTGCTGGTCTTCTTTTTTGGCCTCGACCTCGCACTTCACCCCTTTGCATGACCAAAAGGGCCTTCGACATTTCCTCCGTGCTACCAATCCGAGATGATTCACGGTATTCACTGTCCCTTCCATTCCCAAATGATTCACAAAGTGCGCCCGACGACTGTGATTTGGCTTCATCTTTCTCCTGTCGTCCACCGTGATGAACGACTTCAAAATCGTTAACTGATGCTTCCTTCGACGACATTTTCACTGCGAAAACCCTAACCCAAGATTAAAATTCAAGATGGCAGAAATGAAATTTGGGAATTTCGGGTGGCTCCTCAACAGTAGAAGAGAAAGAGGGAGAGACAACTTGAGTGGGAAGGGGGCGCGGTTATCGAGTTTGTTCAAATCAGAGGGTGAGATTGTAACTTCAATTGTGCAGTCTTAACAAATACACCCTGTATTTGGGGTGAATCACATGACCTAAAATACAGGGGACCAGGTCACATGGGCTTCCCATATTTAGAACCTTAACACAAATTTTCCCTACGAAAAAACAAACTTCTTATTCCAAAATTTTGGAACTGTGCTCTATAATTTTACCAATTCAATGTTCTAGTAGGCAGCCCCAAAGTTAAACTTCTTTCTTTTATATGTATAATGTTGGATTTGGACGTTTGTTTCCGTTAAAATACGATAGAGAGATCACTTCTTCAATCAATTTAGATGATCATCTTTCATTTCAAATCAGCAATTACTTTGTATTCTGTGATTTACATTCATGATTTTTATTTTTATCTTGGAATGGATCAATCGTCTACGAAATAATTGAAAAAAAAAAAATTTCTACTGCATATTGATAGTGAAAGAGATCTAAGTCCTATAATTCTTTTAATATACAAGTTGTTAAGATTATTACTATATGAATGTAGTCTAATATTGGAATATAGGATAAAAAAGAGTGATGTGTTTAAAATAAGAGTTGCGGTTAATGCCAAATAGCTATAATTTTTGAGTTAATATTTCATAACCTCTATTTAATGCTCATAACTTTTAATCTGCAGGATTGAATTCTTCCCAACACGAATTTAATTTTATTAGTCTGAACATTTTTTCGCCAAGGTAAAGATGGAGGTGATCGTCCTCACATTAAAATAAAAATAAAGTAGAAGATATGATATTTAGTTCATAAGCATCAAGTCAGATTTAAAGGCCGTGAAGAAAAACAAAGCATGCAAACCAAATGAAACTACAAGGTTCAAATCTTCCTAAGTCATTTGCGAAGAATCTAAGAATGAATTAAATATAAACAATCTTCTATTCCACTCCTATCATATAAAAATGGGCAGAGATTCTCTACATTATTAGTTGTAGAGAATTTCTACAATTCATCAATCACATCTCTTTATTCAGCGAGCTCCATCAATATTATTCATTGTATAAATTATATAAAATAAAAACTTTTTTTAATTATGAGGCCCAGCAAATGAGACAGTGTTATTAATCTATATAATTAATTGTAGAAGTTCTTTACAATAAAAAATGTGGAGAATGTTTACCCTACAAAGTAACATATTAGCAATATGTAACATTAGTCTGAACATGTAACATTAGTCCGAACACTTTGGCTCTAAAAACATTAATTTATTGGTACCCAACTTCTCATTAGCCCACTGAAAACGGGATAAATTATGGAACAAATTTGACACTTATTATTCTAATAAACTTTGCATACTGCGGCCTTTGTTCCGTCCATAAGCAACACTCTACATTCTTTATCCCACGAGCAGCTGCTTCAAAAATTCATGTGCTGCTAAGTGCTTAGGTGTAGAAAAAGATTGGATAGCTATAGGCCTGTCCATCCGGACCGGCCCGGTCCGGCCCGGCCCGGAAATCCGGGCCCGGGCCGGGCAAAACCGGAGCCCGGACCCGGACCCGGGTACCCCGGGCCGGGTCCGAGTTTTTTCTTTATTTTCTTTTTTTTTAATTTTTTTAAATTTTATTTAAGTTTTAAATTATAAAAAATTACAAAAAAATAATAGTAAAATAATAATTTTATTAATCACATAAAATAACATAAATTGTAAATAAAAAATTATAAAAATAAATTCTTTATTAATAATTAATAAAGCATTTACAAATTACAAGTATAAATTTATTTTGGAATTCATCGCATCACAATAGATAAGTACATCCCACCTAGGTTTTTTTTAATTTCTTTTCTTTTTTTTTGATAAAAAAATGCTAAAAATTAGTTTAATATTATTATATTTTATATAATTATGTATTAGTATATACTTCTAAATTATTATGTAACTATATATTATATATACATATATTATATGTAAATATATTGTATATATTTATAAGTTATAATTTAAGAGAGAGAGAATCTAATATTATTATATTTTATATAATTATGTATTAGTATATACTTCTAAATTATTATGTAACTATATATTATATATACATATATTATATGTAAATATATTGTATATATTTATAAGTTATAATTTAAGAGAGAGAGAGAATCGCATAAGTAACCCTATAGCCGTTGCTCGTTGGGCCAATGGGGAAGTAACCGTTGTAATATACTATACTTATATACTAAGAGAGAGAGTATAC
>NC_033797.1:89554593-89557093 GCF_001876935.1 Asparagus officinalis | reverse complement strand
TGAATCTGGATTCACTACAATAAATGTCATTATTCTTCAAAAAACAAATACCTCACATAACTGAATCTGGATTCACTACAATGAATCGAGATTCACTCATACGTGTCTTCGTTTTTTCAACTGGAAATCCTCATCCTATATATGAGTGAATCTAGATTCACTATAGTGAATCCAGATTCACTGGAGTAAATCGAGATTCACTGTAGTGAATCCATATTCAGTTATGTGAGGTGAAACTGGATTCGCTGGAGTGAATCTAGATTCAATCCAGTGAATCTAGATTCATTGGTTGTTTGTTGCCCCTATTTATTGCACTCAGTATAATAATGATATTTATTACACTCTTTAATGACATTTAATGCAATAAATAGGTTTTTAGTTTTTAGGCTAAGTAGGTTTTTATTAGAACCTCACCTTATATATATATATATGGGTATGCTTGGTACCAAGCAAAAATTTTGTGCTTGGTAGTGATGTGGCACAATCCCCTCCACTCATTCAAATCGGGGACCACATTCATATGGATTGAGGAGTGCATGTGGATATGCAACAATTTGAATGAGTGGAGGGGATTGAAATAAAATAGGCAGACTAATATCCAATAAAATCAAATTTTTTTTATCCACCTACATCCTAAGATCCATACATAGAAGAAGATCCAAGATAGAAAATTACCTGAAGCGTGCAGATCAACAACGAAAAACTGCGTACTCATTGAAATGTTGCGCGGCAATTGTAGCGACGCCTCTACTAGTATCCACACGAACTTGTTGGAACTCCGCGCGTCAGTGTGCTAGCACTTTGAAGACGGCGGCCTTTGGAGTTTCTCTATCCTTTTCCTCACGATTTCAGAAGCTCGGTTGGATGATCAAAAGGTCCATCCCATGCGCCTTTTTATAGGATTGTGAGGTAGTTTCTCAAACCGTAAAGAGATCGGGATTCCAATCATACGATTTCTCAAAATATAATTTGTTCAAATCAAATCATATCTTTAAACCGTGATTGATCATATCAATTTGATTGTTAGGAGATAGGTTCATTAAACTTGGTCAGTATTTCTTTCAAACGTGATTGATCAAATCAATTCTGATCAATTAATCGAGATTGATTAAATCAATCCTTATCCAATTACCCGATAGCCTCACAACTAATCATATCTCTATATGACTTAATTTATGCGAGCTTTCTTAATAACGTTCCAACATGTTCTTGTGTGCGACCCAATAGGTTTACACGATGTTGGCAGTGAGCCAAAATACTTTTTTCGGCCCACAAGTCATAAGCGGACCCTAGCAGGATATTATGACTACCCAAATCATGTAAAGGTCATCTCATACGAAACCTAGTTCACAATGGACATATGTCGGTCTCTTCATCACTAGATATCTTGATTGAACTCAAGGTAGGAAGCGTGTCAACCTTATACAATTCAACCTTTAATTTCTCGCACCTAAAGTTAGACTGACATTTCAATAGTTGACTCTCAACTAATTAGGCATGGCCATGCACTTTCTTAGTCTATCTTCTTCGAGGGGCCTAGAGATATCATACTCTCATTTATATGAGAGGGACAAATTCCATCTTGACCATTCACATCCCTCTGCATGATTCATAGCATACACGATTGATACCTTTATTATTATCCGTTTAGGGAAACATTTGGTAACATCAAAGTATACAATCCTCATGTAGGAAACCGTGATAATCTCAGGTCAAAAGACCGAACATAATCATTGTATGAAACCTACTAATGACACATAATCCATGCAGTGTTTCATAGCAGGTCAGTCCAGTATCATGTTCACCAACATATACCCATGTGATTGACTTGATATCTCATATCCATGATCCGTGAAACATGATCATCAATCAATCCATATACTACCTATAAAATCATTAGTCTCCCAACCAATGACAAAAGACAATGACTATTTAGAATAACATCACAATCTAATTACAGAGTTTCACGTTCAAGTCATATACTTAATGATCCATAATAAGTGATTTATTCAAGGGACCGAATAACAGATTATTCATAGAAGTTGCATAAACATAAATTAAACACAATCATCTCTGTGATTGGTCTCTAGGGCATATCATACTAACAGAACTAACTGTTTGTATTGAGAGATTGTTAAAGTTACAGGTTAATTGTTAAGGTTACGAGTTAATTGTTTATATATATATAAAATCAAAAGAACAATACAAAAATACTGATAATAATGCTAAGCTTGTTGCCGATGAACTAATATCATTATACATAATGAGTATTTAGCATGCATAGGGGGAAAAAATCTATGCACGCATATCAATGACCATCTTAAGAACATTCACGAAACACAAAATCATATGAGAAATCGCTCAAAAAAGGGTACAATTATGTAAAAAAGAAACCAATTTCGCAGATCAATTTCACACATGTAAAGGATGGGTGAGATAATGAACTTCTTGAGTATGGCTATAAAGGATGGGTTGGATGATGAACATCTCGAGATTGGCA
>NC_033797.1:89544655-89554583 GCF_001876935.1 Asparagus officinalis | reverse complement strand
TTGGCAGGGGGACTTGTATTATGATTATTTTTAAAATCTCTAATTTCAGGGGTATCCCAAATCTTGATGTGGAACTCACATATGTTTTTCCTATTTCTTGAATAATTCTGGGTCTTAAGAGCCTGAAAAGAATATAGAAAACAAAGATGCCACAAGGGCCTCACATCAACATTTACGAAAATAGTAGAAGTAGGTCTTTAAAAGAAACAAGCACTTTTTTGGCATATAAGTAGCATAAGTAAACCTTACTTTCTTTACTTCTATTACTTTATTTCTACTTCCGTTCAAACAAACATGTCCTAATTGAAGATGCCAGTTGAAGTTTTACATAGAATGACATATTAAAAACATTCCTGACTTGTCAGCTAAAATACCAAATTGGTATATTTATACGAACGCATTTGCCAGTTTGGTATTTAAAAAATCTCCGGCGACAACAAAACATTAAAGATGGACCTTTTTCTCAACAAGGTACATTCTGTTCGCCAGCAGCCTAAACTCAAAATCTCGTGGCTCACGTGGCATTTAAAGGGGTGACGTGGATGATGATTTGGCAGATTATATAATGGCGTGGATATATAATGCCGTTGAAATTCTCATCTTCCTCATTCCCCACTCGCGATCAAATTTGGGGATGAGCGTGGATATATAATGCCGTTGAAATTCTCATCTTCCTCATTCCCCACTCGCGATCAAATTTGGGGATGAACTTGAAGTTAGGGAATTCTCATCTTCCTCATTCCCCACTCGCGATCAAATTTGGGGATGAACTTGAAGTTAGGGTTTCAGATCTTTCCTTCTCACATTTCACTCAGATCTTCACATTAGTGACAGTCTTAACATGGCCTCGTCAAGCTCAAGCTCAGGTTCAAGTAGGAACAGATCTGGAGGTTCAAGCATATCTAGATCTGGAGTAAACTACCAAATTGGTTGCCGATTCAACAATATGGGTTGTATTCGAAAATGGAATGAAGCAGCAAAGAGGTACGGGGTCAAAAACTGTTCTTGTGGAGCTGAATGTGACTATTATACATCGGTGACAGATGCAAACCCCGGTAGGAGGTTTTACAGATGCTGAAACTATAAGGTAAAATTTTCAATGCAGTTTTAACGTTTGTTTGATTTGTTGAGACTGATAGTATGTTTTTAAAAAATATGGTTCTAGAATGGTGGTTGACATGTTTAGGAATGGTTTGATGGTTAATTGTGTAATGTGGCATCTCAGTTAGTACCTCTATTGAGAGAAGAGCTATTGAACTTGAGGAACAATGATATACTAAAGGATCAATTGATTGCACATGCTAAAAATGAGATGAAAGAATGACGTGATGATATTGCTAAGACTAAAGAAGAGCTACGTATGTGTCAAAGAGAGGCTGACGCTTATTTATTGGATATTTCAAACCTGAAGATTGGTAGAACAAGATGCAAGGATCTGATCAAACTTCACCAGAATAAGCTCAAATTCTATGAGATGGTAATTATGGTCTGTGGAGTTGTTGTAATCTGCTTAGGGTTATTTATTGTAAATTTCAGTGGGCAATTGTAATGAGATGCTCTTATTTATGACAATGTAATGGTGTATTATGTACTCTTTCAAATGAAATGTTGTATTTTGTTTTTAATTTGTGGCAGATGCTTTGTTTGTGATGTAGCTTTTAACCCTTTGTTTGGGTAGAAAATTATTTTCATTGCTGAATTCATTATAACTTCGGGCGTTATAATAAATTCAAAGCATAGATAGCATTTTTATAAGACTTTTAATACAATAAAAATAGATTACAACTCTTTTTCAAACAACACGCAACAGGTGTTTATCGCCTATTGCTTTCGCGGGATCTTTGCCTGTGTCGGGGTTTATCCGTGGACCGCCTGCGGATCGGATCCGATTGATGGAAAATTAACAGAGCTCCTACTTCATCAAGAAAGTATTCGCTTGAAGCACTGAGATCGACCAAGCAAAATCAGTAGCTCTTCTTGAGATTAAGACTAAGCCTAATCTCAAGGAACAGACAGACGGGGCTTCAGATCCTTCGAACTCTCCCTCTTTATGCTGAAGAACTTCGCTAAGATCTACTAGCCTCCTCTGAAATTCGTGCTCCCTTGCTCTCCAACTCGGCAACACCTCCTCGTCTTGATAATATTTGGTCCCTATGAAATGAGCCCCTAGGCCTGTATTTATAGGCTTCGGTTAGGGGGTTTCGGATAAGAATGGGTGATTTGACCTTATATCTTCAGTCAATAACGGCCTAACCACGTTTGTAGATGATATCTAGGCAGTTAGGAATCTCTGGAATAGAAGAAACCGATCAAAATAGCCTAAAAACGTGTTTTGGAGGTTATAGGTAGTTCTGGGCGTGAGTCGGACCGATGTGACCCGCGTAGGCGCGGGTCAGCTCGTGCTGATGGGGGGGGGGTGGCGCGGCAGGTGGATGGTGCCGACCGCCGCTCATGGGTCGTGGCGCTGACCGCGCCACGCGGGTCAGATTGCTGATTCATCACGCCACGCGTGTCAGTTTGGCACTTGGGCGTTGTTTCGTCTTTTTTTTGTCGTTTTTCTTATTTGCCCATTGTGTTGACTTGTACGCTTCGTTAACTTATTTCATGCGCTCGTTAGCTTCTTTATGGTAATTGGAGCTGACCGACGAGTATGTTTGATCACTTGGAGCTGACCGACAAGCGTGGCGGGCACTTTGGATTTGACCGACAAGCGTGATGGGCACTTTGGATCTGACCGACAAGCGCGTCGGGCACTTTGGATCTGACCGACAAGTACGTTACGCACTTTGGATCTGACCGACAAGCACGTCGGGCACTTGTAACTGACTGATGTGCGCAAGCTGACTGACACGCGAGGGCTGACCAACAGGTGTGACAGGCAATTGAAGGTGGCCGGTGAGCGTACGAGACACAGTTGGTTCGCCATTCCGGTTCATGCACTTGTCGGCATCAGATAATCCTCCTAGACTCGGATAATGACATTCGTCATCTTCTCTCCGTCTCGAGCTGTGTGCAGACACCTATAGGTATTTTTAGATGCCTATAGATACCCCCTCCAAAGTAGTTCAGACTCATTCTTCTATAGAGGAGTCTGGAATATTTTGGATAAGATAGGCCATTTTCTCAATCTCGTAGAGGGACTTGTGAACTGCTTCAATTCTTGACTTCTTCAGCCTTCAGTCTATTCAGTATTTTGTCGAATAGATGAAGTTTTTTCGATACTATGTTTATCGTCTGACCGTTGTCGAAATCTTAAACTGAAGTTGATGTGTAAGTTTCTGAATTTAGCCCGTGTCATTTAGTTGACTTTGAACTGATTAACTTTGTTGGGAATTCATATCTGAATCGCAATTGAACTCCTTGGAATCATCATTTAATCTGGAATTTTTCCTTAGCCTTATTTTGGCGAAATCGTCGACGCGTTGACTGGCCTCGACTTTTACTATAACGCTTTGACCGATGTTAACATAGTTTATACTCGTACGTTTGCTGGAGTTTATACAGTTTAAACTCTTAAGGTATTGGAGCATGACGGTCCTAAATGTCGGGGCTGCAGGACCAACTATTAAAGCTAATTCATTTGTAGGTATGGATCTCATCCTGAGGTTGTTGGATCTTTGAGTCATGAGACCAACTAATAGAGCTGGTGCGTCAATGACTCTCACATTTATAGCATTTTTGGCAAACCCTCAGCCATCAACGGGTTTGATGAGCCTTTACCGACTACCATTTGAATCAGGCTAGTATGTGGATTGTTTAAATCTGTTCTACATGTAAAGTTATGCTAAGAGAGTTAACTCTCTTAGTGCTACGATATTGAATACATAGACTTCGTCTTTCTCACGGGAATAGACTACCCGGTAATGTGTATTAGACGTTGACTTATCTCTATTTAGGAATCGAGATAAAGTTCTCTGCGTGTGTATGGCACGGATTATGATGTTATTAATAACAACCTGTCATAATGTCGAATATGTGGGCTTTTGTTCTTTTTACGATCAAGAACTAACTGGCAACGCGTGTTAGGCGCTGACTTATCCCTACTTAGGCTTCGGGATAAAAGTCCCCAGACTCAGATTCGGGTGTCTTCTTCAATCGGTAAAAGACTAAACCGGTAATGTTTGTTAGGCGTTGACTTATTCCTACTTAGGATTCAGGATAAAATTCCCCGTACGTGTGGGGCACGGATTATGGTGTTTTCTTCAATCGGTGAAAGACTAAACTGGCAACGCGTGTTAGGCGCTGACTTATCCCTACTTAGGATTCGAGATAAAATTTCTCACACGTGTAAGGCACGGATTATGGTGTTATTAATAACAACCTGCCGAAATGTCGAATATACGAGCTTTTGTCCTTTTACGGCAAAAGACTAACTGGCAACGCGTGTTTGTTTGCGTCGAAAATTGATGTATTCATTGCGGTATTCATTACAACTTCAATCGTTACAATGAAAATATTCATTGCGGTATTCATTACAACTTCAATCGTTACAATGAAAACAAAAAAAGATTGTCTTTTTATAAGACTTTTACACAATGAAAACAAAAGTTTACAACTCTCGTCAAAACAAACGCAGAGATCGTTTATCGGTCTTCTGCTTGCGTGGGATCTTTGCCTGTGCCGGGGTTTATCCGTGGACCGCCTTAGATCTGGATCCGGTTGATGAAAAATTTGGCAGAGCTTCGCCTTCGCCGAGGAAGTATTTGATTTGAAGCGCTGAGATCGACCAAGCGAAATCAGGGCTCTTCTCGAGATTAAGACCAAGCCTAATCTCAAGGGACGGACGGGAACGGGCGTCGGATCTCTCGAACTCTCCTTCTTTATGCCGAAGAACTCGCCAAGATCTTTCAACCCTCGCTGAAATTCGTGCTCCTTTGACTCCACAATCCGGCAGCACCTCCTCGTCTTGATAATCAATCGCCCCAGAAAATGGAGGCCTTTGGTTCATAATTATAGGCCTCAAAATGCGGTTATTTGGATAAGAACAAGGGATTTGGCTCTATCTTCAGTCAACAGCAGTCTAACCACGTTTAGGGATGATCTCAAGTCAGTTAAGAACCCGTGGAACCGATAAACCCTGCAAAAAAACCAATTTAAAACTGTCAAAACGTGTTTTGGGACCTTACTGCGCGGCAGGACGATCCGACCCGCACTCGCGCGGGTCGGAATAATCCGACCCGCGCTTGCGCGGGTCGGAAACATCCGACCCGCGCATGCGCGGGTCGGATTGATCCGACCCGCGCATGCGCGGGTCGGATTGATCCGCGCATGCGCGGGTCGGATTGATCCGACCCGCGCTTGCGCGGGTCGGATTTATCCGTCCCGCGCTTGCGCGGGTCGGATCATTCCGTCCTGCGCTTAGCGCGGGTTCGCCGACTTTTTCCCTTTTTTTGGTTTCTTTCTTCCGGGACTTGTTCTTGTCACGTATTCGATAGATTTGTTGACTTGTATGCTTTGTCGCGAGACCAATCGTTGAACACGCATTGGTTAATATACGCGTGCTGATCGATGCGCGCGGGCTGATTGACGTGCATGCGTTTGACTGACACACATGAGATGGTTTGACGTATGCGAGCTGACCGACGCGCACGAGTTGATTGACGTACGCGCGTTGACCGGCGCGCACGAGTTGGTTGACGTGCGTGCGTTGACCGGCACGCACGAGTTGATCGACGTGCGCGCGTTGACCGGCGCACACGAGCTGATTGACGTGCGCGCGTTGACTGACGCGCACGAGTTGATTGACGTGCACGCGTATGACCGACGCGCACGAGTTGGTTTGACGAATCTTCTTGACTCGCCCATTCATTGCTTCGAGTTTCGTGCGGGCTCTCATAGACAATTTTAGACGCCTACAGATACCCCCTCCAAAGTGTTTCAGCCTCATTCTTTTATAGAGGAGCCTGGAACGCTTTGGATATGATGGATCCTCACCTTCAGTCGGTGTTAAAGGACCTACAGATGGTTTCGATTCTTGACTTCTCCATATTTTAGCGTATTCTGTATTTTGTCGAATAGCTAAGATCTTCTCGGCACTGCGTTTATCGTCTGACCGTTATTGAAGCCTTGAACCGGAACTAGTGAGTGGATTTTTGTTGATATGTCATTGGGTTGACCTTTGGATCAGTTGCAACGCGTTGACAGGCGTTGACCTAGGGCTACGCGTTGACCGGCGTTGACCTTAGGGTTTCGCGTTAACCTGAGGAGAACCAGTTTATACTCGTATGCTCCTGGGAGTTTCGGGAATTAGTTTAGCCTCGTGTACCCGTGGGAGGTTGCCAGGTTATCCTTAAGAATTATTATCTGTAATATTCTCTAGGAACTTCCTGTCAAAATGGGAAACAGTTTAGACTCGTGTACCCGTTGGAGTTTGGATTTGAATATTCCGATAATAGGCGAAAATATCACGAAATCACCCAAAATATAAAATTGGGTCCCGAATATTCTGAAAATAGACGAAAATATCTCGAAATTATTTGGGAGACGGAATTGAACTCCGAAAATTCCAAATCTAAGTGAAAATGCCGCTCAATTATCCGGGAAATGAAGTCGAACTCTGAACATTCCAAATATGAGCAAAAACACCGTGAAATTGTCCGGGAGATGAGGTTAAGCTTCGAAAATTTCGAAAACGGACGAAAACGGATGAAAATACAGCAAAACATGGTCTGACCCGCGTTCACGCGGGTCAGATGAATCCGAGACCCGCGTGATCGCGGGTCGGATTAATCCGACCCGCGAGCACGCGGGTCGGACACAAGTCCGACTCGCGGAACGCGGGTCGGAGAAGCTCAAAAGGGACGAAAAAAAATCCCGATTCTTTTATTCTTCTTCTCCAAACTTCGGTTCCAGCTTCCTATCTCCCCCAAATTTTCGGTTTCTTCTTGAGTTCTAACCCCTCAAGAGCTCCTCTTCCTCTAGAATTCCAACCGAATCAAAGCTCCTCCTCCTTAAATTCCCCTTTACTCCTTCTTCTCCTCTTCCAATTTGGACTTGAACAAAAGGGCAGACCTAGGGTTTTCGGCTGATCTTGACTTGGGCTCGAGCATTTGTGGATTCAATTCCTCTTCGAATTTCAGGTAAGCTTCAATGTCCTCTTTTCAATTTGGATGCTTGATTCATGGCTGATTTTTTTTGAATTTTGATCTAAAAAAAATCGAAGCCCTAATTCTTGAATTTTGGGGAAAACCGAAACTTGAACTTGAGCTTTGAAAGATGGCCGATTTTTTGAGCTTGATTGTGTTCATGGCTTGATATCTGCAGTCCCTACTTTTTAATCTTAGGAAAAAAACCGAAATTTCTTGGATTTTGAGGGTTAATGGTGGCCGAAATTCTTGAACTTTATTCTTGAATTTGTATAAAGAACTGAAATTGATGGCTAAAACTCTTTGAAGCCGAATTTTTACTGTTCATGGCCGAAAAATCTTACTGTTCATGGCCGAAAAATCTTGTTGAGTTCTTGGGATTGATGGTTGGCCGACTGATTTCTTGTTGAACCTGTTTATAGCCGAAACATCCAGGTTGACATTGGTGGTATGCATGGCCGAATTCTTGGTTCATGTTGACATGATCGAGACCTTATATTTGACTCTGTGTCACTTAACTTGAACCGAGAATGTCGTTTAGGTTTAATTGGACCTTTAATTGGAAAATTCCATTTTGTAGAATTTCAATTAAAGATTCGCAATTTTCCTTTTAGTCTTTGATTCATGTATCTTGATTCTTGATCTGACCGAGCTGTTGGTCTTTATTGCAGATTAGCTATGTCGACGATGACCAGCTGGAGCGCGAATTCCGACGGTTACAAGAGTTGAAGACTGCCGGTACTTCAACGTACATAGCCATCCGGATGGAATCTCGTCTACAAGCATGGCGCGACACTCGGGCTTCTACTGGACTTGAGATTCAAACGCAACAAAGTCGGGTGGATCAAATGGAGGCCTTGGCTATCTTGGGGATGGCGAAGGATGACTTGGAGCGTTCACAAGTTGTGATATCCGGAAAATTAGATCTCTCGAAATAGAAGTTAGCCAAGATCAAACAAGAGGCTGCGAAAACATTATCCCTCACCGAGGAATCCTTCAAGGTTGCATTGCAGTGTGAGCTTGAGCGAACTTATACAGAGGAATTGACTAAACTTGAACAGCAAGTCCGTAGTCACAAACTTCATGTAGATTGATTGTAACTCTTGTACCTGCAAACTCAATTTTATTAATAGAAAATATGTCTTTTTCATTCATTATGTCTCCTTTATTATGATGTCTTACTCCGTATGGAATAATCAACCATAATACTTGTGGGATTTTCGGCAAACCCCCAGCCTTCAACGGGTTTGATGAGCCTTTACCGACTACCGTTTGATTCGGGCTAACATGCAGATTATTCTAGATCCGTTCCGCATGTAACGTTGTGCTAAGAAAATTAATTCTCTTAGACTTAGTGCTATGATTTTGAATACATAGACTTCACTATTTCTTACGGGAATATGGCACCCGGCAATGCGTGTTAGGCGTTGACTTATCCCTTCTTAGGCTTCGGGATAAAATTCCCCAGACTTAGACTCTGGTGTCTTTTTCAATCGGTAAAAGATTAAACCGGCGACGCGTGTTAGACGTAGACTTAGGATTTTTGGCAAACCCCCAGCCTTCAACGGGTTTGGCGTGCCTTTACCGATTACCGTTTGAATCGGGCTAGCATGTGAATTATTAAAGCCCGTTTCACATGTAACGTTGTGCTAAGAGAGTTAATTCTCTTAGACTTAGTGCTATGATTTTGAATACATAGGCTTCACCATTTCTTACGGAAATATGGCACCCGGCAACGCGTGGTAGGCGCTGACTTACCCCTTCTTAGGCTTCGGGATAAAATTCCCCAGAATTATACTCTGGTGTCTTTTTCAATCGGTGAAAGACTAAATTGGCAACGCGTGTTAGGCGTAGACTTATCTCTATTTAGGAGTCGAGATAAAATTCCCTTCACATGTAAGGCGCAGATTTTGGCGTTATTAATAACGATCTGCCACAATATTGAATATGTGGGCTTTTGTTCTTTTTACGGTTGAGAACTAACCAGCAACGCGTGTTAAGCGCTGACTTATCCCTACTTAGGCTTCGGGATAAAATGCCCCAGACTAGATTCTGGTGTCTTTTTCAATCGGTGAAAGACTAAACCGGCAACGCGTGTTAGGCGTTGATTTATCCCTACTCAGGATTCGGGATGTTATGAATACCGCCCTGCCACAATGTCGAATATGTGGACTTTTGTCCTTTTCACGGCAAAAGACTAACTAGCAACGCGTGTTAGGCGTTGACTTATCCCTGCTTAGGATTCGGGATAAAATTCCCCATGCATAAAAGGCATGGATTTTTGTTGCTACGATGCTGAATACGTAGACTCGGTCGTTTTTATGGGAACGAACCACCCAGCAACGCAGGCTAAGCATTGACTTATCCCTACTTAGGCTTCGGGATAAAATACCCCAGACTAGATTCTGGCGTCTTTTTCAATCGGTGAAAGACTAAACCGGCAACGCGAGTTAGGCGTTGACTTATCCCTACTCAGGATTCGGGATAAAATTCCCCGTACCTGTGAGGCACGGATTTTGGGAGTTGAAAAAGTGTTGTCTTCTCTTGGGGAAAAGACGAACCCGAAATGGGAGAGGAAGAATTTTATATTCTATCTCTCAACACTGAAGAGGAAGAATTTTATATTCTATCTCCAGTTGGAAAGGAAACTCAAGGTGGGATCTCCACCCCCAGAATCCGAAAAGATGAAACTAAGAGTGGGATCTCCACTCCGAGAATCAAAAAGATTCGGATAACCCTAACTGTCGGAAGGTTTGATTACCGAACTAAAAATAAATTTCTCGTTTATCGAGAGTGAATTGTGGTTTTGGTCCTTACTGTAGGAAGGTTTGACCAAGCGGGAG
>NC_033797.1:89507505-89543964 GCF_001876935.1 Asparagus officinalis | reverse complement strand
CCGAAGTCTTTTGCTGCCTTCGGGATTGTTGTTGCGATGTCTGGTTAACGTCTACAACCGCTGCATGTGCCTTTCCTTTACTACGGGAGGCAAAGTTCGAGTTCGGAGGATTGGCCGTCGGTTGGCTCCTCTCGGCCTTCTTCCTTCGGAGGAAGCGTTCGGCTTGTTCACCGCGCACCTTCAAGTTTTTTCAAGTGTTAGACGGTGCGACTCCCATAACTTCCAATATCTCAATAGATAGGTTGTTATGACATGTCTGGAGGATGAAGTCCTCCGTGATCGGATCTCGGCAGTTCATTGCTTTATTCCGAAAGCGCTTGACGAAGTCGTCGACTGTCTCGTCATCTTCTTGTTTCTCATCGAAAAGTGTCCTGATGGATACCTCATCGTCGTCATCAAAGAAACTGCCAAGGAATGAGCTCTCCATATCGTCCCAGTTGTTAATACTTCCGGGCTTGAGACGGCGGTACCAATCGAAGGCCGGCCCGCGAAGGGTGCCAACGAATGACCGAACCATCAAGGCTTCATTGCCGGAGATCATACCCAAGTGGGACTTGAAGTAGATCAGATGTTGAGTGGGTGAACCCTTCCCGTCAAACGGCGTGAAGTTAATCAGGTTGAACTTCGCTGGGTATGCTATTGAATCCCACTCTCTTGGATAGGGACATGGAATGCCGGTCCTTTTCACCTCTCGAGCAGACATTAGAGCGTTGATTTTGCTCTCGAGATCTTTCATTTTCTCATCCTCGCTCGTATCGGGCTTTGGACGATTCTTAAGAGGAATAACGGGGCCACCCCCAGCGTTGTCGTCTTTAGTGGGGCCACCCCCAGCGTTTTGGTCAACGAGAGGGTTATCAGCATTAAGGCGTTCATCCACATCTGAATCGCTACCTACTTGGTTAGCAGCGTTGCGACGGCTGGATTCGCCCATTTGATTGGAAAGAGCCTGAATCTGTCGGTCGTGCTCTTCCTTCATCTGTTGCATAGCCGTTTCTATTTCGAATTTAAATGCTTGCTTCTGCTTCGCTAGAGCATCCTCAACCATTTTAGTTGCTTCTTCGGTGTTAATCATAAACACTTCGCGGGATTGCCCTGGGCTAGATACCGTATTGTCAGAAGCGACTGCAGAGTTAGCATCCGATGCTTCATCGTCCGAGGATAACCCTCTCTGCATTCTTTGGTAGTCCCTGCGTCTAGTGGTCCCTGATCGCAACCGGGTTAGCCGATGAGATATAAGCGGGTCAGAGCTAGAAGGTCGAATCGACTTTCCCTTATCAGCCATGTTAATTGTGACTTTTGGAAGTTCGTTATCATGAACAGTCGATCGCTTCTTACGGAGACGCTTTGGTTTGGACTTAGCTATTCCGTTGGAGCTCCTCTCAAATACCAAGACCCTCTGCGGAGCGGTCTTGGGGCAACCATATGCTGATAATACTGTCCTGATTATCTTAGCGCACGGGCAGTGAGACTCCAATTCCCGGGTACTTCTCTTCCGAGACTCGTTCATACCCCCAGCCCGATAGTACAACTCATCGGTCAGATGACCGGAGCAACCTATCGTGTGTTGACATGACTCCCCTGGTATAACGTTGTCATCGTCAGATGAATACGTTTCTTTCAGGGGATTTGCCGCTTTATTAGCATTCTTAAGAGTCACGTGTTTAGAACTACGCTTTTGGGAGCGCATGATCTCAACAGGCTCTTGGTTTTGGATACACACCCCCAGGCGGGCGGAAATTGGAGTTTTCCCTTTATGAGAAGGCTTGAAATTGTTACGAGGGCGTGTGCGACCCCCAGCTCGACGAATCGCTCGGGGTTCAGTCACCGGACCCAAGCATTCTTCGATCAGAACTTTGCCTCGATCCTCGTGCAAAGGACCCAGACGATCGACTATCCTCACCTTGAAATGGGACAAGTCCACACTGTCCTGGTGCTCCGTCGGAGGTGCGGAACTCACAGGGATCGACGAAACAGGTGTAGAACATCTTCTGCCTTGACTCTGGCGCGGGTCAGATTTAAGTGACCGACGGGTTGGAGGGTTGGATTTGGGTGACCCGCAAATTGGAGGGTCGGATTTGGGTGACCCGCAAAGTGGAGGGTCGGACCCAAGTGACCCACGATTTGGAGGGTCGGATTTTGGCGACCTGCAGATTGGAGGGTCGGACCCAAGTGACCCGCGATTTGGAGGGTCGGATTTGGGCGACTTGCAGATTGGAGGGTCGGACCCAAGTGACCCGCGATTTGGAGGGTCGGATTTGGGCGACCTGCAGATTGGCGGGTCGGATTTGGGTGACCTGCAGATTGGCGGGTCGGATTTGAGTGACCCGCGATTCGGCGGGTCGGATTTGACCTGCGCGCCGGCGGGTCGGATTCAAGTGACCCGCGATTCTCGATCTTTTCGGCCGCCGTTTTGGATTTTGGCCTCCAAGTTTGATGCAGTCTTGGTTGTTTCTTAGCTATGTCCTTCTTCTGCATCTTTTGTGCTTTTTGCACAAGAATTCGCGTGCGCGCAAGCGCGCAGCGCTTTTGAATTCGCTCCTCCAGAGTTGAACGAATCTTTTTTTATTTGGATCCATTCATTTGCTATTGGTTTGGAGGGGAGGACATCTGTCCGCTGTTGGGGTGCTTGGCGTTGCCTAATTTTCAGATCCGCCTCGTAACGGATCCCGTCAATTGACTCCAAGGCTCTAGCGAGTTGGCGCGCACAACGTTGGCGCTGCCTTTGACGAGTTCTCTTTGATAAAATAGGCGCGCCTTCTGTACTCAACTCCTTGATTGAGGAGGAGTTCAGATCTGCAGATCCGGACTCATTGGAGGCCGGAAGGGCGTTGCAAGGTTCAGCTACCGTAACAACGGGGGCGTTGATCTTCCTTCGCTTGCGAGAGGCGGAGGATCTGGAGGAGGAGGACGACAGATATTCCTCGAACTTTAGTTGGTCGAACTCGTACTCGACCACTTCTTCAACCGGGATGCAGATCCGAGGTTGCGACACGACAGCTCCGGCAGCGAAGCTGTTGGCTCCCACTGTGGTCGCCAGTTTGTTTGCGTCGAAAATTGATGTATTCATTGCGGTATTCATTACAACTTTAGTCGTTACAACAAAATCAAAAAGATTGTCTTTTTATAAGACTTTTACACAATGAAAACAAAAGTTTACAACTCTCGTCAAAACAAACGCAGAGGACGTTTATCACCCGCTGCTTTGCGTGGGATCTTTGCCTGTGCCGGGGTTTATCCGTGGACCGCCTTAGATCTGGATCCGGTTGATGGAAAATTCGGCAGAGTTTCGTCTTCGCCGAGGAAGTATTTGATTTGAAGCGCTGAGATCGACCAAGCGAAATCAGGGCTCTTCTCGAGATTAAGACCAAGCCTAATCTCAAGGGACGGACGGGAACGGGCGTCGGATCTCTCGAACTCTCCTTCTTTATGCCGAAGAACTCGCCAAGATCTGTCAACCCTCGCTGAAATTCGTGCTCCTTTGACTCCACAATCCGGCAGCACCTCCTCGTCTTGATAATCAATCGCCCCAGAAAATGGAGGCCTTTGGTTCATATTTATAGGCCTCAAAATGCGGTTATTTGGATAAGAACAAGGGATTTGGCTCTATCTTCATTCAACAGCAGCCTAACCACGTTTAGGGATGATCTCAAGTCAGTTAAGAACACGTGGAACCGATAAACCCTGCAAAAAAACCAATTTAAAATTGTCAAAACGTGTTTTGGGACCTTACTGCGCGGCAGGACAATCCGACCCGCGCTCGCGCGGGTCGGAATAATCCGTCCCGCGCTTGCGCGGGTCGGAATAATCCGACCCGCGCTCGCGCGGGTCGGATTGATCCGACCCGCGCTCGCGCGGGTCGGATTGATCCGCGCTTGCACAGGTCGGACTAATCCGACCTGCGCAAGCGCGGGTCGGATTGATCCGACCCGCGCTTGCACGGGTCGGATTTATCCGTCCCGCGCTTGCACGGGTCGGATCATTCCGTCCTGCGCTTAGCGCGGGTTCGCCGACTTTTTCCCTTTTTTTGGTTTCTTTCTTCCGGGACTTGTTCTTGTCACGTATTCGATAGATTTGTTGACTTGTATGCTTCGTCGCGAGACCAATCATTGAACACGCATTGGTTAATATACGCGTGATGATCGATGCGCGCGGGCTGATTGACGTGCATGCGTTTGACTGACACGCATGAGATGGTTTGACGTATGCGAGCTGACCGACGCGCACGAGTTGATTGACGTACGCGCGTTGACCGGCGCGCACGAGTTGGTTGACGTGCGTGCATTGACCGGCACACACGAGTTGATCGACGTGCGCGCGTTGACCGGCGCACACGAGCTGATTGACGTGCGCGCGTTGACTGACGCGCACGAGTTGATTGACGTGCACGCGTTTGACCGACGCGCACGAGTTGGTTTGACGAATCTTCTTGACTCGCCCATTCATTGCTTCGAGTTTCGTGCGGGCTCTCGTAGACAATTTTAGACGCCTACAGTGTTAGGCGTTGACTTATTCCTACTTAGGCTTCGGGATAAAATTCCCCATGCATGTGAAACATGGATTTTGGAGTTGAAAAGTAGTGTCTTCTCTTGGGGAAAAGACGAACCCGATGCTGGAGAAGAAGAATTTTATATTCTATCTCCAGTTGCAAAGGAAACTCAACGTGAGATCTCCACTTTGAGAATCTGAAGAGTGAAACTAAGAGTGGGATCTCCACTCTGAGAATCGAAAAGATTCAGATAATCCTAACTATGGGAAGATTTGATTACTGAACTAAAGGTAAATTTCTCATTTATCGAGAGTGAATTGTAGTTTTGGTCCTAACTGTAGGAAGGTTTGACCAAGCGGGAGTTTAAGGCGATCCTAATTGTAGGAAGGTTTGATCATTCAATTTGAAAGTGGACATCACATTCATGGAAGGAATTGAGAGGAGATTTCAGTTATGGTCCTAACTATAGGAAGCTTTGACCAAGTGGGAGGTTTGAGACGATCCTAACTTTTATAGGTTTGATCGCTCAATTTGAAAGTGGACCTCTCGTTCATGGAAGGATTCGAGAGGGGACTTTGGTCGTGGTCCTAACTGTAGGAAGGTTTCACCGAGTGGATAGTGAGAGTGAGAGTACAAATTACAGTAGAAGTGTTGATTCGTACAAATCACTCAAAGGGGGTTCCTGATGTTAAGTGACAAATACTTAATACGGAGGGGTTTGACAATTGTCAATGATCAGGAGATTAAAATTCCACGTACTATGTCCGGACTCTAACAATAGGAGTGTTGACTGCACAGACATAGCGGGAGTTTGAGTGGGAGTTTCTTATTCATCACCTTCTTGTAGTGACCGGGTTATCCTTAAGAATACACTATATAGAATTCTTTCGGGAACTTCCCGTTACATGAATTATCTACCCCCAGCTTTTTACAAAATTAGGTATGATATTGAACTCAGTTGCGTGATCGAGTTATCCTTAAGAATATTATGTATAAAATTCTCCAGGAATTTCCCGTCAATGGTAGGAAACAGTTTAGACTCATATACCTATTGGAGTATGCAGGGAGCAAATTAACCTCATGCATCTATTAGAGGATTAAGAAGCAGTTTATACTCGTATACTCTTCGGAGTATATGAAGGAGCAATTTATACTCTTATACCTGTCAGAGCCTTCATTCGACTTAATTGAGCGTTATGACACCGGCTTCAACCAAGGTTTGGATGTTATTCTTGAGAGCAAAGCAAGCCTTGGTAGGATGAAGGATCCTCCTATAGTACGCACAGTACTTCGGATCCACAGTATTGTCAGCTTCCTCCTGATCCACGATAGGTGGTAGATTGATCTTGTTATTTTCAAGGAGGGACTCGAAAATGGCTGGAACATCTTCGTCCTTGAAGGAGTACTCTTTTTGGAGTCTCGGATTCAAAGTCTTTTGCTGTCTTCGGGGTTGTTGTTATAACATCTGATTAACGTTAACAACTACTGTAGGTACCTTCCCCTTACCACGGGAGGTGAAGTTTGAGTTCGGAGGATTAGCCGTCGGTTGGCTCCTCTCGGCCTTCTTCCTTCTAAGGAAGCATTCGGCCCGCTCTCCCCGCATCTTCAACTCTTTCTAGGTATTTGGAGGGTGCTACTCCCATAACTTCTAACACGTCCAAAGAAATGTTGTTATGACAGGTTTGGAGGATGAAGTCCTCTGTGATTAGATCTCAGCAGTTCATCACCTTATTCCGGAAGCGCTTAACGAAGTCTTCGACTGTCTCGTCATCTTCTTGTTTCTCATCAAAGAGTATCCTGATTGACACCTCGGCGTCATCATCAAAGAAGTGAGCGAGGAATAGGCTCTCCAGGTCATCCCAACTATTGATGCTTGTAGGCTTGAGCAGCGGTACCAATCGAAGGTGGGCTCGTGAATGGTACCAACAAATGATCGAACCATCAAGGCTTTATTGCCGGAGATCATACCCAAGTGGGACTTGAAGTAGATCAGATGCTGAGTGGGCGAGCCCTTCCCATCGAACGGCATGAAGTTGATCAGGTTGAACTTCACTAGGTATGCTATTGAGTCCCACTCTCTTGGGTAAGGACACGGAATACCAATTTTCTTCACCTCTTGAGCAGATATCAAAGCGTTGATTTTTCTCTCGAGATCTTTCATCTTCTCGTCTTCATCTGTATCATGCTTTGGACGATTTCTAAGAGGAACAACGTGACCACCCCCGGTATTATCATCTTCGGTAGGACCACCCCCAGCGTCGTTATCTATAGTGGAATCACCCCTAGCGTTCTAGCCAACGAGAGGGTTATCAGTATTAAGGTGTTCATCCACATCCGAATAGCTAGCTGCTTGACTAACATTGTTGCGATGACTGGATTCACCTATCTAATTCGACAAGGCTCGGATCTATTGGTCATGCTCTTCCCTCAACCGTAGCATAGCCATTTTTATTTCGAACTTGAAGTTCTCTTCTTGCTTAGCCAAGACATCCTCGATGATTTTGGCTACTTGCTCGGTATTAATCATGAACACTTCGCTCGATTGTCCCGGACTGGATATCGTTTTGTCGGAAGCGACTCTAGAGTTAGCATCTGATGCTTCATCATCCGAGAATAATCCACTATTCATCCTCTGATAGTCCCTACATCTAGTAGTTCCCACGTGTAACCGAGTTATACGTTGGGATACGTTCGAAAAATAACGGGGACTGAAACTTCGCGTTGACTTCTCTTTATCGACCATATTGATAGTGACCTCTGGGAGTTCGTCGTCTTGCGAAGCTGATCTTTTTCAACAAAAACACCTTGTCTTGGACTTGGACATTCTGGTGGAGATCCTTTCAAATACCGAACCCTCCATGGAGCGATCTTGGGATAGCTACACGCTGATAATACTGCCTTGATGAGTTTGGCACACGGACAATAAAAGCCCATCTCCTGGGTATCTCTCTTTCGAGATCTATTCGTACCCCCAACCCGATAGTATAACTCATGCGTTGGCACGACTTCCCAGGTATAACGTCATCGTCGTCAGACAAAAACGTTTCCTTCTGGGGGTTCGACGTCTTGTTAGTGCTCTCAAGAGTCGCACGTTTTGAACTACGCATTCGTGAGCGTGGAACCTTAACAAGCTCTTGTATAATGACTCGTAGTCCGAGGCGGTCAGTTATAGGAGCTTTCCTATTATAGGAAGGCTCTAACTTGTTGCAAGGGAGAGTGCGACCCCCAGTTCGATGAGTTGCTCAGGGTTCATTCATCGTGCCCAAGCATTCTTTGACTAGAGCTTTGCCTCGATTCTCATGTAAAGAAACAAGGTAGTCCGTCATTGCTTTCCTGCCTCTGGATAAGTCCACACTACCGCATGGCTACACTGGAAGTATCAGATCAATCAGTGTAGGGGCAGAACTCAACGACATCAAAAAAAGGATGCGGAGTGTCTTCTATCTCAGCCCTAGCACGGGTTAGATCTTGTTAACCAGTAGTTGGGAGGGTCAGACTTGAGTAACCTGTGGTTTGGAGGATCAGACTTGAGTGACCCGCAGCTAGGAGGGTCAGACTTGAGTGACTCGCGGCTTGGAGGGTCAGACGAGGGTCAGACTTGAGTGACCCGCGGCTTGGAGGGTCAGACTTGAGTGACCCGCGGTTTGGAGGGTCAATCTTGGGTGACCCGTATTTTTTGATCTTTTCAGCCGCCGTCTTGGACTTTTGCCTCTATACTTTGTGTAGTCTTGGTGGCTTCTTTTTCACTTCTTCCTTCTATAATTTCTTAGCTTCTTGCACAAGGATTCTCATGTGCGTGAGCAATGCACGGCGTTTCTGGATTCTCTCCTCAAGAGTTGAATAGGTTCTTTTGACTTGGATCCATTAACTTGTTAATAATTTGGAGGAGGGGGCGTTTTCTCATTGCTGCAACACTTGACGCCTTCTGAGTTTCAGATCTACATCGTAGCAAATCTCGTTAAAAGGCTCCAAATCCTTGGCGAATCGGCGTGCGAGGCATTGACGCTGCCTTTGGAGAGCTCTCTTTGACAAAATATGTGCGCCTTCAATACTCAACTCCTTGATTGAGGAGTTCAGATCTGTAGCTCCGAATTCATTAGAGGCCTAAGGGGCGTTGCGAGGTGCAGCTATTGCAGTAACGGGGGCATTGATCTTTCTATGCTTGCTAAGGGCGGAGAATCTGGAGGAGGAGGACGACAGATATTCCTCGAACTTCTGTTGGTCGAACTCGTACTCGACCTCTTCATCAACCAGGATCCAGATCCGAGGTTGCGACACGACAATCTCCACAACAAGACTATTGGCTCCCACTATGGTCACCAGCATGTTTGGATAGAAAATTATTTTTATTGCTGAATTCATTACAACTTCGAACGTTACAATAAATTCAAAGAAAAGATAGCCTTTTTATAAGACTTTCAATACAATGAAAATAGATTACAACTCTCTTTCAAACAACACGCAATAGGTATTTATCGCCTATTGCTTTCGTAGGATTTTTGCCTGTGCCGAGGTTTATCCGTGGACCGCCTGCAGATCAGATCCGGTTGCCGAAAAATTGACAGAGCTCCTACTTCACCAAAGAAGCATTCGCTTGAAGAACTGAGATCAACCAAGCGAAATCAGTAGCTCTTCTCGAGATTAAGGCTAAGCCTAATCTCAAGGAACGGACAGACGGGGCTTCAGATCCTTCGAACTCTCCCTCTTTATGCTGAAAAACTTCGCCAAGATCTGCTAACATTCTCTGAAATTCGTGCTCCCTTGCTCACCAACTCAGAAACACCTCCTCGTCTTGATAATAATTCGCCCCTGTGAAATAAGCCCCTAGGTCTGTATTTATAGGCTTTGGTTAGGGGGTTTTGGATAAGAATAGGTGATTTGACCTTATCTTCAGTCAATAATGGCATAACCATGTTTTTAGATGATATCTAGGTAGTTAGGAACCTCTGGAATAGAAGAAACCGATCGAAATAGCCTAAAAATGTGTTTTGGAGGTTATAGGCAGTTCTGGGTGCGAGACGGACCAATGTGACCCGCGTAGGCCCGAGTCGGCGTCGGATGGCGACGACACGCTGGTGGTCGGATTGCGCGACTGCCACTGTGCGGGTCAGTTTGGTACTTGGGCGTTGTTTCGTCTTTTTTTGTCACTTTTCTTATTTGCCTGTCGTGTTGACTTGTAAGTTTCGTTAACTTGTTTCATACGCTCGTTAGCTTCTTTATGATAATTGGAGTTGACCGACGAGTGTGTTTGGTCACATGGAGCTGACCGACAAGCGTGGCGAGCACTTTGGAACTAACCGACAAGCGTGGTGGGCACTTTGGATCTGACCAACAAGCGCGTCGGGCACTTTGGATCTACCAACAAGCGCGTTGGGCACTTTGGATCTGACCGACAAGCACATCGAGCACTTGTGGCTGACTGACGTGTGCGAGCTGACTAACGTCCGTGGGCTGACCGACAGGTGTGACGGCTAATTGGAGGTGGCCGGTGAGCGTATGAGACACAATTGGTTCGCCAATCCGGTTCATGCACTTGTCGGCGTCAGATAATCCTTCTAAACTCGGATAACGATGTTCTTCATCTTCTCTCCGTCTCGAGCTATGTGTGGACACCTATAAGCATTTTTAGATGCCTACACCCTTGACACAACAACATGATCCTGGGTGAACATGGAATTCTTTGTTTTTATTTTGTTGTAAATTTGAGATGGTAACAACATCAAACATGTGCAAACCCACACTAACAACATCAAACACATACAATCTCACAATAACCCACTACAACAACATCACTTCCAAACCCAGAAACTTAAAAATGGACACAATAAGCCACCTGTACAAAACTCAAAAACTGTTTGTGCATAACAAATCATGTAGCATACAGAAACTGGCATTTAAGCTAGACAAAATATGCACAACAACATCAAACTATTTGTGCTTAACACTTAACACATCATGTAGCATATTTTAACTAGACAAAATATGCACAACACATCAAATTGTTTGTGCTTAACACATCATGTAGCATACATAAACTAGACAAAATATACACAACACAACCAATTAATTAACACTTTGGGTGGTCATTGACTGATGCTTGAGTTGATGGTCCTTGGATAACTATGGCCTCTATGTGACTTGTTGCTCTGTATATTACCTCACCATGTTCACCTTACCATAGTCCAAACCCTTCAGGCATTTTGTTGTGAATAGTCCTTCCTCTGCCTCTGCCTCTGCTTCCTCCCCTCCCTAAAGTTAAAACTTGTGACTGGGTTGTGTAGGCGTCAAAAATTATCTATAGGTCCCCGCACACAGCTCGAGATATAAAGAAAATGATGAACTTCACTATCCGAGTCACAGGAGCTTAATCGATATTGACAAGCGCATGAAGTGAATCAATGAACCATGCGAAGCAATGGAAGTTAGGAATAACGGAAACACGAACTTATCGGGAGCTCCGTGTCACTTACGAAAGATGAAATACTCCCTGTGTCCCATTTACTCCACATATGATTCAATTATGAAAGTTTGTAGATCTCCTCGTCAGCTTTCTGACGCACTTTGAATCATGCAATTCCGAGTCCGGATGACAAAAATACAGCGAAAACGGACAGAGCATGCGAAACTACGTTCCGGACCTCGCCGAGACACCCCATGGTGTCTCGGCCATAGCCGAGACACCCATGACTGTCTTGGCTAGGCCTAGATACTCACAAGTGTCTCGGCCATGCCAAGACACCTACATGTGTCCGCAGACCCGAAATGCTATTTTTGGCTGTTTTGAGCTGTTTTTCGATCGTTAACCGTCTGGATTTGTTCCAACTAGTCTGATATCATCTAAGAATGTGGTTAGGTGGTTATAACTGAGGATAAGAGGGAATGAGTCATTCTTATTTGAAAACAGGGGTCCCTAAGCCTATAAATACAGTCACAGGACCTTCATTTTTTCGGAGCTGGAATTCTCGAGCATCGGCGAAGCCCTGCCAAATTGAGGACTGAAGAGCCATGAATTTCAGAGAGGAGGAGGAGAGATCAGATTGAGTTTTTCAGCATAAATAAGAGATGCTCGTCAGATCTACACTTCCCGGTGTAGGCATCTAAAAATGTCTGTAGGTATGAATGTTACTATCTAAGTCAGATGAGATCATCCAAAGCCAAAAGAAGCAAAGGACAATATGAACACCCGTGATAAGGAACATTGATGCGTATAGACGTGGCAATGGAAGGTGTTGCACACACAAACAGAGTGGAGTGCCTATGGAAAGTTGTATAGCTCTTCTCTAGCTTTCTAACGCATCTTGGATCACCTTATTCCGAGATTGGACGAGGGAGTTAGAGCCAAAATACCCAAGACAGCGCAAACTGCCTCAGAGGTGCGCGTCAGCGGCGACTGCCGCGGCAATAGCGCGGAAATACAAGGTGACGCGCAAGTAAATAGAGTGATGCGCCAATGGTAATTGTAGATCTCTTCGTTAGCTTTCCAACGCATCTTGGATCACCTCATTCCGACATCGGACTAGGAAGTTAGAGCCAAAATACCCGAGACAGCGCAAACTGCCTCGGAGGTGCACGTCAGCGGCGACTGCCGCGGCAATATCACGGAAGTACAAGGTAACGCGCAAGTAAAAAGAGTTATGCACCTATAGAAAGTTGTATATATCTTTTCTAGCTTTCCAACGCATCTTGGATCACCTCATTCCGATATCGGACGAGGGAGTTAGAGCCAAAATACCCGAGATAGCGCGAACGGTCTCGGAGGTGCGCGTCAGTGGCGACTGCCACGGCAACGTATCACACATTTAAGCCATGATATGATCTAAATCTGAAGAATCTTAAAGAACAAAAGTTTTAGATCTCTTTGTCAGCTTTCCAACGCATCCTAGATCACCTTATTCCGATATCGTATGAAGAAGTTAGAGCTAAAATACTGGGAGATGCGTGGCAGTGGTAACTGCCGCAGCAATGCGCGTCACCGCCCACTGCCGCGCCAACTGAGAAGCTAAAAACGTTATTTTTGACAGTTTTCTTGAGTTTTTTACAGCCCACATGGCTTATTAACTGCTGGGGGTCACTTATGAACGTGAGGGGAAGCAGTTACAAGCGAAAATCATGCCCACTACCCACGAAAATCGTGGTATTTAAGGAGTTTAAAGTCGTGGGATGACGGTTACAAACTGAAGGGGGAAACAGCTGGCTGCCACGCCCAAAGGGGCAGTTGCTGATCGGTTATTTTCTTTAGTTATCATCCAATGAGGCTATAAATACTCCCTAGGGCCATCATTGACAGGGGGCCAAGCAGAGAGAACAGATTGGATCATAGAGACTTAGGCTTTTGATAATTTTGAGGAAGAGAAAGAGAGTTTTCACCTTTCATAAACAACGTTTGGTGATTCCTAGAGATCTAAGCTCAGACTTGATCTTTGGAAGAGTGAACATCTTACATCGATAAGATATTCACATCAAATTCTTACTTCGATAAAGGAAGGAAGAATCTCTAAACCCCTTCACAATCTGTGATTTGGTGGTCCACGAGTCAAAGCACTCCCGGCACAAGCAAAGTCCCACAAAACAGGAGTCGATAAACGATTTTTGTGTTATTTTCTAAGAGAGTTGTAATTTGCTTATTTTTCATTGTAATTCTCTGTAAACGACTTAAGTTTTAATGGAATCGATAATGGAAACGACTTTCGACAAAAACAAATTGGCGACCACAGTGGAAGTTAACGGTCTCGCTGCCGAGGCCGTAGTGTCGCAGCCGATCAAGATACCGGTTCAATCCACGGTCGAGTACGAGTTCGACCAGGCCAAATTTGAGGAATATCTTTCATCATCCTCTTCAAGATCTTTTTTGTCTCACAAGTACAAGAGGATCTCACGATTGAAGAAGGCTTATACGCCAAAGAAGGTTAAATGTGAAGACTCTCGCCCAATCGTTGTTGAGTCCTTACCTCGCAACATTATCCTGGCGACCCCCAAAGCCGGAAGCTCTGCTCACGATAGTTCCTCCTCAATTAAGGAGTCGTTCAGTCGAAGTTCGCCAACTCTGATGAAAAGAGCTCGTCAGAGGCAACGCCAACGCCGCGCTCGTCAATTGGCTAAGGCCTTGGGACAAACCGATGGAGTTCGTTACTATACGGACTTTGAATCGAGGAAACATCGAGTGGTTCAGTTACCTCAACGTCAAACCACTCATATCTCTGCACAACTCACGATGGAGGAATGGACTCTCATTAAAAGGGCTCGTTCAACTCTCAAAGAACGTATACAAAAGCGTCGTACAAACCCCGCTCATGCCCGTGCTCTTTTGCAACAAAGACAAGAAGAGAATGAGGAAATGGTGTCTAAAAAATCACCAAAAATCAGCCAAGTGTGGATCTCCAAATCCAAACTTACACAAAAATTGGATCAGCAAGATCAATCCTTCAACCACGACAGTCTTCACTGCCACGACATATTCTTCAACCGCGATAGTCTCCACTGTCACGGCACATCTTTCAACCGTGGCAGTCCCTACTATCACGGCACCTCTTTCAACCGCGGCAGTCCCCACTGTCGCGGCACTTTCTTCAACCGCGGCAGTCTCCATTGTCGCGGCCAAAAGGAAATTTCCAATGCCTCTCTTTTGACTCTGTCGACATCCATTCTTGGTTCATCTACTGCAATCACTTCTGATATGTTACCAGTGAAGTCATGGGCCAATCCCGACTTGTCAAAATTTAAGATCATAATGACAGATCACCTTAGTCCTTTACCTGATGATCGAGGTATTCCAGTCAAAGAACGATTGGGTCCGGTGAATGAACCCCAAATAGATTCTTGCACTGGGGGTCGTGAGTACCCTCCTATCAAGTCAAAACAACTCCAAGTTGGGAAAACCCTAATTTCTACCCGTTTGGGAGTTCGTAACGAAACTCAGGAGCCCGTAAAGACTCCGCACCCGCAAGGGGGTGGTTCTAAACGTGTGACTCCTGACATAACCTTGGATCACTCGAAGGCAACAATAAATTATCCTGAGAATGCCAACAAGGCTTTACATCCTTAGAAGAAGACATGTTCGTCAAAAGACATCGTTATACCTGGGGGGTCATACCAACAGGCGATAGGATTTTCCGGTAATCATACCGATGAGTTGTACTATCAAGCTGGGGGTGTGAACAAAACTCAAAAGAGGATTGTTCGAGAAAGTAGCTCTCATTGTTTCTGTATGCGACTCATTAGAGCAGTACTATTGGAATGTGACTACTCCAAACGAGAAGCCATCCCGCAAAGAGTCTCAGTGTTCCAGAGGCTTTTCACCGAAATGTCGAAGCCTAAGCCGAGACATTTCCACAATAAAAGATCAGCTGTCCAAGATGACGAATTCCCTAAAGTCACCATCAACATGGCTGATAAAGGAAAATCTAAGCGGCATTCAAGTGAATCAAATCCCGACTTTTCCCTAGAAGGAAAAGTCACTTCAAGAGTTGCTCAACGGATGTCTCGACTCTAGCTAAGAGCCATCAGACGTAGGGATTACAAGAAAATGCATGAAGGAATGTCCTCAGATGATGAACTTTCGGACACTTGTTCTGCGATTGCTTCGGATAATACAATATCTAGCACGGGACAAGCCAGAGAAGTATTTACAATCACTCATGATCAATTTGCTCAAATGCTTCAAGAAGCTCTACCCAAGCAACGTTAAGAAATTAGAGCTGAGATGAAGATGGAGATGGAGATGGCTATCCAACAAATGAGAGAATTGCTAGCTCAACGGCCTCAACCTCCTGAGTCTAGTCAGCGAGCTGAATCCAACTGCCACACTCAGAATGTTGTAGATGACAGTGATCCAGAAGTGGATAAAGTCAGTATGACTGATACACCTTCCAATGACAATAACACTGGAGGTGGTTCAACGGATCCTCCTAACAACAATATCGGGGGTGGTTCAATTGCACCTCTTAATAACACTGGGGGTGGCCCAATTATTTCTGCTCAACATCACTCAAAGAGAGATGAAGATGAGGACAAGAAAATGCAAGACCTTGAAAACAAAGTTAATGCTTTGATGTCCGCTCAGGAAGTAAAGAAGACGGGTATTCCGTGTCCCTATCCAAGAGAATGGGATTCAATACCGTACCCGGCAAAATTCAATCTGATTAACTTCACACCATTTGATGGGAAGGGCTCGCCTACTCAGCACTTGATTTATTTCAAGTCTCATTTGGGAGTGATATCTGGAAACGAGGCTTTGATGGTCCGGTCATTCGTTGGCACCCTTCGTGGGCCCACCTTCGATTGGTACCGACGTCTCAAGCCAGGGAGCATCAATTGCTGGGATGACATGGAAAGTTTATTCCTTAATAATTTCTTCGATGATGACACCGAAGTGTCAATCGGAACCTTTCTGGATGAGAAGCAAAAAGACGGAGAGTCGGTTGATAATTTTATCAAGCGCTTTCGCAACAAGGCAATGAATTGTAGAGATCCTGTTACAGAGGAGTTCATCCTCCAAACATGCCACAATAATCTCTCCATCGATGTCCTGGATGCCCTGGGGGTCGTACCATCCAAAACATGAAAAGATTTGAAAATGCGCGGTGAACAAGCTGAACACTTTCTTAAAAGAAAGAAAGTTGAGAGAAGCTAACCGACGATATCTGCAATTGCTGTGAACGCGACTCTCGATCTGAAGTTCCAAAAGGAATATTCTTTCGAAGATGATGAAGCTCCAGCCATCTTGAAATACCTCCTCACCAACGACAAGATTGAGCTACCACCTGTTAAAGACCAGGAGGGAGCTAATAGGATTACGGATCCAAACTACTGTGCATATCACAGAAGGGTTCTTCATCCTACTAAGGTTTGCTTTGGACTCAAAAACAAAATCCAAACCTTAATTGACTCCGGCGTCATAATGGCGAAACAAGCCAAGTAAAGACGACTCATACTCCATTGGGTACACGAGTATAAACTATTTTTCCTGACTCCGATGAGTATACGAGTATAAACTGCTTCTCCATGCACTCCAAAGGGTATACGAGTATAAACTGTTTCCCGAACCTCCGACTTATATAAGAGGTTCAAAAAAAATGCTTCCCTAAATTGTGTGCTCCAATAATATAACCAAATGTGATTAGACTCAGGTTCACCTAAAAGATGGGGGTGGATACGAGGTTATCGTGGCTGAATACGAAGGCAGGAACCAAGACCTGATTATATATCAAGAACAGCAATATTGCTCACAAGCTAGAAGTTTCTGAAAAAGTACTACTCCTAGTACATTCAGGGTAACCTATTTAACGGGAAGTTCCTAGAGAATGCTATATATGGTATTCTTAAGGATAACCCGAAACTATTAGATTATTCAAGGTGAAAACTAATTATCTGAATAATCCACTCTTAATCATGATAAAAATGATTAAGAACTTCCCGCTGTGGCTATTTAATCATGTCCAAAATGATTAAAACCCTCATACTGTGATTTTCAGAGAACTCTTTCATTGAGATGAGATTCAATGACTTCATCAAGTCAATCTTCCTTCACGAAACTCTGAAAACCTTCAAGGATGAAGCATGTCCCCACTCGGTCAAACCTTTAAACAGTTAGGGCCGAAGTCAGAATTTCATCTCGATAAACGAGAAATTCACCTTTAGATTGGGTAACCAAACCTTCCGACTGTTAGGGTTATCAAAATCTTTCAGATTCTCGGAGTGGAGATCTCACTCTTAGTTTCATCTTTTCAGATTCTCAACGTGGAGATCCCACTTTGAGTTCTTTTGCAGCAGGAGATAGAATATAAAATTCTTCTTCTCCGGTATCGGGTTCATCTCTACCAACAAAAAAGAGACCAGGAGATAGAATATAAAATTCTTCCTCTTCAGTATCGGGTTCATTTCTACCAACAAAAAAAAAGACCAGGAGATAGAATATGAAATTCTTCCTCTCCACTATCAGGTTCATCTTTTAACCAAAAAGACGTAACCCATCAACATTTATGAATCCATGTTTGATGCATGGGGGACTTTATCTTGATCCCTTATTAGAGATAAGTCTATATCTAACACGTGTTCCCGGGTGGTCCGTCCCCGTGAAAACGACCCAGCCTATGTATTCAACATCATAGCACCAAGTCTAAGAGAGTTTATTCTTTTAGCACAACGTTACATACAGAACGGACTTAAACAATCTGTATGCTAGCCTGATTCAAACGGTAGTCGGTAAAGGTTTATCAAATCCGTTGATGGCTGAGGGTTTGCTAAAAATCCTATAAATACGATAACCACTAACACACCAGCTTCATTAGTTGGTCTCGTGACTTGATTATCTGACAAACTCAGAATAAAATCCATACCTGTAGCCTCGACACTTAGGACCGCTATGCTCCAACGCCTTAAAAGTTTAAACTGTGTAGACTCCAGTAAACGCACGAGGATAAACTGTGTTAACGCCTGTTAACGCGTCAATGATTTTTGCCAAAATAAGGCTAAAAAAGTCCAATGGATGATCTCAGGGGATTCAATTGCGATCCAGATATGAATTCCTAATGAAAACAATCAGTTCAACATCAGTTCAACGACAAGAGCTAATTCACAAATCAAAACATCAGTTTTAGTTCAAGACTTCGACAACGGTCAAGCGATAAACATAGCACCGGAAGAATTTTAGCTATTTTACAAAGCACTGAGTAGACTAAAAGATAAAGAAGTCAAGAGTTGAAGCCGTTCACAGGTCCTTCTACACGATCTCCTTAACTAAGTGCTGAAGGGATTGCAAGTAAGACTCATCTTATCCAAAGTGTCCCAGACTCCTCTATAAAAGAATGAGTCTGAGATACTTTGGAGGGAGTATCTGTAGGCATCTAAAAATACCTGTAGGTATGAATGTTACTATCTAAGTCAGAGGAGATCATCCAAAGCCAAAAGAAGCAAAGGACAATATGAACACCCGTGACAAGGGTATAGGCGCGGCAACGGAAGGTGTTGTACACACAAACAGAGTGGAGTGACTATGGAAAATTGTAGAGATCTTCTCTATATTTCTAACGCATCTTGGATCACCTTATTCCGAGATCGGACGAGTGAGTTAGAGCCAAAATACCCAAGATAGCGCAAACTGCCTCAGAGGTGCGCGTCAGCGGCGACTGCCGCGGCAATAGCACGGAAATACAAGATGACATGCAAGTAAACAGAGTGATGCGCCAATGTGAAGTTGTAGATCTCTTTGTTAGATTTCCAACGTATCTTGGATCATCTCATTCCGACATCGTACGAGGAAGTTAGAGCTAAAATACCAGAGACAGCGCAAACTACCTCGGAGGTGCGCGTCAGCGGCGACTGCCGCGGCAATATCACGGCAGTACAAGGTAACGTACAAGTAAAGAGAGTGACACGCCTATGGGAAGTTGTAGATCTCTTTTCTATCTTTCCAACTCATCTTGGATCACCTCATTCCGATATCAGACGAGGGAGTTAGAGCCAAAATACCAGAGATAGCGTGAACGGTCTCGGAGGTGCGCGTTAGCGGCGACTGCCGCGGCAATGTATCACACATTTAAGCCATAATATGATCCAAATATGAAGAATATTAAAGGACAAAAGTTGTACATCTCTTTGTCATCTTTCCAACGCATCCTGGATCACCTTATTCTGATATCGGATGAAGAAGTTAGAGCCAAAATACCTGGGAGGTGCGTGACAGTGGTAACTGCCGCGGCAATGCGCGTCACCGCCCACTGCCGTGCCAACTGAGAAGCTACAAACGTTATTTTTGACAGTTTTCTTGAGTTTTGTGCAGCCCACATGGCTTATTAACTGCTAGGGGTCACTTATTAACGTGGGGGGAAGCAGTTATAAGCGAAAATCATACTCACTACCCACGAAAATCGTGGTATTTAAGGAGTTTAAAGTCGTGGGATGACGGTTACAAACTAAAGGGGGAAACGCGCGTCCTTTTAGCCGCATAACCCCCAACTGCCCCCCAGCGCCCAAAAGGGAAGCTTCTTCAGGCCTCCACGGTCACCCCCGGCTGGCCGGCGCGCCAAAAGGGAAACTTCTTGCAGCCGGCGTCACCGCTCCAGAGGCTGCCTACGCGCCAAACAGGGCAGTTGCTGATCGGTTATTTTCTTTAGTTATCATCCAATGAGGCTATAAATACTCCCTAAGGCCATCATTGACAGGGGGCCAAGCAGAGAGAGCAGATTGGAGCATAGATACTTAGGCTTTTGATAATTTTGAGGAAGAGAAAGAGAGTTTTCACCTTTCATAAATAACGTTTGGTGATTCCTAGAGATCTAAGCTCAGACTTGATCTTTGGAAGAGTGAACATCTTACATCGATAAAATATTCACATCAAATTCCTACTTCGATAAACAAAGGAAGAATCTCT
Source organism: Asparagus officinalis (assembly GCF_001876935.1). Lineage (NCBI taxonomy): Eukaryota > Viridiplantae > Streptophyta > Magnoliopsida > Asparagales > Asparagaceae > Asparagus > Asparagus officinalis. The sequence continues at coordinate 89,524,111 of NC_033797.1, read as the reverse complement.
AAACCCCTTTACAATCTGTGATTTGGTGGTCCACGAGTCAAAGCACTCCCGGCACAAGCAAAGTCCCACAAAACAGGAGTCGATAAACGATTTTTGTGTTATTTTCTAAGAGAGTTGTAATTTGCTTATTTTTCATTGTAATTCTCTGTAAACGACTTAAGTTTTAATGGAATCGACAATGGAAATGACTTTCGACGAAAATACCCGGTTCCTTCCTTGAGATCGTCCCATTGCGGTGATCTTGAGAAGAGTGGTTCTCGCCGTTGTCGAGATAACTACTTCGGTTTTTTGATTCCTTCATGAATCAACAAAGCTTCAGATCTGATCTGATCGTTTGGTAGTCTACGGATATCAACGTCCCGTCATAGGCCAAGATCTCACACAAGCAGCGGGTGATAAATACCCATTGCGCTTTATGATGAGAGTTGTAATTTTTATTTTCATTGTGTAAAGGTCTTATAAAAAGACTGATCTTTTTGAACTTGTTGTAACGATCGAAGTTGTAATGAGTTATACCATGAAGAATATAATTTTCTACCCAAACAAGCTGGCGATCACAGTAGGAGCCAACAGCCTCTCTGCAGAGGCTGTCGTGACGCAACCAGCGATCAAGATCCCGGTAAACGAAGAAGTCGAATACGAATTCGACCAGTAGAAGTTTGAAGAGTATCTCCCTTCCTCCTCTTTCAGATCCGCCTCTCCCCACAGACACAGGAAGGCCTCCTCTTCCTGGAACTCTCGCTGGACTTCAGGCTCAAAGATCCAAGATCCTCTCGTCGCCACCGTACTTACACCTCATGACGCCCCTCCAGCATCCAACGAGCTCCAAGCTATAGATCTGGGTCTCCCCTCCAGCAAAAGCATAGCTGGTGAAGACGTGCCAAATTTGTCGAAGAGGGCTCATCAAAGGCGTCATCAATGTCTTGCCCGTCAATTCACCAATGCTTTGGATCAGGTAGATGGACTCCATTACCAAGCAGATCTGGAGTTCAGAAAGTGCCAAGTGGATAAGCCATCTCCACAGCAAACTTCGAGAACCTCCTACCAATCACCTACTAACGAATGGGTTTATATTAAACGGAACCGCTCCACTCTTAAGGACCGCATTCAGAAGCATCGTGCACTTCTTGCGCATGCCCAGATTCTTGTGCGAAAAGCACAAGAAATGCAAAAGGAAGAGACGGTTAAGAGATCATCGAGATCCAAAAAAATTTGGATGCCAAAGGCTAAATCAACACCTAAGGCAAAAGCAGGCGACGTTGCTCCCCAGCCTTCGTCAACTTCGGATCCTGCTCCTTCCGCTCCCACGCCTCCGGTAGAACCCTACAGCGGTGTGGATCTCTCCAGAGTTAGAATTCCATTGAAGGATTGCCTCGATTCTCTACCCAAAGATCGAGGCAGAACGGCTGTTAAGGAGCACTTGGGACCGTTGAAGGAACCCTGAGTAAACATCTAGTTGATTCTTGTAACCGCCCGTTTAGGGGTGCGTACAGAAGGCCAGGATCCCGTTAGGGTTTTATCCTCAGAAAAGTGTGATTCTAAGCGAGTGACTCATGCAGACGCTAACAAGGCATTGTTTACTCAGAAGAAAACGTGCCAGACAGACGAATGCGTTATACCTAAGAATTCATGTAAATAGACGATAGATTACTCCGGGCATAATACCAATGAGTTGTACTATTGGACTGGGGGTACGAATAAACCTCGAAAGAAAAGTACCCGGGAAGCGGACTCTCACTGTCCGTGTACCAAACTTATCATGACAGTATTATCAACGTGTAGCTACCCCAAGACCGCTCCACAGAGGGTCTCGGTGTTCCAAAGGTTTTCCTTTGAAGCGTCAAAACCCAAATCAAGGTGTTTTCACAAAAGAAGATCGGTTGTTCGAGATGACGAATTCCCAGAAGTTACCATTAACATGGTCAACCAGGAAAAGTCTCTGATGGTTTCAAGCGGGTCTAGCCCTAACTTTTCTCCAGGAAGAAGAGTCAATTCGGGAATAGCTCAATTAATGTCTCGGCTCCAGCTAGAAGCTGTAGGACCTAAACAATCCGCGGTCACCATCAACATGGCTGATAAGGGAAAGTCTATTCGACCTTCTAATTCTGATCCCCTCATATTACATCGTCTGACCCGTTTGCGATCGGGAACCACTAGACGCAGGGATTATCAAAGGATGAATAGAGGATTATCCTCAGATGACGAAGCGTCAGACGCTTGCTCCGCAATTACTTCAAATGCTACTGTATCCAGCCTAGGGCAATCCCGTGAAGCGCTCACCATCACTCTTGACCAAATAACTCAGATGATCAAAAATGCTCTCTCTAAGAAGAAAGAAGAGTTTAAGGTTGAAATAGAACTGAACATATAATGGATGAGGGAGTTACATGATCTGCAACTTCAAGCTTTATCAAGACAGATTGGCGAATCCAGTCATCGCAACGTTGCAGTAGAACAAGTCAATATAATAGATAGTGATACAGAACCGGATGAGACTATCAACATTGATATCCCTCCCGATAACAATAACACTGGGGGTGGTCCCACCGAAGATAACAACGCTAGGGGTGGTCCCGTTGTTTCTCTCAGAAATCATCCGAAGCATGATATAGATGAGGACGAAAAGATGAAGGATCTCGAGAGCAAAATCAACACTCTGATGTCTACTCGAGAGGTAAAGAAGACCAGCATTATGTGTCCTTACCCGAGAGAGTGGGAAACGATCCCATATCCGGCCAAATTTAACCTGATCAACTTCATGCTGTTCGACGGGAAGGGCTCGCCCACTCAACATTTGATCTACTTTAAGTCCCACTTGGGCATGATATCTGACAATGAAGCATTGATGGTTCGGTCATTCGTTGGCACCCATCACGGGCTGCCTTCGATTGGTACCGCCATCTCAAGCCTGGAAGCATCAATAGCTGGGATGATATAGAGAGCTCATTCCTCGGCAACTTCTTTGATGACGATGCCGATGTATCCATTAGGACACTCTTCAATGAGAAGCAAAAAGACGGAGAAATAGTCGCTGACTTTGTTAAGCGCTTCTGGAACAAGGCGATAAATTGTCGAGATCCGATCACGGAGGAATTCATCCTACAAACTTGCCACAACAACCTCTCTTTGGACGTGTTGGGAGTTATGGGATTAAACCCATCCAAGACTTAGAAAGATTTGAAGATGCACGGTGAACAAGCCGAACGCTTCCTCAGAAGGAAGAAGATCAAAAGAAGACAACAGTCAATGCCTACGGTTGCTAGTAATAATAATCAGACGTCACAACAACAACCTCAAAAGCAGCAAAGGGCTCCAGATCCGGGACTCCAAAAAGAGATATCTTTCAAGGATGAGGTGTTGGATATAGGTGTCCTGCAGGCAATAATTGTATATTATAACAGGACCTATATAAATATAACATCCTTGTTTAAAATAATAGTATGCTATTTTGGTCAGATTTATCTGGTATTTTAATTCAGATAAAGTCCTTAGAATGATACTAGACTATCAGACATTTCGGATATGATCGTAATGAAGAGATCTGATTTGTCGCTAACGTATATTCTAAAATGTTTGACCTGAGGCATGAGTGCAATATCTTATATGTCAGTAAAGATGTATTTAGACTTTTACCTAACCACAGTTCTTATTGAATTGTGCATAACGGTTCTTGTTGGGTACATCCCGAGGCATAAGTAGATATTGAGATGCCAAGATGGGATTCGTCTCTCCCAGTATAGGGGGTTGATGTCATAAGATTGTTTGATATAACTATAACCTGGAAATCCTTGGCCGAGGTAAATAAGATAAACTGAGTGTCAGTTTTGATCTTATAGGTTATGAGTTTAATATCTACAAACACTAATTGAGCAAATTAGGGTTTGACAGTTTTCCATACCCTAGGCTTAATAGTTTGACATGGTTTGATGAAGAGACCGGACTGTATGGTATTATCACTGAGTGGTCCTGATAAAATTGTGTAAGCATGTTGCAGATATTTATCACAACTTATACCCGGGTAGTCTTCATGTGTAGCTAGCACCTCTGTTGTACTTGTGGATATGATCCACTGCCGAGTTCTTAAGTTGGACCCTAGAGTCACACCAAGCGTGTACTTGAATCCTATGAAATATAATTTATGGAGTGATGCGTATGATTGATACGCATATATGATTTCTTCCGGATACACATAAACGGTTATGTATATCGGTAAAAAGAATGCTATGTGCTTAGGAAATGAATTCCAGTATTTTTCCCATATAATTAACTTTTAGTCAACTAGTTGACTTTTTGGTCAACAGTTGACTTTTGGTCAACTCTTGATTTATTTGATCATATAGTGACTAATTAGTTAAAGATTGGAATAATACTATATACCGTATTTATGAAATACTGTATTAGTGATAATAATTTGGTATTCTCATTTATGAAATACACATACCATGTATAATGAGTCATGAGATGAGTCACTTAGTGGTATGGTTTGAGCACATGGTTTATTAGCACATGGTTTTGATATGTAATGATTCATAAGATGATTCATGGCATGACTCACTAGATTAATCATTGATATTTGATGATTCATTGCATGACTCATAGGATGAGTCATTCATGTCATGAACACATTCCACTCTATAAATATGAGCTCTCTTTCTTATGAAAAGACTAATGAAAAATTGGCTAAGTGGTTTTTCCATAAGATAATAAAAAAGAAACTCTCCTCTTACTAAATTCTAGCAATCTTGAGTAAGGGGAAGTAGTAGGATTTTAAAGTACCCCGGGGTGGACATCTTGCCTTGTGTCTTAAGAAGACTCCGATTTTATCAAGCTCACTTGAAGACTTGGAGATCCACTACGAGGAGATTTACTACTACAAGGAGCAAGAGTTAGGGGTTGTTCGATCTTCCATCGAATCATGCTTCAAAAGTATGACTTTATAACCCTTGTATGCTCTCTTTAATATAGGGATTATGTTAGATTTAATTAGGATGGTCCTATAATGTATTTCATGCTCTCTACATGCTTAGCATAATTATACATATAGTCTTCTGTTGCGTATTTTACATGTTTTTAGCATGAACTTCCTTCATGAGGAAGTTCTGGATATTTTCGAGTACCTCCTGAATAACAGTGAGATTGAGCTACCACCTAATAAAGATCAGGAGGGAGCTAAGAGGATTACGGACCCAAACTACTGTGCATATCACAAGAGGGTTCTCCATCCTACTGAGATTTGTTTCGGTCTAAAGAACAAGATTCAAGCTCTAATCGACTCTGGCGCCATAAAGCTAGAATAAGCCAAATGACGGTACACCACTCCGATGAGTATATGAGTATAAACTGCTTCTCAATCCTCCAACCGGTATAAGAGGTGAAACTGCTCCCTGACACTCCAATATGTATATGAGTCTAAATTATTTCCTTTGTTTCATGGGAAGTTCCTGGAGAGTGACATGCCTGGTATTCTTAAGGATAACCCGATCATGCAACTGAGTATAATGTTAGACCTAGTTTCGCGAAGAAAACTGGGGGTGGATAATTCATGTAACGGGAAGTTCCTGAGAGAATTCTATATAGTGTATTCTTAGGGTGGTTATTCATTGGTGTAATTTGTGGGGGTAATGGGATAATTTGTGGAACATAGTGTTTGGTGTTATTGGTTGGGGTAATTGGAACTGGATTCAAGTTATCAGTGTTATTGGTTTGTTGGGGGTAATTGGAGACAAATACCCCACTTTCCCCTAAATTACACCACCTATATATAGATTCCACAGCCCCAAGCCCGAAATTTACCCCATCTCTTCTCCTGGAACAAAATAGGGGAACCAATTACCCCCATTCCGTTCTCCTAAAAACAGCCCTCGTATCAGTCCCCCTGTAAAGCTTCTCTCTCTCATGGCGACCTCCGAAGAACAAAACCCTAACCCTAATCCCCAAGAACCCCCAGAAGAAGAAGAAGAAGAACAAGATCCAGAAGAAAACGGCGACGATGACCTCGACGCTGGGTTTGATTCGGTGTCGATTACGCTGGGCCGCCGGAGCTCCCGGGGACGGCGAATGTGGTGATTGAGGTTCTGGAGCCGAAGAATCCGCTCACGGGGGATATTGGGGTCTTTTTGAAGCCTGAGGTGAGGGTTTTGATTACATTTTAGTTGAATAGACGTTGGGATTCTTCATTTTTAGAATTTTGTTTTGTTTGGTTGCAATGTATGTCTGATTTGCTCATGTTAGAATCAGATATTTTAGTGGATGAGTTGAAATTAGCGAAACTCCCCCACCCCCATGGAGACTGTGACTGTTATGAAGTGCAATCATGATAGGGATTAAGAAATTGCCCCACTATCCTATTTTACCCCACATTATCCCATTTTACCCCAATTTATCCCACTCGAATTATCCCATTGGGTAAAATTACCCCATTGGAACAATTTACCCTAATTTACCCCAATTTATCCCAATGAATAACCCCCCCCCCTAGGAATAACCCAGTCACTAAAAGAAGGTAATGAATAAGAAACTCCCACTCAAACTCCCGCTACGTCTGTGCACTCAATATTCTCATTGTTAGAGTCCAGACATAGTATTCAGAATTTTAATCTCCTGATCATTGACGATTATCAAACCCCTCCGTGTTAAGTATTTGTCACTTAACACCAGGAACCCCCTCTGAGCAACTTGTACAAGTCAACACTCCCACTGTTGTTAAGTATTTGTCACTTAACACCAGGAACCCCCTCTGAGCAACTTGTACAAGTCAACACTCCCACTGTTATTTGTACTCCCACTCCCACTGTCTACTTGGTCAAACCTTTAAACAGTTAGGACCACAACACTTTCAATTTGAGCAATCAAATCTATAAAAGTTAGGGTTTCCTCCAACCTCACTTGGTCGAACCTGCAGATAGTTAGGACCAAGACCAGAATGCTCCTTTCGATAAATGAAATACTTCTACCTTTTCCTATTCGGCCAAACCTATAAAAGTTAGAGCCGAAATCAGAATTTCATCTTAATAAATGAGGAATTTTTTTCTTGGATTAAGCAACCAATCCTATAAAAGTTAGGGTTGCTTGAATCTTTTCGATTCTTGGAGTGGAGATCCCACTCCTAGTTTCACTTTTCCGGATTCTTAGGGTGGAGATCCCACTTTGAGTGTCCTTGGCAACTAGAGATAGAATATAAAAAAATTTTCCTCTTCAGTTTTGGGAGATAGAATATAAAATTCTTCCTCTCTCATTTTTTTTCGACACCATCCTTCAACTCCAAAATCTGTGCCTCACACGTACGAGGAATTTTATCCCGAATCCTAAGTAGGGATAAGTCAGCGCCTAACACATGTTGCTGGTTTAGTCTTTCACTGATTAAAAAAATATTAGAATCCGAGTCTGGGGACTTTTATCCCGAATCCTAAGAAGGGATAAGTCACACCTAACACACGTTGCTGGGTAGTCTATTCCCATGAGAAAGATGAAGTCTATGTATTCAATATCGTAGCACTAAAAGAGTTAACTCTTTTAGCAAAACATCACATGCGGAACAGACTTAAACAATCCGCATGCAAGCCCGATTCAAATGGTAATCGGTAAAGGCACGTCAAATCCGTTGATGGCTGAGGATTTGCTAAAAAATCCTGAGTTTGCATCTAATACATGCGGCCGGGTAGTCTATTCCCGTGAGAAAGATGAAGTCTACATATTCAATATCGTAGCACTAAAAGAGTTAACTCTTTTAGCACAACGTTATATGTGGAACGGACTTAAATAATCCGCATGCTAGCCCGACTCAAACGGTAGTCGGTAAAGACTCATCAAACCCATTGATGGCTGAGGATTTGCTAAAAATCCTATAAATGCAAGAGCCATTAACGTATCAGCTTCATTAGTTGGTCTCATGACTTAAGCATCCAACAAACTCGGGATAAGATCCATACATGCAAATGAATCAGCTTTAATAGTTAGTCCTGCAGCCTCGACATTTAAGATCGCCATGCTCCAATACCTTAAGAGCTTAAACTGTGTATACTCAAGCAAACGTACGAGTATAAACTATGTTAACGGCGAGCAATCCAAAACCCTAGGTTAACACTGGTCAACGCGTAACCCTGGGTCAACGCCAATCAACACGTTACAACAAAAAGTCAACGTCAGACGATCCGAAACCCTAGGTCAACGCCGGTCAACGCATAACCCTAGGTCAACGCCAGTCAACGCGTTACGATGAAAAAGTCAACGTCGGGCGATCCGAAACCCTAGGTTAACACCGGTCAACGCGTAACCCTAGGTCAACGCTAGTCAACGCGTTATGATGAAAAGTCAACACCGGGCGATCCAAAACCTTAGGTTATCGTCGGTTAACGTGTAACCCTAGGTCAACACCAGTTAATGCATTGTAATAAAAAGTCAACGTCAGGCGATCTAAAATAACGCCGTTCGACGCGTAACCCTAAGCCAATATATTGTGGCAGAGATAGTCAGTTCTAAGTCAACTCGATGACACGAGCCAAAATTAACTCATCGGTTTTTGATTCGAGACTTCGATGATGGCCAGACGATAAACGCAGCACCGGAAGAATTTTAGCTATTCATTAAGTATCGAATAGACTAAAAATCGAAGGAGTCAAGAATCAAAACTAACTACAGGTCTTTTTACACCGACTGAAGGTTGGACCGATCATATCCAAAGTATTTCAGGCTCATCTATATTTACACCGACTGAAGGTTGGACCGATCATATCCAAAGTATTTCAGGCTCATCTATAAAAGAAACAAGAATGAAACACTTTGGAGGGGGTATCTGTAGGCGTTAAAAATTGCCTATAGGTCACCGTACGCGGCTCAAGACACAGAGAAGATGATGAACTTCACTATCTGAGTCATAGGAGCTTAATCGACGTTGACAAGCACATGAAGTGAGTTAACGAACCATGTGAAGCAACGGAACTTAGGAATAATGAAAACACGAACTGATCGGGAGCTCTACATCACTTACGAAAGACAAAATACCCCCCATGTCCCGCTTACTCCACATATGATTCAATCATGAAAGTTTGTAGATCTCCTCATCGGCTTTCCGTCATACTTTGAATCACGCAATTCTGAGTCCAGATGACTAAAATGCAGTGAAATGGACAGAGCGTGCGAAACTACGTTCCGGGCCTCGCCGAGACACCCGTTAGTGTCTCGGCCAGGCGGAGACACCCCAAGGTGTCTCGGCCATGCTGAGACACCCAATGGTGTCTTGGCCATGGCCGAGACACCACATGGTGTCTCGGCCATGGCCGAGACACCCTTGAGTGTCTCAACCATGGCCGAGAAACTCACAAGTGTCTCGGCCATGCCAAGACACCCACGGGTGTCCGCAGACCCAAAATGTTGTTTTTGGCTGTTTTAACTTGTTTTTCTATCATTAACTGTCTGGATTTGTTCCAACTGGTCTGATATCATCTAAGAACGTGGTTAAGTGGTTGTAACTGAGGATAAGAGGGAATCAGCCATTCTTATCCAAAAATAGGGGTCCCTAAGCCTATAAATACAGCCTCAGGGCCTTTATCTTTTCAGAGCTGGAATTCTCGAGCATCGGCGAAGTCCTATCGAATTGAGGACTGAAGAGCCATGAATTTCAGAGAGGAGGAGGAGAGATCGGATCGAGTTTGTCAGCATAAAGAAGAGGAGCTCGTCAGATCTACACTTTTCGGTTCCTTCCTTGAGATCGCCCCGTTGCGGTGATCTCGAGAAGAGTGGCTACCTCACCGTTGCCAAGATAACTACTTCGGTTTCTTGATTTCTTCACGAATCAACGAAGCTCCAGATCTAATCTAATTGTTTGGTGGTCCACAGATATTAACGTTCCCATCACAGGCCAAGATCTCACGCAAGTAGCGGGCGATAAACACCCGTTGCGTTGTTTGACTAGAGTTATAATTTTTATTTTTATTATGTAAAGGTCTTTTAAAAAGACCGATCTTTTTGAACTTGTTGTAACGATCGAAGTTATAATCAGTTATACCATGAAGAATACAAGTTTCTACCCAAATAGGTTGCACCTGAAACCCCTTGTGTACTATTGTTTCCACCTCTACATATTCTCTCTAATAACACTGATGTTGGCGTAGGAATATTTTGTCTTCTCATTTCCTCCACTGATTGACCAATCCTGTTCTTTCTCCCCTTTGGTCTCCCTCTCTTTTTGGCTTGGCTTGTACCTTCATTTGCTACTTGTGTTATCTGACAGTGCACCAAAAATATAAAGCAAGTCATAATTAATTACTTAATGGAAATATAAAGAAAGTTATAAGAGAAACTTACTTGTATGTTTTATGTGCTTGTTGTTTGAGTAGGTGAGGGTGGATTTGGACATTTTCTCCTTGTATGGTCAGTTGACCCACATAGCTCACACTTCTTGGGTATTCCCTACCTTGAAGCCTTATATGTTTTCCTTGTTTCTTCATTAGGGTCCCATCTTCTTGCAGTCTTAGGCCTCCCCATTTTCTTCCTTGCAATATTAGGTGGCATTACTATCCCCTCTCCCTCTTTATCCCAAAATCTGCTACCTTCAACTGGATTCAACAAGTTAGCATAGGTGGCATAATAGTTCTTAGATTTATACCAATGTGCAATATAATCTTCAGGCTTATGTCTCATTAACATGATAGCACCTATAGCATAAGCACAAGGAATCCCTGTCAACTCCCATTCTCTATATGAACATGTTCTATTACCCAAATGAACCTCATGACTGACCCATCTATGAATGACTTCAAAGCCACTTTCATCTCCAGAACCATTCTAATATGGAACACAATTTATTTGCTCATTATAAGCATCTTTCAACCTTTTCTGAATTCTAGGAGAAATCTCATCCACAAACCTGTTAACCAGTTTTCTTTTTTCTTGCATTATATCTATTAAAGTCAATCTATCCTATAACATAGATATTATTGGTTTATATCTTGCAAGAAGTGTGAATGAATTAAAAATATCTTAGACATGTTGTTATCAACACTGTCACATTTACTATGGAGTTTAAAGTGAGACTTACAAAATGTATTGGGATCCCTTGACATAACGTCATCCAATGCTTTTTCAGACAATTTACTCAAGTTTACTTCTTCAACTAAGAAATTTGCCTTTGATGTGGCTTTCACACACTTCCAAAATTGTCGTTAAAGTTGCCTACCACTATGAATTTTCCTCCAGCTAGAGTAAATATGCCTAGCACATTGCCTATGCTCTATTGAAGACCAGATTTCATGAATAGTTGTGACTAGTCCCTATAAAAATAACAATATATCAGAACAATACACTATCATAAAAAATAGGAGCAAAAATAAATTAGTCAACCACCAAATAGCTATAACTAGTATCTACAGACATACCTTTTGTTGATCTAAAATAACAATCCAACCTTTACCATATCCCATCCTCAAATCAGTAGTCAGCAGCCTTATAAACCACTCCCATGATGACATGTTCTCTTCCTCAACCACGGCCCATGATATTGGCCATATTTGGTTGTTACGATCTCTACTAACAGCACATAGTAATTGACCACCACAAGCATGCTTTAGAAAGCATCCATCAAGGCCAAAAATAGGTCTACAGCACTTGATAAATCCCTCCCTCAAAGCAAAAAAGCACACATAGATTCTTTGAAATGTGCATGGGCCTGATCCTCCACCCACCACTTTAAGCACACATGTACTCCCCTCATTTGATCTACAGATTTCATTCACATAGGGTTTAAGCAACCCATATTGTCTTGCCATCAATCCCTCTATTGTTCGCGTGGAAAATCGTTGCTTTCTTTATTGATTCCATTGATTACTTTGTTAACAGTTTATCGGTTACAAAGATCCGGTCTTTTTATAAGATACGGTTACAATGAAAATCAAAATAAAATAAAAGAAAGTTTACAACTTTTTCTCTTGTTTGTCGAACGAATCACGAGCTCCTGTTTTGCGGTCGCTCGCTTTGTGGGTTCTTTGCCTGCGCCGGGGTTGTTTGCCGTGGACCACCGCGCGATCTAGATCCGGTCGGATCTACGCAGTACGACGGGTATTATTCCACGAAGGAAATAATAGCCGGGAGGGATTGATTCACCAAGGAAACAATCGCTCAAGTCTCGGAATCTAAGACCAAGCTTAGATCCGGAGTTCGTACGCGTAGATCTGAGATCTGGTCCTCTCGAATACCTGCCTTATTTGGCGTTGACGGTCGCCGAGCACCAGATCTGGATGAGCAAGTCCTTGAAGTCCTAAAGTTTGAATCTTGTTAAGTTCTGAGTCTCCAATCCAGCAGGGCTTCGCCTCTCCAAAATTTCCAACCCCCCAAATGAACCAAGGCCTAGCCTATTTATAGGCACTCAGATCTGTGCCTAGGCACAGATCTGGGCCGGCCACCTCAGGGTGTGGGGTGGCTCAGCCATGGCCGAGCCACCATGGGGTGGCTCGGCCATGGCCGAGCCACCTCCGGGTGGCTCGGCCTCCGAGCCACCCTAGGGTGGCTCGGTGGCCGCCGAGCCACCATGGGGTGGCTCGGCCACCCCATGGGGTGGCTCGGCTTTGGCCGAGCCACCATGGGGTGGCTCGGCCATGGCCGAGCCACCCCTTGGTGGCTCGGCTTTAGCCGAGCCACTTGGGTGGTTTTGGCTTTGGCCGATTCGTCCGAGTGTGGCGCCGTTGTGTTCGTTGTCCAGTTCTGTGCTTCGTTGTTGATCTGGATTTGATTTGGTTGTGCGGTTGATTGGTTCGGATTCGATTTGTTGACTTGATTCCTGTAATTCCGGATCCCGATTAGGCAGTAATTCCACTTCTGAGTTCGAGTCCGAAACCGAACTTGATTTGATCGAGATTCGTCCGAGTATGCCCTTGGTTGGATGACTCGTTGACTCTTCGAACACTTGGCTTGATCCCGCACGCGAATGGACGTATTCCGTTGCTTGCGTGCGATTAGTCAATCTCGTCGCCTCGTTGGTTTGTCGGTTCGTCGTCGAGCTACTCAAGGGACCTATAGGCAATTTTATACGCCTACATCTATAGCATTCAATGCCTTATCCTTTGCCTTCTGACATTTTCTAAGAGTGACATTGATCTTATAATTTGCAGTTATTTTTTCACAGATTTCCCTTGGTTTCATCTTGGGATTTCTTAAAATTTTATTTAGAAACTCATGTGTCACCCAATTTTCTGTAATTAACCTATTCTTAAAGATTCTACTGCAAGTGTGCAATGGTTGAATGCTTTTAATTTACCAAGCTTGTTCATCTTTATAGTCAGCCCACCATTTATTTCCCAGTAGCACAATGAACAGCCAACATTTATTCTCTTTTTATCATTTTTCATATAAAGCAAATCATAATGATTTTGAATAGAGTAGTTGAGAATAGCTTGTTTCAATACCTTCTTTGATGTAAACTTCAATCCAGGTGCAAAGTATATTAAACTCATATCCACGTCCTCATTGAAGAAGGGATAATCTTCTTCCTCATCCTAAGTTTTCTTAACCTGAGATGGGGCTGGAGCTTGTTCTTGAATTCTTCTATTTCGCTTTCATCTAACGGGCCTTCATCCTCACTATCTCTTTGCTCCGACTCATACCCTCCCTCATAATTCAACCAGAAAGATGGCCATTTATCTCTGTAGCCTACAGTGCCCCTTGTGTGGTCTGAAACACCCCCTTCCTCTACTATGTTTGAAGTTGCATTACCTTGAACTTCCTCTATGTTACCCCCTTGTGCATTCATGTCAGTAGCTCTATCATTGTGTACTGCATTACATTGAACTTCCTCTGTGTTACCCCCTTGTGCATTCATGTCAGTATCTCTATCATTGTGTACTGCATTACCTTGAACTTCCTCTATGTTAAGTAGCTGAAACACCCCCACTCTAGCAGGAGGTCCCTCATCGTCATCTACTAATCTAGCACCAGCATTGAATGTTATTCTACTAATTGCAGCACTTACCTTATCCTTATTCATCCTTCTAATTTCATGCAACTCCTCAATATCACTGTCCAAAGCCCCCTCAGCCTCACTATCAAAAGCACACATTGAATCTTCACTTGCATATCCAGTCGCACTACTACTCCCCTCATTTAAACCCTTTTGTTTAACTTTCCCACTCTCTACTTTGTCAGTGAACTCATCAACATACCCTTTCTCATCATCATCATCTGTCACATTATCAAATGCCTCTGTAGGGTCCAGCTTATATGTCTCATCTTCCACTGAGTCATCATCATCACTGGATTGAATTTCATCATCCACTTGGCCTTTATCTGTACTTTTTTTTCCTAATTGGTGTCAGCTTCTTTCTTTTTTTGGGTATCTCTTGTACTGCTTCATTCTCTTGCATTGGTTGATCTTACATTGGTTGCTCTTGCAATGTTTCATTTCTTGTATTGGTTGATTCTATTGCATTGGATCTATTTCATCTTGTGCATTGGTTGTTTCCACATCATCCTTATCTGCCACCAACTCAGCCATGTCAACCAACTCAGCCATGTCAACCCCATGATTTGAAAATATCTCAACTGCCCTTTCCTTACGAGCATATTGTAACATAAGTTCCAAATTATCTTCCAAAGTAAGAGGCAACAGACCTTGGCTCAAACCCCTGCCTAGAATACAATACCACAATGTGAACTGATTCATGTAGCCAAATTCTATAATTTTTTCTCTGAGATATTTAATAGACATTGCATCCTTGTCTATGAACCTAACATCACATATACCATTGTTGTAATCATGATTATTAAAATTAAAATAACCACCATGTCGAAATTTAACCATAATTAATACTCTCATCCGCATAAATTTAAAATTAACTTAATTAGAAACAATATAATTTCAAAAAAATATGAACAATTAAAAAAAACAGGGTTTCACTTCAAAACCCTAAATTGGGGGCAAGTAAACACGGAGCGTATGCATGCAATCATCTAAAGGTAATAAAGACTATTTTATTTACAAAAATGAAGACCCACCATCCTCCATCGCCATAAAAAAGGGGAAAAAATTACAATGTCTTACCTTTGCCTCCACGACTTGAAGACTGCAGCAAAGAAGAAGACCCACCGCCCTCACATCCACGATCTCTCCCTCAGAGAGATTCTCTGCAACTGTCGATTTGAGGGGGGGGGGAAGGGGGAAGGGGGAATCTGGCAATTAGGGTTGATTTGGAGATTTAGGGCTTTTTTGTTCGGTTATTTCCCGCCTTTTCTTTAGTAAACTGCCAAATCATCATCCACGTCACCCCTTTAAATGCCACGTGAGCCACGAGATTTTGAGTTTTGGTCGCCGGCGAACAGAATGTGACTTGTTGACAAAAAGGTCAATTTTTAATGTCTTGTTGTCGTCGGGGTTTTTTTAAATAACAAACTGGTAAATGCGTTCGTATAAATATACAAATTTGGTATTTTAGCCCTAACTTGTCACTATGCACCAACAAATTAAATAAATTCAATGACAATACTGAACGTCTCAATCTCTAGCTATTTTAAAAGGGGTATATTTCGCAAAACACAAATTTCCCTCCCCCCAGAAAAAAAACCCGACACGCACAAATAATCGTTTATGATTTTGAGCCCTATTTCTTCTTCTTTCTTTATTGTGCTCGCTCCAATGGGATGCCAGCTGTCCCTTTAATTTTTTTAGATTTTTTATGTCTGTCCATGTAAATTATAAATTAGGGTTCACGGCATTCGGAGATTAGGTAAAATAATGATAATAATAATAATATCCAAATGTTAGCTGAGTTTAATAACAAGTCCCAAAGGTAAAGTGAGATAAGTGTCATTTATAAAGTGCAGGTATTTTTCTTGTAATGAGCCAAACTTTAGGGGGTAATATTAGAATGAGACAAAGTTACAGAGTTCTGTGAAATTTACCCTTTTAAAAAGAGATAAAATGCAGGTGGCAATGAGTAATTGAAAGACAACTACGAAACTACTTTATCACAATGCTATCATAGTGTTCTTTAAAAGATATAATATAAAACTATATACGGGAATACCTTATAGGGGGTTATTAGTTGATAATTGTTGATTCCGACTCAAAAAAAAATTAGATTTTAATTTAGGGTGTTATTGGTTTAGGATTAGGATTTGGATTTCATTTTAAACTATTATTTATTATGTAGGATGGTCATTAAGATTAGAATTTAAAAATCCGCACTCCATTTCAACTCCATAGTTTTTAATAAGAACTTTTCTAGAGAAAGTCTAAATTAAAATTGGTGAATTGTGATCTCATTCTATGGATTCTCTCTAATCTTATCTTTAATTATTTAAGTATTTAATATATTTCAAATTAAATATATTTAATTTTAAAATATTACATATTCTTAAATGATTTATATATTAACATTCATTGAATTTAATTTAAAATATTTGTATTTTTCTATTTAATTCATTTTAAATGAAATATTTTTAATACTATGTAATCACTTAATATATTAAATATTTAATATTGACTTAGATATCTTTATTATTTTACATTCCTTAAATATTACAAATATTTAATATTATATTACATTCATTTTATTTTTAATTAAATGATAGAAATGAAATATATTAAGTATATAAATATTAAATATACTTAATATTTAAAAAT
>NC_033797.1:89493192-89507495 GCF_001876935.1 Asparagus officinalis | reverse complement strand
ATATTTCTTATATGTACTTGAAAACTAGTTATTTTCATATATATACTTGCACTAGTTATCTACTGTTATGTAGCGTCTGAACTGTTTAAATGGATTACAAAATATATTTAATTTTGTTGTTGAAATTTGTTAATTGAAATGATAGTGATTTTCTTAATTAATGTTCATTTATTTGTGAATAATTATTATGTAACATAATAAATTATTTTAAAACTCCTAATTCAAATAATTCATGAGC
This sequence comes from Asparagus officinalis, assembly GCF_001876935.1. Lineage (NCBI taxonomy): Eukaryota > Viridiplantae > Streptophyta > Magnoliopsida > Asparagales > Asparagaceae > Asparagus > Asparagus officinalis. The sequence continues at coordinate 89,507,257 of NC_033797.1, read as the reverse complement.
CTAAAATTTAGCCTGAGAATCTGACAGTCTATTGTAGGCGTCAAAAATTACCTATAGGTCCCAAATATAGCTCAAGACGAAGAGAATACAAATAACGTCATCATCTAAGTTAGGAAAGATCATCCAAGAAAAAAGAAAATTCCAGCCCAAATGGGAAAGACTGTTCGTAGTAGAGACAGTCTACTCAAACGGTGTGTATCGCTTGATCACCCAAAATGGTGACAAGATCATGATGTCAATCAATGAGAAGTTTCTAAAGAAATACTACCCTTAGTGCATTCAGGATAACACATTTGAAGCATAAAATTTGAAATATTGTACAAATTCATGCATGTCATGCCGTATCAATGATGATGGCAATGCAGAAATCCCTGGAGAATACTACACATTGTATTCTTAAGGATAACTCGAGGTCAACTGACTATTCAAGATGAAAACTAATCATCTGAATAATTCATTCTTAATCATTATAGAAATAATTAAGACTCTCCCACTATGGTCCTTTAGTCATTACCATGATGATTAAAACCCTCCCACGGTAACTCTCTAAGCATTCTTTCGTTGAGACCAAATTCAATGATTCCATTTGGTCAATCTTCCCTCACGAAACTCTCACTATATAATTAACAATCCTCTACCACTAAAACCCCTCACAGATCAAATCAATTGATGGTGGGTCTACAAAATCAAGTTCATTAGTCATAAAGGAAGCGAGAGATGAGAAAATACCTCCTTTCCTTCTTTTATGGCTAAACTCATACATCCTCCCACTATGTTCAGACATTTAACACTCCTACTGTTAAAGTCCTGACATAGTACTTGAAATGGCATTAATTTCTAATCCATGGTAATTATCAAACTCTCACTTTGTGCTAAGTTTTTGTAAGAAAATACCGTCAAGAACTTGACACCAACGCTCTCACTATGTCTTTATTGACAAAGTGACTTCTGTAATTAACACTCTCCCACTATTATTTGTACTATCTTCACTCCCATTTGGTCAAACTTTCTAACAGTAAGGGCCAAACCCAACATCTCTTCTTGATTCTTTTTATGAATAAGAGGCTCACTTCAAATTGAATGATCAAACCTTTAGACAGTTAGGGTCATCTCAAATTCCTATTTGGTCAAACCTTCAGACAGTTAGGGCTAAAAAGAAAATCCCCTCTCGATTCCTTTCATGAATGAAAGGTTCACTTTTAAATTGGATAATCAAACCTTCCGACTGTTTAGGATTATCCAGATCTTTTCTGAGCCAATGCCATGTGGCGTAACTCAAATTTGATTCTCAGAGTGGAGATCCCACTCTGAGTTTCTATATCTAGATTCTCGGAGTGGAGCTCCCACTTTGAGTTTCTATTAAAGTGAGAGATAAAAAATACATTTTCCCCTTCAGCACTAAAGTGGAAGATAAAAAATACCTTCTTTCCCTTTAACGTCAACTTTCTAGAGCGTATGATAAAAAAATACATTCTTCCTCTTCAGCACCGGGTTCATCTTTGCTCCAAGAGAAGACACAACTTTTGGAGTAGAGGATACCTTCTTCCTCTTCAGCACCGGGTTCGTCTTTGCCCAAAGAGAAGACACAACTTTTGAAGCGGAGGATAAAAAATACATTCTTCCTCTTCAACACCGGGTTCGTCTTTGCCCCAAGAGAATACATAACTTTTGAAGCGAAAGATAAAAAATACATTCTTCCTCTTCAGCATCGGGTTCGTCTTTGCCCCAAGAGAAGACAAAATTTTCTAGAGCGGAAGATAATAAAATACCTTCTTCCTCTTCAGAACAGCACCGGGTTCGTCTTTGTCCCAAGAGAAGATATACAATATTTTGAAGTGAAAGATAACAAAATATATTCTTTCTATTCAAAATTAAAATCCATGTCTTTCACTCATGGTGACTTTATCTCGATCCCTTATTAGAGATAAGTCTACATCTAACACACGTTGCTAGGTTGTCCATTCCCGTGAAAATAACAAAGTCTACGTATTCAACATCGTAGCATCAAAACTCATGCCTTTCACGGATGGGGGATTTTATCTCAATCGATTATTAGAGATAAGTCTACATCTAACACACGTTGCCGGGTTGTCCATTCCCGTAAAAATGACGAAGCCTACGTATTCAATATCGTAGTCATTTATTATTATTGACTTAATAGCACCTGAATCCATGTCTTCCACGTATGGGGACTTTATCTCGATCCCTTATTAGAGATAAATATACATCTAACACATGTTGTTAGGAGGTCCATTCCCGTGAAAATGACGAAGTCTACGTATTCAACATCGTAGCACCAAAATCCATGCCTTTCACATATGGGGTACTTTATCCCAATCCCTTAATTAGAGATAAGTCTACATCTAACACATGTTGTCAGGTGGTCCATTCCAGTGAAAATAACGAAGTCTGCGTATTCAATATTATAGCATCAAAATTCATGCCTTTCACATATGGGGGACTTTATCTTGATCCCTTATTAGAGATAAACCTACACCTAACACGCGTTGTCGGGTAGTATACTCTCGTAAAGAATGACAAAGTCTATGTATTCAATATTGTAGCACTAACTCTAAGAGAGTTCATTCTTTTAGTACAATGTTACATGTGAAACAGACCTAGATAATGTACATGCTAGCCCGACTCAAACGGTAGTCGGTAAAGGCTCATCAAATCCGTTGATGGTTGAGGGTTTGTTAAAAATCCTATAATATTATGTTTATTTATTCTAAATAGAATGAGTAATCATAATAAAAATGCACCAATCAAAAGTTTTATTTTATTGATGAAGTAAAATCAAAGAGTACAAAGATGGTGTGATCAATCTACAGAGAGCTGTCGACTACGAATTTGTTTCTCTAACTTTGAGGGTTCCTCTGAGTAAGCTTGTTCGAGTTCAGTCTGCAAATCAGATTTGATGGAGTCTTCAACAGTGGCCAATGCCTTTGCAACCTCGTTCTCCATCTTGGCTAATTTCTCTCTCTCTCTCTCTCTCTCTTGGGCTTTAGCTTCTCGAACATCTGAGCTTCAGTACGCTTCACACCCACCATATGCATTTCCCGGATAGCCTGAGCATCCTTGGCCTCTCTAAGTTCCTGCTTGAATTGGGCTATTTCTGCACAACCTGACTCGATAGATCGATACAAATCAAGCCTGATTCTTTCCTTATTGGCAAGACCCATTTCCATTTGTCTTACACGACCACGTTGCTATTGAAGCTCAAGCCCAACGGATGCTCGTATGTCGTGTCATTCCTTCAGCTTTAACTCCATTCGAGCAACAACATATGAGGAAACACCGGCAACCTTTAGTTCCCTCAGCTTGTCAAGCTCTTGCTCTAAACGAGCCAATTATGCAACAATGGAGTCTGCCAAGTCGCCATAGCCTTCTTCCCTGATATCTGACACGTGTCGATCAAGGAGATGCCTAAAGCTGTTGAAAGGAAATCCCCTATGAATGACCCTATCAATTACTGCATTCAGGAAAGAAGTGAAGCTGAGGAGCTCTGTGCTAATCATGGCTTTGTCTGTATCTTCATCCGACATGAACACCTTGATAGACTCAAATAATGATGGAGGAGGCGCTGCAATAAAAGCAGAAGAAGTAAGCACTCCAAAGATTGTTAAAATCAAAATCAATACTTAGGATTCTAAAGCAGCGGTGAGAGGAAACTTACCGATGCCAGCTGAAGATCCCTCAACTAGGTGCTCTTGGCCCAACCCCGCTAACCCAGTTCCATGAGTGGATAGAGCTTGTTCAAATACGATAACGGTCGACGTACTAACCTCGCCAATTGGCCTCAATTTTGGCAGCCTCGGGCTGAGAGGTAGATGGTGGAGTTCTAACAGTAGCTTGCTCCATACCCAAATTGCCTAAATCCTTGAGCTGTTCAGTAGCCCCAGAGGTTGTAGCTGTATGAGCTCCAGTGACTGGTCCTACAATTAAAACTCCCACGTGGTCATCTAAAATTAACGAATGGATAATAGTGGTCGTGGGAAAAGATCCATACCTACAGATGAACCAACCTCAACTGTTGGTACTGTAGCCTCGCCATGAACTTGCTCTTATAACATATCGGCAAGTAATTTATAATTAGCTTCAGAGAAGTCTGTCATTTTGTCAAGGGCATGTTCATCCAACTCCTCGATATCGACATCATGAAAGGCTTCCTCCTTGATGGGTTCCCCTGTCATGACATATACAGAGAAGCTAAATTTTAAGCACAAGAAGGAAAAGCTAGGATTCATGTCAAATGGAGATCGACTTTACCTTCAGCCACCGCAACGAGTTCCGCAGCCCCAACACTAGTGCTCGCTTCCTTCAGTTTCTCTAAAAGAGCATGATGCGTAGAAATGATTAGAGGAGACACGATTTCCAAATTGTTCAACTCTCTGAGTTGCTACCTGAATAAGGTAGTGTCTGGATGGGATATACCTGTGTAGGAGGCTGTTGGGGTGAGTTCGATGGCAGAGTTGGGTTGAACCCTAGTATCCGTGCCAGCTTCAATGCTTAGAGGCTCATCACTAATAGCTTCACGCATTTGTTGAGTGAAGCCTCATCTTTCGCAATGAGTGAAGCCGGGAGAAGCAAGCTCGTACGGAAGCTCACCTTCTTCAAAACCCCCTAAAAAAGAGAAGAGGAATATATTCAGTAAACTTGAAAATGAAGTATGAGAAGCAAAATAGAAGTGAGATATTACCTTCTTCTTCAATGGGAATGTCGCCAAACGGCTCCAATTTGAATGAAGGTAATTCAGTATGCAGCTTGTGTGCGACCTTATTCCGCTTCATAAGTCGAGCTTCTTTAGAAGCAATAGGTCTTTCCTGTCAAAACTTGGTGCACAACTCAACACACGGAGAAGTTGTAGTCTGAGCCTAAGTCTCTGCATGAGTTGAAGGCCGAGATCTCTTTCGGTGGACAAGGCTAGCTTCGACAGCTTCTTCTTCTTCCTCTTCAACTCCACCTGGAAGATCAACTGTCATCTTCTGGGGATGAGTGAACATGATCTTCTGCCTTGGATTTTTCGGAGCTTCAAGCGACTTAGGTTTGTTAGGTTGTCGGGTACGGCGGGCAATCAGCAAACTCACACTCCCTCCAGGAAAGAAGGATGATGGAAGGCTTGATGTATCTTCTTCCTCTTAGTCTCCCTCAGCCCCAGTGCCTTCATCTCCAGCTGCATCCTCTTCGGAAGTCTCTTCTTCATCAGTTGGAAGAGTTTCCTCCTCCTCTGCAGCTACTTGTTTGCATTTTCCAAAAGGTCCAATAGGCTCCTTCCCCCTCCTCAAGAGCACAACCTCTCGAACTATGTCTGCGGTGCGCCTAGCTTCTCCTTCTGCCTCTAACTCTGATATTCTCTTAAGCATGGTAGGTGTGTTGGCATCTATAAGCCATTTGCAGCAAAGGAATGTAATTTGCAACGTACACTCTATAGTAGGAAGTTTAAATCTAACACCTGTGCAACCAGCTACACTCCAAAACTAGGTGTGAACTCTGTCAATCAGTCCTCCGTGGGTCCACAATCTCCTGTTTAGATTCCCGATATACAATTGGTCATATCCAAACTAACGGGCAAACCGACAAGCGAGATAGGGCCCGATGATGCAACTATTATTTACCTAGAAGACGAGGTAGCTACGGCGAATGTTCATCAGCCAACAGAGGCATCCCACATCGAGAACAGTTCTACTTTTCCCCGGCTCTTCATCATTAATCAACAACTCATTGTAGTAACTGGAAAATTGAGGGAAACACTTAAAAAATTCCCAACTTTTGTGAACCTTGAACTATCAGTTCACTTCAAGCCACTGTCAGGCTTCCCATTTACATTCATCCAGTGTCTACATTAAAGGAATACTTGGGTCCGCAACACTGAGTGCCGTCATCAAATCGGAGCAGTGGAGTAAGCCACACCATCAGATAAGTATACGACAGCTCGATTTTTGTGGTGGGGATCTCACTCGACGGCTTACTTCCTTCTTGTGTAAAGCCGGTATCCAAGTGTCAGAGCCCATTATGAATATCGACGATCATCCCCAGAAGCAAAGAAAGTTTTTTCCGGTGGCGAACTCAACAGCCGAAAAGAGGATCTCTATCAGCAATGCGTTAGAGGGTTGGTGCGGCATGACACACTTCTTCAACCAAATTGCCAAATAGCCCGCTAAAAGAGTCGTCAGCTAGATTTACTTCAGTGCGTGCCGTAAGAATGTCTGAAACTTGGTGCCCTAAGAAACTTGCCCTCAGTCGTGCGAGTTATATTCGACTGCACCCCTATCTTCTCTATCAAATTGTTGATATTCGATGGGGTCAGAGGCGTCAACTCGCAAATTTTCTGGCCAGAATGGTCTTCCAAGTGCTTAAATAAGTAGTCTGCAAACTACTTTAAGCTGAGCTGGGGAGACTTCTGCTTAGCCTTAATAACTACACCTGCCAGAGCGGTCTGATAATGACACGTAAGCTCCCATAAGGTGTCATATCTGGTGGAGTTAGTCATCTTCATCTGACTCAATTAGCGGTTGGTAGGGAAATACTCTTTGATACGGTAAAAATCTCCCATCGGTAGCCCTAAGACCTTCATCAACTCGTGAAGAGGCAGTCTCAATTCTCCATTCTTGATGAGGAAAGTGTTAGTGTCCAGATTGTAGGTCTCGAGCAACGTGAAGAAGTGGTTCACGCTAATAGGGAGGCCATACATACTGGCATGGATAGGGATATATAACCCCTTCTCAATTCGTTCCATGCCCCATCGCCCGAGTATGTAACTCGTCATCCTTGTCCACCACTTATCTGATGACGATGCACCCAACCATAAAACCTGAACCCCTTGATGGGCAACTCCCTTGCCCAACCTTGCAAGATAGTTCTTCACAGTGGCAGCCCTAGTCGGCAGCTCATTCTGTGACACTTCATCTTGACCCAACACACCTAGATGAAGCCTACAAATGTAATTCCTATCGATGGAGCCTGGGGTCTTGCTTTGGCTGATAAAATAATGCATCCGCTCCTAATCTTCAGTTAGACACCACAACATCTCCCGGGTCACGACCTGCTTCCTCAAATGTGTCAGAGAGTAGTGACGAGGAATTGGAGGGAGGAATCCGCGGTTCCCATCATATTCATTCAGCCATTGCTCAGGGCTGCAAATAAGAATCTCAGGATCCTTGACGGAATCACCAAACAAGAAATTTGGCTTTCTTAAAGGCTGGGTTGTGTCCAAGTTCTTTGTGAGTGGCACGTCCGTGATTAATCACCATAGTGTACGACGACTTCCCTCACGCACAAGCCTAGGGATCTCTTCAGGCCAGTTTATGTCAAATTGAGGGGCCTCATCATGAAAGGGTGTCCCATCAGCAGAGGTGTAGACGACGTTGCTTTGCCCACTCATCGCACGAGGGGAAAACACTGCTGACGGGAAATCAACTACGATAAATAAAAGGAGATTTATTGAACACAATTAAAGAAGAAATTTTCTAAGGCAAAACAAGGAGTTGAACTTATTTCACAAATTCACGAGATAGAGTCATTGCCTTGTGATTTGCGATACGATCACAACTATTTCATATATGAGAGACAGTGTGCATCTTTCCGCAAACAACGAGACAATATATTTCAACCACACTCCGAACGAAGAGAAAATGTCAATGGCAAAGAAGTCAATTGCGATGGACAAAAAGGATTTTTCGGAGACAGTTGAAGAACAATTTTATGGCAAAAGAAAGAGTTAAAATTGATCACGCAACAATTACGAGACAAGGACATTGTCTCGTAGCTTCCAATATAGTCTCAACTATCTCGCCATGCGAGACATCATACACTATCTCGGAAACTACGAGGTAGTGCACATTGCCTCGTAGGTTAAGAGATGGTGTATAACTCATTTCTTTACCTTTGAATGTGTATTGGCCAAGCAAAACACGTCTACTAAGCATCGATCCCCGCAAAAGAGCATACCGGCTCTTCCCGAATGCCTCGCAAAGAAGAACAAACGAGGATACACGTATAAAATTCTAATTTTTAAATTGACAAAAAAAAAGAAATCTCGCCTCCGAAAGATGTAGGAGCGGGAGCCTCTCTCTCGACTGGCTGAGAAGCTGATCTACTCCTCGGGATGCGTGACCTCATAGGAGACATCGTCAAAAGAGGGATTTGATCGATAAACCTACACGTAAAAGTTAGGGTTTCAATCAAAATTCCAAACACAACACATTAAACCAATCCATTACCTGAGTCTTAAGGTTCGAGTATCATCCAAAATCAAGTGGAAATAGGTTTAGGGAAGCGAGAAATACAAGTAAGGAGATTATACCTCGAGGGAAATCTAGGGCTTGAGGGGAAATCGCGAAGAAAACTCGAGAATCGTCAAAGCACGAGAGGTTGACGTCGGTTCCTGTCAAGAACAAAAGGAAGATGAAGCTTGAACGGTTTACACAAAGAAAACGAAGAAAAGAATCCAATACCGAGAAAGGGTTAGACTTTTGGGATGAAATTCGGATAAAGACTTGAAGGAACCCGAAATTAAGAGCCTTTGGTGTAGCTTCATGCCAAGAATCAAGAAGAACCAAGCTTTGGTGAAGAAAGAACCACAGTAAGAGCTTAAACCCGAGAAGAGAGCACCAAAACCCTAGGTTATTCAAAGAGGAATTCGACCAAAATCAAAGAAACATAGATGAAGGAGGCTTGGGAAATCTTTTTATAGGGTTCTAGAAGGCAGGCTTTTCAACTGTGAGAGCGGGGAAGTTACGAGAAAATCGCTAAAATCTAGATAAAAAACAAGCAAACGACCCCCAACCTTTTGAGCGAGACACGCTAACGTGTCTCGGCCTGCGAGACAGGTTAAACTGTCTCGCTCACGTGGGACACTTTACCCTATCTCGCGCGAAGGGTTGACTTGACAAGCCTCCAAAAATGCATTTTTTGGTATTTTTGGCGTATATCAGGTACGTATCTACACTCCGATGAATACATGATCATAAACTACTTCTCCTTGAACCTTCGATAGGTATATGAGGTTAAACTAATCCCTAAACTCTAAGGAATATATGAGTATAAACTGCTTGTCCACGCTCTAACGCCTTAAGAGCTTAAACTGTGTAGACTCCAACTACGTATGAGTATAAACTGTGTTTACACCGGAACAGAAGTCAACGCCCGACAACGCTTCAATAATTTTGTTAAAATTAGGCACATGATAATTCTATGCCAAAAAGTTCCTTTGGGAGTTCAATCGTAATTCAGACACGAACTCCCTTTGGCCGAGACAGCAAACACTGTCTCTCCCAAAGGGGTTGTTGGTTAGGGTTTGTTTTAACTTCTTATCTTCAGTTACGGTTTCTAAAGGCTATAAATACCCTCTTAACACCCTAGTGCACGACGTACTGAGAGAGAAAGCAGATCTGAGAGCGGAGACTTGATATTTTTGACGAACTTTGAGCACGAGAGAGAGAGAGAGAGAGAGAGAGAGAGAGAGAGAGAGAGAGAGAGAGAGAGAGAGAGAGAGAGAGAGAGAGAGAGAGAGTCTTTCACCGTTTTCAAGCAATCGCAAGATCCTTCGGTTTTTCCTCATTATCAAACCTTGATTTCATGTTGTAAAGAGTATTTATCTTACATTGCTAAGATATCTACTTCTGTTCTTGTTTACAAGTCGAAACATCAACATCAAGCCTTCTTCACGATCAACTTAGATCGTTGAATCAGTGGTCCACGGATCAAAGCGTTCCCGGCACAGGACAAGATCTCACACAAGCAGAGGCTAATAAATAGTTTCTGCGTGTATTTCTAGGGAATATCTCAAATTTTGTTTTCTTTGTAGAGAGGAGTTTTACAAGTGTAAGGCTCGCTCTTTTGTTTCCATTGTAACGATAAACGATTGTAATGGAAGCTGCAATGAAACTTATTCCTGACGCAAACATCTATAAATTCAAAGAAAAAGTTCAAGAATCAAACAAAAATTCCAAGAATTCTATTCAAAAAAATTTTAAAATCCAATCTAAGAGTTCGGGGTTTTAATCGTAAAATCTGAATCCAAGTCCCAATCCAAGAATGTTGGATTCATGGACAAGTACCCGAGTTCAAATTAACAATCCGGAACGAATAACACCCCTCCAGTGAAATGGAATTTCTCTCGTCGCCATTTGTTTACCAACTCCTCGAGCTATTTATTTTAACTGTTAACTCCGTTCTATATGATAAAACTGAATCATAATCTAGTATACACTTCCGAAGAACAATAAGAATTCAATACTTAATAGATGTTATGCCAGCAATCTTCTACTGTACACTAAAATAAACTCAAATGTCAGGATTCGGGTACATACATCTTGAAAGTTGGAGGGTTTTCAGACGAAATTAAAGTAATGGTCCACAATTGTGTTCGTATTTATCTCCGAATCAATCTATTATTGGTGACCTAGCTCGTGTGGACATCTTCATATCCATTTCTTTTCGCTTCGTTTTCTTTATCCTTTTTGGAAGAATAACTATGTGTATTGTGTAAGTTAACAGTGCGAAAGAGGAGCAACAAATTCAATGCTAGTTGTAATGTGATTAACAAATATCTCCATGCTTTCATACTTTTGGCAAGTTTCCTCCTCAACTTGCTATACTATCTATGCAACATATGTGGAGCTAAAGTCTAATTGTACACACAGCAAACAATTTTGTGGTTACCTACGTATCGTTCAAGAAAGGTAATATCTTAATCTTCCATTGGACTGAGTGTATTGCTTAGGTGGCGGTACACAATGAGGAGGGAGAATTGGATGAATACAATTATCCTTAAAAAAAGTTACTATCACAGAAAATATGCAACGGTCTTAATTCATCGTATTAATCATTTAGTAAAAAGAATATCTATGCTAGATTATTGAGCTAGGAAACTTTGTTCACATATAATAAGGTAAACCATTTATATAGGTGCACCCTTAATATATACAAGGCATTGGAACCATTGACACTTTCTCCCATTTCGAGCTGACCCAAGGCTCGGTATCTCTTGAAATAGGCTAAATATTACTTAAATTTCATGCACTCAATTTGTGATTACATATATTCACTTGTTTTTGAAGCATTTATACAAATTAAGCTACGATTGGGCACATTAATTAATGCCTTGTGTTATGAAAATTTGAAAATTTTTTACCTCAATAATTCCATATGACATCGCATGCTAATTCTAAAACTTTTAAAGTTTTTATGTTTAATAACTTTGCTGAACTATTTTTATGATTACATACCAGAATGTACTAAATTGCTAATTTTAAAGAAGAGATTTTGTTACAGGGACCCAAAATATAGCACCAATAGGAGGGGCATATGAGGTGTCCTCCTCATATAACATAATGAGTTGGTCATCATTAATGATGATCAGCTCATTATACAATAGGAGGGGGACATCTCACCCGTCCCCTTGTTGGTCTCATATTTTGAGTCATTGAGAATTTTTTTTAGAAAATGTAAGGTACATAAATGAGGCAAAAAATAGGTGAATGTGTATAATGCGTAGCGAGTGAAAGTGTATCGTAGTTGAGTGCAATTTCGCCTAGGAACTACGGCACCCCTCCAATAGGGATGAGTCCAGCAGAACAAGTGGCTGGCGGGGATATGCAAAGCAAGCCCAAATGGACGGTGGCGATTGATTTAACGGCAAAGCCCAACATCTCGGTAACCGACGTGGCATCGTGCTTTCTCGCGTGCCTCGGGGTGAGATCGTCAAGCGAAGAGCACGAGCAGCACACGGTCACCTGTTTTAGGGGGGCCCCGCCCCGCAGCAGAATGTTCTCTGTGGCTGGGTGCACACGTGGCGGGCACTGGGGATCCGTTTTCACAGAAAGCGGGTGTTAGGTCCTTTGAGAGTTCGGTTCGCTAACCAATTTCGCCCAATCCCCACACGCAAGGCCCTACAATTCAGTTATCCCCAAATCTATCCCCAATGCACTTGCTATTTCCGCCAAATTCCATTGTCATTCCGAGGGTAATCACGTCTTTCGACAGGCGCCTTTTGAAGAGAAAGGTAGGCCGGGGCCAATTCGGTTCGAGTGGCGAGGGCCTCGCCAGCGTCGCCCCCACTTACCGAAATTTAGAGTTCGAGCCCATCAAACCGACAAGTACCGGTCACTTGAACCGGTAACAGCCGGTTTCCTCACAGGCGGAAGGCACCGATTGGTTGAAGAGCTCTTACTAGTTCAGAGCGGAGGGAGGGAAAGAAACCTTCCCCTTTTTTTTTCCCTTCCTCCTCATTATTAAATCATTATTTAAATCATAATTTATACATACGGAAAAGCGATGTAAGAGCAGGGCAAGAAACCTACTAGGACAAGGAGGTAAAACTTTAACAAAAAAAAAAAGAATGCCTTTTATTGCGGGTTCGGCGGAATAGAATCCCAAATTGAAAAGCTCTGAAACGGAGAAACTCGTGAGAAAATCATGGGAAGGGGAGATTGAGCTCTTAGATTCCGAGAGAAAGAGGAGAAACCACCGAAAAAGAGGGGAGAGAGAGAGAGAGAGAGAGAGAGAGAGAGAGAAAAGAAGAGAAAATCTCATTGCCATTGGGCTGACTGGCCCTTCCCGGCCGCGTGGACCTTCGGCCGGATCATACGGCCACGGGCGGTCGGGGTCTGCCGCTACAATTCCCTACCAGAAGCAGATCTGACGGCGGAGCGGGAGGCGGCGGCGGCGGCTGGCCGGCCGGTCTTTTAAAGCAGGCGCGGCTGTTACGCTCAGTTCCGCTGCACGGAGCTCGAGAGGCGATGCCAGCAGGATACAGCACGCGCCTTCTATCTCCGATCGGTGAAGCAACGGACTATGCATCTCAACTCCCCTATGTCTCCCCTCTCCCCCAATGCGATCTCTCTTCATAATTCCATCGCATTCATTTCATCGCTCTTCCTCGTTTACGTCGTCGCGCGAATTTAATTTCAATTTCCTCAGAAAAAGCCACAGCAGCAGCAGCAGCAGCAGCCAGCCAGAGAGTTTAAAAGCCTCAAGATCTTTCAAACCCTTTGCCCCTCCGTCAGCAGAATCTGAGAAGAAGTCGACGATCCAAGAATCAGCCTCAAGCCAGCTGGTGAGAGCCAGCTTCTCCTCGGACGACGACGGAGGATGCCGTCAGCGATCACGGCTGGCGGTGCACCAGCAGCGCTTCTGGGTGTCGAAGCGACTGCAGCAGCTCGATGTCGCCGTCCCCCCATCTCCGCTCCCGCTGCCGCCTCGCAGCGAACCGCTCTCTCCCCCTCTTCGGCGACTTCCTCGCCTCATCTTCGACGTCCTCCATCCCGCCTCGCGCGTGCCTCTACTCCAACCCCCTCCGGCGTCCCATCGAAGCAGTTGCTCCCTCGACACCGCCAGCGCGCGATCTCCGAAGGCAACTCGACACTGCTCGACCAGCGAATCTCGCCTGTCTTTGAAGCGGCGCGGCCCGTAATATCCGCGGGGATCCGCGAACAGCGGCTATGGCCAGCGCATGATGGTTACAGCCCTCGCCTCGTGCGCGTTGCAATCCGTCGCCGGAGCGGACGGTAACCCTCACGCCATCGCCCGAGGCTCTGCCGCGTCTTGAGCACCATTACGGCGACTCAGATGCTGTACGACGGATCTCCCTGCTTCAAGCTCGGTCTAATGGCCGCCAATTTCGCCATTCTCGATGCTACAAGAGACTATTCCAAGATTCACATCGTCGATTTCGACCTGGGCCAGGGCGGACAGTACGCTTCCCTGATCAACTCCATCGCCGAGCGGTCCCGTCACCGTTTATCTCCTCCGTTTGTTAAGATCACCGCTGTGTGCGACCCAACTTTCCCCTTCAACACTCTCATCACGGTCAACAACCTCAACATCATCGGCGACAAGATCACCAGGCTCGCCGAGCGCTTCGGCATCACCGTCAAGTTCAACGTCCTGAACTGGAGGATGACGGAGCTCGATCGCTCCGTGCTCGGGTGCGAGCCCGGCGAGGCATTGGCGGTCAATTTCGCATTCGTTTTGTCTCGGATTGCCGACGAGAGCGTCTCTCCAGCGAACCCACGTGATCAGCTTCTCCGGCGAGTGAAGTCCCTCGAGCCCAGCGTCGTCGTCG
>NC_033797.1:89447026-89492969 GCF_001876935.1 Asparagus officinalis | reverse complement strand
ATGAGTATGGCCGGGTTCAAACAGGTCGAACTCGGACCCGGAGTCTCCGAACCCGTGAAATTGCGGTTCGGTTCGATGAAAGCGAACCCGGGTTTTACGTGTAAAGAAGAGGGAGGCCGGCTCGGGTTCGGTTGGATGGGTCGCGTGCTGGTTATGGTGTCTGCGTGGCGTTAGGCTGAGGCTATCATTATTATCATCACCTACTTTCTTTCTGATGAATTTTTTTTTTATAATTATTAATACTTTTCCCATGATTAGTCGTAATGATATCTGCATTAATTGAGTATTAATGGGGATATTATTTGGCAGTTATAGCTGCATGGTGTGATCAAGAATCGAGCCATATTGTACGATTTAATTCCAAATATTATTAATTGTTAAATATTTAATGTGGGTTGTATGGGGGAGAAGTTCGCTGCATTTGCGTTTGTGTGCCGGCTCATATTTTTCTTGAGACCGAAGCTACTTGTTAATGTTCACTCGTGGTTGACAGCTGGGGTATTTGATTTGATCCATTAGCTCACAACGAGGATGGCTTAGTCTTAATTAGCGGATTAAGGGGAATGAAGGCTAAATCTAATGCGGATTAATGTTAGATTTTGGTTGGATGTATATGAATTGGTTAATGCTCGGTGAGGAAAGAGACGGACAAGTGGCCTTGATTTTTTTTGCTTTGGGAGATTAGTAACGTTGCGTATTTGAAGGCAGGCACATGCACTCTACCCATTAATGCGGCTGTATATAATATAATGCATCTCACCACTATTTGGCTTTTCTCCCTTCCTTTTTCCGCCCTCTTGCGCGTTTCTTTTCATGCTGCAAAATGTGAGGCCAAAAGATAGGATTCGGATCCTCTCCACTACAAAAAAAATAGTGTAGAGATCACTACACAATCACAGCCATTGATTATCTAGTTGATGGTTATGATTTTTTCTTTTAGTGCAAATTAGGAATGAGTGCAATATACGGGGGTATGGTAAGTATTAGATTTAGATTGTATCATAACCGCCTACTAAATAATCAATGCTTGAGATTAAAAGTAGTGGTCTCTCCACTACTTTTTTTGTAGTGGAGAGGATCCAAATCCAGATAGATAATGCCCGCTATTATTTTCTAATAAAATTTGGGAATTTCTACTTGTCGGGTCTCTCTCTCTCTCTCTCTCAAGTTTGAGGCTGGCGTTGCACGGGCTATGGAAATTTTATTAAAAGACTTTTTTTTTTCTTTTTAAGAAAAAGAAAACTGTAAATGATTATTGCATGTTTCATGAATTGGAAATAAGCCAACTTTTTGCCCTTTCTTTGTTTGCTGAAAAGATGTAGAGAGTACCTCTCCAATGTCCAGTGCATTTCATGCTACATTCCAAAATCAAGAAACTGTACACAACTCTTGCTTTTAGACTTTTTCTGGTGTAAACCTCAATTCACTGCAATAACCAAATATCTCACAAATATAAGAAGATTGGGAATGTGGGCGGGGTGGGGGGTGGGGTTGAAGGATCTCCATCACTGGTGGGTGACCAAATTCTCTCCCTTGTAACACAAATATCTCTATGTAACCCTCTGACATGTGGGTCCCCTTTAAATTTGAATATATAAGTTTCTTATTTTGACATTCGCATAGAAACAGAGTGCTCTTAGCCATTCATAAAAGAGTGGGAGAATACTTTTTTTTAGGGGGGGTGGGGTTGGTTTAATGATATCCATCTTTAAGAGAGGCCGAATCAATAAAATCATCTTTAAATTTTTTAATATGTGAACTATTTTATAATTGAGCTTAGCATTCAATCAACCTCTTTTTGTTAAATTCTACTCAATTAATGTCTTCATTTTCCAAATTATCACAATTAATTACACATGTAGTTGAGAAATACGTGTTGGGCACAAAGGATGGTTTTTATCGATTCAAACTATTTTAAAGATCCTAGTTTGTAATTCAAAACACCCTACTTCGTAATCTTAACTTTGTGGCCGGTCTATATATCAATTACATACATTGGACATGTGCAGCTTGCGTATTCTTGTGTCATCGTAAAACAAAAATATTTAAAGTAAGTTAAAGGGGTGTTTTGGCGCTCTATTGGAGACGCCCTTATTGTCAGACCCAATTCCTATTCTTATTAGCACAATTATTTTTTTTTTGAAAACTTTTTATGCAAGGTCTTATGAGAAGAAATATAGAAATAAACTTTTTTTTTCTTTTGTTATTTATATTTGTATTAATAATATATATTATTTTATATTAACTATTATAATGAAATTAGAGTATAAAATAATTATTAAAATAAAATTCAACAATGGAAAAAAATAGATAATTTAATCCAAACACTTAAAATTTCATAATACTAGAACCAAATGAAGAAATAAGAAAAACTACACCATTTAGATAAAAAATACAACATAAACATTAGGACATAAAAAGATTACACATAAATTAGGATATTAAAAATTACCACTAATTGCAATACATTAAAATTAAAGAAAATAGAATATGTTACATAAACTAAAACAACATTTCAGTATTCTAGGAAATTATCATCAGAAGGCCGAAGATGCTCGAGATGCATTAATTGATCATTTGTGGGATGAATATACTAATTCAGAGACTTAGCATTTTATCAATATGGACTGCGTCTTTGTGTTTTATTTTATGTTAAATGTAATGCCTTTTATTTTTTGCTTGCAAGCGTGATGTTTTCTTTTGTGATGTTAAATGTAATCTTTAGTTGAATTTATGAAAGTAATATTTTAATTTGATTTAGCATTTAATTTTTATATTTTTATTTTATTCATAAAATATATTATTATAATTAATTATATGTAATTATTATATAATTATATAAATTGTTAAATATTTTAAATAGATAAAAATGTTAAAGATAAGAATAATAAAATGAATATTCTTTTTTGTGTAACATTTGGTGTAATGGATTGGAGATGAAATAGTGATTTGGTGTAAAAACTACATCAACTTGGTGTAAAAACTACACCATTTTGGGTTTTTGGGTTAAAGATGCTCTAACAAAATTGTAAATAAAGAATTTTTTATGAATCCTATTCTTAAGTTTGGTTCACCAAAAATTTATAGATTTTGAAATCTATAATATTGAAACATCCTGGTCGTTTGGATCACCCATGTTGGGAAGTTTTTCGTGAAGCAGTGAGATCAAATAGTTCAGTGACGTTATAATGGACCGATGAAATCCTCTGCTCTTCAGGTTTGGTACTAGGCTGTTTCTGACTTTACGTCATTTCAAAATAAAATTAAGTGCAAAAAAATACATTTGAAATTGTTATCACAGTGCAAATAGTCAACTTCAATAAATTTTGTAACTGCAAGTAAGTTTCCCGAGAGTTGACCAATAGAAGAAGAATCCAGTGAGCCAGTACTCCTACTACCTATACATAATTTATTTTGCTGCTTAATTTGGGAGCAGACTAGTCTTTTTGAAATTTCTAATCTGAATTATGTTAGACTGGCAGCTAGCTTATGAAGTACTAAACCTTGAATTAGTCGGTTGTTGAGACTTTTTCGCTTAAGTTCTGAAGGAAGCCGAGCAGCTTACTAAATAGAATAAAGCCTACAACTGCATCTCCTCTCATTTGTGCTATATATTTAAGAAAAGTCCCCCAAATTTTTCGATTTTTCATAAATTCTAGAGATGTCTTTGCATTTTAAACAATCAAAAGAAACATCTGTAAACTTGAAGAGTGGAAACGTCTAATACTTAGAAGAATCAACGTATATGTTGTCCAGAGGGCTTTTTCTTGTTGATAAAATCGTAAAGTTAAATTATTTTCCTAACAACCCCTAAGCTTAAGCTTTTTCTAATATTTTGAAGGTTAAGTGGGGTTATCTGATAATCATCCAAAGCTAATGGCAATTTTCTAATATTTACCCAATTATATATATGTTGGCCTTCTTGTTTTGATGATGCTTAACAAACAATTTACTTCTAATGTTGTTTGTCTAGTATTTGTGTTTTCTTATTTATTGTAGACAAACAACGTTGTTGGAGGATAGATGGAATAGAGCTTCAACGATGATATCCAATGGAGGTTGGCGGAATGTCGGTGAAGCCTTGCTATTCAAAGTTCAAGATCCAAGTTAAAACTTCATCCGAGAGATTACCTAGAAGAGCTTATTGAAGATCAAGATCTAGCTTGGGTAATTTAGTTTAGGATTTATATTATGTGTGTTAAGTACGTTAAGCTCAATATCTATACACACACATTTTATTGGTTTCTTCGTATATATATATAGTTATATATATACATAAGTTTTGGTTTCTATGCATATATATATATAGTTATATATATACATACATGTGTTTTGAGTTTTTATGATTATATATATGAAATTATATATTTCATATTTTCTATTGTGTTTTTGAAAACATTGCATAGAATATGCAATTTTGTGAAAATATTGTTTTATTAGTTTATAGACTTCAATATCAGTTCATACATGTTTTACTAAGTCTATAATATCATTTTGTAAAGTTTCAAGAGTTGGTTTAGCCAAAATGTCAAAATTCACATGTTTACATTTTCGTACATTTTTGTGTTTTGGACTATTTTGCTAAATGATGATATTTTTCATTTGGGAAGTCCTTTTTCGAAACCAGTCATTGTAGCATGTTTATTATCATGTCTACAATCATTCTCCAAAGTTTTACATTTTTTGGAATTTATTTGATATTTTTAACCAGTGTTTCAAAATCAGATGTACGGCTTTCAAAACTGTTTTTCAGAAGTATCAGTATTCGGTCGACCGCACCGGTCGACCGAACCTGAGTTCAAAACAGAGAGTCTGTCGGTCGACCGGTCCGGTCGACCGAAAAACTCCATCGGTCGACCGCACCGGTCGACCGACGATGGTCCAGAATGTTTTCCTCGTGTTTTTGCTCTCATCGGTCGACAAACGGAATTTTCGGTCGACCGACAATAGATCCGTTGGGCACAACGGCTACTTTTCTGAGGAGCTTTCTGGGGGCTTTGTTGTCCTTTGGCTTGGGGTTTTTGGCTGAGTTGTGAGAGGGTATAAATACCCCATTGTCTTCAACTCTCAAGTAATCTAAGAATGTTTTAAAAGAAGTTTTTAAACAAGGGTTTTAAAAAGAGTTTAAGACGTTGATCGGTGAGCGTTGAAAACCGATACTGTGAGGTGTAAACGTTATTCGGGTGAACGTAGAAAACCCGGTTGTGATAGTGGATTTCTCCCCGGGAGTGGGGAGCGGAGACGTAGGACGGAAGGTCCGAACTCCGTGATCATATTGCTTGTTTGAGTTTGTCTTTGGCGTATTTGTTTTTGCATTTATCTTATATCGCCAATTGTGCATTACTCATTTATTTCATCCACTATCTTGTTTAGATTATTTACCCTTGTGTTGTTTATATATCCTTGCATATATCTCTATCATATAGGATATATCTCATTGTTCATATTGTTTATCCTAGCTTACATATCTTGTTGTATTTCATACTTGCTAGGATAACTTGTTAATAAGTTTTAATTGGCATTTAAATCGTATTAGATTAGCATAAGACCCTAATCACCCCCCCTCTAGGGTCTAACAATATATATATATCAACCACATGTTCTAAACCCCTACTTGCACGGATGGATTTGATTTCTTTTATGTGTATATGTTGGTTTCTGTTTCAATTTGGTTACTTTTCTGAATTAAATATTGTGGAAATTCCTTCTTTTTTGCAATTCAAATTTTTAGGGGGTTGATTTGTAGTTTTCACGTCTAAAGGGGTTGTGTTGTGGTGTTTTCAGTCGCCAAATTATGATATCTTGTCAACAACAAACAAGTATCCCCCATTATCCCTAATTCAGTCGGCTCGATACTTGTGACAGCCAGGGTCCCGATCTAGCCAACTCACCGAGTCAACATCTCGTCGGGTCGACTCAAAAGGTGGTACTTGTCAGTCCTCTCATCAAGGACGACTCGACGCAAGCCTACTCGACTAGTTATTGGGCCGACATCTCATGAGAGACGACTTGAAAGACGGTACCTCTCAGCACCCCTAGATACAAGCCAAAAGACGACTGCGACCTTGAGACCCCCGCTGGCAATGCGTCAACATCACATTAAATACTTGACATGCGCCATCATTTCTCCATCGCTGACACTATTTATGACACATCGGACCACACCGGCTTCACACGCCGCCTGTCCCATCTCATTAATGTTGAAGTGACGTCGCTCATTCCGCGACCACTCCATACCCAACCAAAGAGACCAAAATATCGTTCCTCCATGACTATAAAAGGAAAAACTATTCCCAACACGAAGGTAAGCAATTTCTCTACATTTTTCTCCATTCCATTGCACTTAAGAATGGTAATAGTTCTCAATTTTTTCCCGCTCAAGTACCTTGCTAAATTGATCGTCGGAGGAACAACGGGGGAATCAGACACCGTCCTCTTACGAGTTGCTGCACGTGCAGAGAAGATAGCGGCCCCTAATCAACCAAGTTCCTATCAGTTTATCTGTATGATTATATAACATCAACATGTTGTTTTTATTTTATAAAGTTATATGGCGTTGTTTGTAATTTTAGACTTTTTGGGGGTTGTTTCTAGTTTTTTTATTTTTAGCGGTTTGTTTGAAATTTTCATATATTTAAGGGTATGTAATTTTAAAATCCATAGGGTTTTGTTTATGATTATTGAATTTCAAAGGAAGCTATTTGTAACCTTTTGTTTTTTTTATAGGGAGTATAGTTTTCTGATTTTTACGGGTTTTTTAATTTTTAAAATTTAGGGGTTTGTTTCTAGTACTTGTATTTTAATGTGTTTTTCGTTGCAATTTTAAAGATATTTAGCAGCCGTTGGTAATTTTCAGAGGGCTCCATGTTATATTTTTATTATTTCAGAGCTTTTGTATAATTTTAAGAATTTTTAGGGTGAAAAGATCATTTATTCTCCCATCATTGGTGTTGATGTACTAATGAACACACAGTTAGTTGTATCAGTGGTTGGATGTGGTTCTTGAGTGTCGATGAGGGGCCGCTTTCTTCCCCGATTTTATGTTTGGTTCTTGAGTTGAGTGGCTGAAGCCTGCACAAGTGGAAACTCATGAGAGGACGGGGTTTGGTTCCCCCGTGGTTCCTCCAACGATCAAGTTAGCTGGTGAACTTGAGTGGGGAAAAATAAAGAACTATGAGAGTTCTTATGTGTATAGTATGTCTACTTAAAGATCAGATTTGTGACCTTTTTTAAGATCCTATTTTAGATCAGATCCGATCAGCCCCCCCAAAGATAGAATAGTACCTTCATTTATACCAAGCGTATAAGGGTAGATTAGTCACTTTGGTCAACCACAGGATAGCGGTGGCGAAGTGTGGGCTGGCGACTGACAACACCTACTTTACAGGTGTCGGCTGGCGATTGGATGAGCGACCAGCTTAGCATTAAATAGGAAGTGATTGGTAATATATCGGTGCCTGCGTGGTCAGATAAGTCATGAAGGCTATCGGGGCTAGAGACATGATGCGCATGTCATGCATTAAATGCGATGCACACACATTGCCGGTGGGAGAGGCTCAAGGCAGAAGTTATCCTTTAACTTCACTGAGAAGTAACGCCTTTCGAGTTATCCTCGTAAGGCATCCAACAAATGGTCGAGTGGGCTCATGGCAAGTCATCTTCGATAAAAGGGGGTGACAAGTACCGCCTTTCGTGTTGACATGAGGGAATGTCGACTAGACAAGTTAGCTGAGTTATCATCCCTACTGGTTTCTGGCCTCTAACTTGATTGGGGTATAGCATGCAGTACACCTATCCATTACATGGTAATGGGTAACCTTTTGGCGAATGGGAACACCATAACAATTAGCCATTTTTGCTTGGAGTCGGATTGAGCCGGGTCCAAGTGAAATCAAATTAGCTTTTAGACTGATATGGGTGTGTATTAAATGAGAAACAGAAAAGTCTCTTCATATTAGACATCGCTGATGCCACCATACATTCCTTTTGACTACCACAACTTTGTTGGCCTTCTTGTTTTGATGATGCTTAACAAACAATTTACAACTAATGTTGTTTGTCTAGTGTTTGTGTTTTTCGTATTTATTCTAGGCAAACGTGTTTGTCTAGTGTTTGTGTTTTTCGTATTTATTCTAGGCAAACAACGAGTTGGAGGATGGATGGAATCGAGCATTCACGATCATATCCCAAACAACGAGTTGGAGGATGGATGGAATCGAGCATTCACGATCATATCCAATGGAGGTTGGCGGAATTGCAGAGTGAAGCTTACGCAATTCAAAGTTAAAGATTAAATTCAAGCTTCATCCGCGAGATTACCAAGTCAAGCATATTGAAGACCAATCAAGCTTGGGTAAATTAGTTTAGGGCTTATATTATGTGTGTTAATACTTCAAGCTCAATATCACACACACACGTTTGGTTTGGTTTATCGTCGTTTTGGTTTATAGACTTAACGACATTATTTTATATCTTTTATCAAGTTTATAAATCTATTGGAAAGTTTTCAAAACTTTGTTTAAACTCATTTTGTCAAGATCAAGCTTTTACCTTATGTGATTTTACAAAATAATGAGATTCCACAATTGAGAAATGCAAATTAGAAAATTCTTTTTTGTAACATGTTCAAAATCATATTTGCAAACATTTCCCAAAGTTTCATCAAGTTTGAAATTGATTTGTTACGTTTAATTGAATTTACAAAATAATGTTTTTCGTTCATGCATGTTTGTGCATATTTTTACAAAACAGATGAGTTTTCATAAATGAGAAGTGATATTTAATAAATTATTTCTTTGAAATGTTTATCTACATGTTTAGAAACTTTCCTCAAAATTTTACCATTTTTGGAGTTGATTTACTGTGCCCAATTGATTTTACAAAATCATGTATGTCAGCAGATTTTCAGAAACTGTATATCTATGTTCAAACATTTATTTCTCTCAAATGAGAAATTATTTTTCATAAATTCTTTCTCTAACATGTTCTTATACATGTCTAAAACCTTTCATCAAAATTTCATAATTTTTAGAGTTGATTTACTATTTTTAATTGATTTTAAAAAATCAGATACGTAAATTTTCAGAATGCTGAATTTAGGGGTATTTTGGTCTTTTCAGCCTATAACGGCTAGTAACGGCTAGTTTTTGATATTTTTGGTTTTTGGGAGTTTGTGGCTAGTTTAAGAGGCTATAAAAAGCCCTCAACTTTTATTGTTTCTTATGTATGTTTAAAAGAGTTTTAAAAAGAGTTTTACAAGTTTGTTTAAGGGTTTTTAAGCTTGTTTCAAGAGTTTGTTTGTGAAGAAACTTTCACAAGAGCTTGAGGAGATCATTCTTTGGTGTTTGGGCATTTAGAGAAGTTTTCTAACTCTTTTCTCTAGCAATTTCGTTATTGATTTTCATATTCTTATTATTGCTAGTTTGCTATTTGAGTTAGATTTTATTTTATCTCATTGTTACACACACCCACTTGAGCTTTTAGTATTTTCATACATAATATATTTGGGGTTGTGAGAGATTGTAGCATTTAGTTGTGCTTAATTGAGTTCTCGCCTTGTATGAGAGAACAAACCATTTATTGTTACATTGAGAATGTTGTAAGGTTTTTGGTGAGCTAGAAAACCGAGTGTGTTGTTGTGAAGTTTTCGGTGAACTAGAAAACCAAGTATGAGGAGTGGACGTTGATCGGTGAACGTTGAAAACCGCCATTGTGAGTGAGTGTATACGTTGATCGGTGATCGTTGAAAACCGACATAGTGTGGTTATAAACGTTATTCGGGTGAGCGTAGAAAACCCGGTCGTGATAGTGGATTTCTCCCCGGGAGTGGGGAGCGGAGACGTAGGACGGAAGGTCCGAACTCTGTGATCATTTGATTGTGTTTGAGTGTTCTTTGGCGTTTATTTATATTTGTGCTCATTTCTCATATCGCCATTATCTCATTATTCATATCATCCTCTATCTTGTTTCATATTGTTTACCCTTGTGTTAGTTTATATATCCTTGCATATATACTTCATCATATAGGATATATCTCATTGTTTACATTGCTTATCCTAGCTCATATATCTTGTGGTATTTCATACTTGCTAGGATAACTTGTTAATTAATTTTAATTGGCATATAATCGGATTAGATTAGCATAAGACCCTAATCACCCCCCCTCTAGGGTCTAACAAACTTCGCTTTTCTTGGAAGATTACGAGCTATTGGTTGTAGTGAGATGGTCGTGTTGGGATGACCCGATGGTTGAGCGGTCGAGACGACTGGCTTATTTTATGCCCTGCATTGGTGAAGTGTTTGGGTCTTTTGTCGATGAGGACTAGCAAGTTAAAGTGCCTAAGTCTTTTTTGTCGAAGACGACTGAACAACTGAACTCAACGACTTGGGTTTACTCATGATGACACGAAGGGTTTTTTAGCAGAATGACAACTCTGAGGTTGGGCGCCCAGGACTTACGTAGATGCCTTGGGTTTTGGTAAATTAACAACCCTGAGGTTGGGTGCCCAGAACTTATGCAGATGCTTGGGCCTTTGGTAAATTGACAACCCTGAGGTTGGGTGACGAGGTCTTACGTAGATGCTAGGGGTTTGGACAACCCGGAGGTTGTGCCTAGGACTTACTAAAGTCGACTAGGTTTTTTACAACCCTGAGGCTATGATTAGGACTTGTAGAAGTCGACTAGGTCTTTCGCCCTATGGAGGGCCGCCTGATGGCAACTTGGTAAAATGACAACCTAGAGGTTAGGTGCCCAAGACCTATATAAACGCTTGGGCTTCAATATAACCATGATGGTTGTAAGGTGATTGTGGGAGTTGATCATAAGGTGAGTGCCTTGGGTTTATCCTGGTAAGGCACCAAGGGTTCAGGATTCCTGCGTAAATTGGGCACTATGGGAGTGCAAAATAGGAATCAAGTTAGTTTTAATAATAATTCTATTAATACTAAATGAAATTTACAAAAGTTTTAAAAATAACAAAGTAAAAATTATTGAAAATAATGCCATAGGTGCTTAATATTCTAGGGATGCTGGAGGACTCTCCCAACTAGGGCCCTTAGCTGATAGGTGCCTGCTCGTAAGTCTTCTAGGGCTATGCATGGGCCTTCCCAGATATGCTGGAGGACTCTCCCAACTAGGGCCCTTAGCTAATAGGTGCCTGATCGCAGCTCTTCTAGGACTACGTACGGACCGTCCTAGTTGGGAACTAGCTTGCCTCTCCGGGTATCTTTGTCGAACGCAGCTTTACGAAGGACGAGGTCGTCCGCATAGAATCTTCTTGGTCGGATCTTGCTATTGTAGTAGTAGGCGATTCGTTGCTGATTGGTGACCAAGGTCTAGAGTGCTTTCTCTCAGGTCTCGCATAGGAGATCAATCTCTACTCGAAACCCTTCTAAGTTCATGTCCTCATCGTAGTGTTGGAGTTGGATGGTTGGCATGCCTACTTCGATAGGAGTAACTGCTTTGGCACTGTAAGCTAGCTTGAATGGAGTCTCCCCGGTCGAGTTCTTGTGGTTCGTGGGGTCTCCCTTGCCTTTGTACTTCTCTACGTGAGGCATCTTGAACTTCTCACATAGGGCATTCATAAGATCATCTGAGAGAGGGGTGTTTCACCCAATAGCGTCTGCGACCGGTCTTTACACTCGGTCGTATCTAGAGGCCCCTATGGTAATAGAGGGGGTAGGAGAGGCACAATGAAAGAGGAGAGTCTTAGAGACCACTCCCCTGGTACGGTCCCCAAAGTGACCTGGGCTTGGACTTATTGGCCTTCTTGTTTTGATGATGTTTAACAAATAATTTACTTCTAATGTTGTTTGTCTAGTGTTTGTGTTTTCGTATTTATTCTAGGCAAATAACGAGTTAGAGGATGGATGAAATCAAGCTTTCATGATCATATCCAATGGAGGTTGGCGGAATAGTTGAGTGAAGCCTTGCTATCAAGTTAAAAATCCAATTACAAGCTTCATCCAAGTGTACCAAGTTGAGCTCATTGAAGACCTTCATCAAGCTGGGGTAATTTAGTTTTGGAGTTTATATTATGTGTGTTAATATCTTAAGCTTAATATAATATACACAGACACATTTATTGGTATCCATGTATATATATAGTTATATATATATGTTTTGGTTTGATAGTTTTCAAGTTTTACTATGAAACAATTGAATACAACTGGAAAACATATTTTTGTTTCATACTTATATGCATTTATATGATTTCATCAATATTAATTTTATTTAGTTTCATGAAATCATGTTTTAGTGTATTATATGTGTATTTTGATAAAATACTATATTCTAATTTTATTTAGTTTCATGAAATCATGTTTTAGTGTATTATATGTGTATTTTGATAAAATACTATATTCATTGTTTATAGACTTTGTATTTTGATAAAATACTATATTCATTGTTTATAGACTTCATAACAATAGTTTACATCTTTCTTCAAGTGTATAAAATTATTTTGTAAAGTTTCAAAACATGGTTTAGCCTAAATGTCAAAATTCATATGTTTAAATTTTCGTGTTTTGGACTATTTTACAAAATAATGATATTTCTCATTTGGGAAGTCCTTTTTGTAAACCAGTTTTTATAGCATGTTTATTATCATGTCTATAATCATTTCCCAAAGTTTTACATTTTTCTGAATTTATTTGATATTTTTAAACAGTGTTTTAAAATCAGCAAACTGTTTTTAAACCTGTTAATTTCATATATCAGTTCACGGTCGACCGCCACGGTCGACCACGCCTTTGTTTTTAGCCTGTGGAGCTAACAGAAACTTTCACGGTCGACCGCCACGGTCGACCGTCGGCTCAAAATTTCCCACGGCCGATCGCCACGGTCGACCGCCAAAATATCTAGAAGTTTTCTGAGTTTCAAAGCTGGCTCGTTGTTGACCGCGAGTTTTTCACGGTCGACTGCCGTTCACTCCAACGACTATTTTTGGTACAGAATCAGATTTCTGATTCTTGGGGTTTTTGGTCATTTTGTTTTGGGTTTTTACTAAAGTTTTGAGTGAGTATAAATACCCCATTTCCTTCAGCTCTTCTAAAAGAAGAGAGTGTTTTTAAAACAAGTTTAAAGAGTTTTAAACAAGGGTTTAAGTTTGGTTTAAGAAGCTTTTAAGCATTTGAGTGTTTCGGTTTTATGAATCAATTCCACAAGAGCTTGAGGAGATCATCTATTTGGTGTTTGAGCATCAAACTCTTCTTTTTCCACTCTTGATCTATTTAGAAGTTTTCTAAACTCAATCTAGCTTTATATTTTATATTGTTTGATTGTCATTTTATTAAGCTAGTGTTCATATTGAGTTTAGTTGATTTTGTTTTCTCTTTGTTTACACATACACAACCATTGAGCTTATTGTATTTACATTCATAGTATAATTGGGTTTTTGGATTGTGTAACTTAGAGAGTGAGCTTATAATTCGTTCTCATCCATTGTAGAGAACAAACACTTTGTATTGTACTTAATTGTGAGATCAATTTGTAATACACTTGTACACCGAGAGAAGTGTGGCGAGAGTCGGGGATCGTCCCAAGAGGAGTGGCATCGGTTGACGAATCTAGGGAGAGGTTGTATCCGAGTACTTGAGGGAGACACGTCTAGTTCAACACTTGAGAGGGTGTAGAGTGGGATTACAAGAGTGTGTTAGTTGTAGAGTTTTCGGTAAACTAGAAAACCGTATTATGAAGTATAAACATTGTTCGAGTAATCGTAGAAAACCCGCTTGTGATAGTAGAGATCTCCTCGAGGTAAGGAACGGAGACATAGGTCGTGGGGACCGAACTCCGTAATCATATTATTTGTTTGTGATTGCATTGGCACACCTTATATCGCCTTTGTATATTGCTTGTTGATTATATTGCTCACTATCTAGTTTAGATTGTTTACCCTTGTGTTAATTATATATCCTTGCATATATCTCATAGTATATCTCGCTGCTAGGATATTGATCTTTGTTCATATTGCTTATTCTTGCTTGTAATATATTTTATATCTCTCTTGCAAGAATAATTTGTTATTAATTTTAATTGGCATAAAATCAGATTAGATTAGCATAAGGCCCTAATCACCCCCCTCTAGGGTCTAACAATTGGTATCATAGTTTGGTGCTGTTTGATTTAAGGTCTAATCACCTTGAGTTAAAGATCCAAGTTATCTTTTGTGCTAATCTAGTTATGATTACATTTGTCTTGCTTGCATATATTCACATATATATCATGAATATAAATGTATTTCATTTAGGCTATGAATCAAATGTTGCTCCTAAATTCATTAATTTTTCCTATGCACAATGAGCTTCTAGATTTAAACTATTTGTTGAATCTATAAATATCGACTTATGGGAAGTTATTGATTGTGCTTATATTGTACCCACTTTGGAGATATCCAAGTGGAGTGATCATGATAATAAAATGTTTATAATGAACAAGCTTTTGTTAGAATTTTTGCTTAATGCTTTTGACTCAATCATGATAATAAAATGTTTATAATGAACAAGCTTTTGTTAGAATTTTTGCTTAATGCTTTTGACTCATCTTTTTCTAACAAATTTGTTCACTTTTGTTAGAATTTTTGCTTAATGCTTTTGACTCATCTTTTTCTAACAAATTTGTTCATTTTGATAGTGTTACAAACTTTAGAAATTTATTGAAGCACATCAAGGGGACTTGGAGGCAATCCGACACGCTTTGGAGGATTCTTCTTCAAGTTCATGTGGAGCATCATGCACACGGCCACAAGAGGATAACTCTTGTGTAGTAAGTGATTCTGATAATGATTTATCTATTGATGAACTCACTTGTGTATATGAAAGATTATCTCATGCCTATAATAAATTGCAAAATAATTTTATTGATCTTAAAAGTAAGCATGTAGAATTAAAATCCGATCATGAGTTGCTAGGTTCCAAATTTGATATCATTGCTAAAGAGAATGTTACACTAAAAGAAAATAATGATATATTGAATTTGGAAAATAAAAATTTGAGCTCATCTATTGCTAGTTTAACTCATATAAATAAAGACACCATGCTAGAAGTAGAATGCATTAGAAATAAATTTAATAACCATACATGCTCTACTTCTATTATCAATGATGTCGTGCCTAATGTTGAGTTGAATCTTGTAAAAAATAGCATATCATCTTTAGATTCAAAATTAACTTCATGCATTAATAATCATAAGAAGCTTATGAATATGTGTGCCAAATCTGAGTCTAAATCATCCACTCATTATGCACACATATATAGCAAAGTTTATAAATGCACTATTTGTGGTTGTAAAGGCCATTTGTCTAAATTTTGCTATGATGCACATAAACCTATAAAATCAAATGTTCCTTGTGCATCTCATCAAGCTTCTTCATCACACACTCATGCACATGCACATAATGTTCATCATAAGCATGCTAGTGTGTATCAATGTAATTATTGTGGTCGGTTTGGCCATTTGGCAAAGTTTTGCTTTGATTTGAAAAAGAATTTAAGTTTGCCAAATATTTCTAGTAGACCACATGTTTCTAAATGTGATGTTTGTGGTAAATATGGTCACTTAGGAAAGTTTTGTTTTGATAATGTTTCACATTTGCAAAATAATCCTAAAAGATCATCTATGTTTGCAAATGTTTCCCGTGCACGAGCTAATGGTCCACAAAAACAAATGGATCTCTTTCATTGCACAAATTGCAATCGGAAGGGTCTTTTGAATGAATATTGTTTTGACCATGTTAGTGCACCATATGTGCCCAAGAGAGTTCATAACCCTAGGGCTTTGACCTTTAATGATAAGGGTCATGTCCCTAAACAAACCGGTACCAAGAATACTTGGGTACCAAAATAATTTTTAAGCCAAGAATTTTAGTACTTTTATTTTTCTTTTTCTTGGTTTTGAAAAATGTATTTTAAACTTTTATGAAAACAATTCCTTTTATTAATCAAATTTTTTTATTTTCATGATTATTGGTTTTGTTTTGATGAGAGGTTTGTATAACCCTCCGTATTTTTTGGATGTTTAATCCTAAATCATGTTTACCGAATGCTTAAATATTTTATATGGGTTGTTACTAGCCCAAGAGCTAGATATAGTTGCCTCTATTGACTTTTGAAAATCAATGATAATTTGGCTTTATACTTTTAAAAATGATTTTTTCCATAGTTCATGATTCTTGTATGTTTTGTAATCTTTTTTGAACTATGAAAATTTTGTTTTGATTTGTTCTTTTGAATTCATTATATAGCACAAATAGATGATTCAAATTTCATATATGCTTTATAATGTATTCTTTATGTGGTTTGATCAAGTTCTACAAAGAAAGTTCTATTTATTGATAAGAAAATTCTCTTTATTGATCAAACATTATTTTTGAATATAAACTTTGATTTATGATTTCTTTTGGTTGATTCGTTTTTATATGAAAACTTTTTGCATGATTCTCATGTTCCTCTTCTTTTGTTTTCATAAATATATTCTTTTATATGGCTTTTATATTTTTTTGTTAATGAGACACTATTTTCATTTTGACATATTTATATGTGTTCTCATTATCTTTTTTGTATGTGAGTTATGTTTAGCATGTTTTTAATCTATGCTTTCTCACATATGTATGCCTTAGCATTCATTTCATACATTCATGAGGTATTTTGATAGGGGGAGCAATCCCTATATTTTTATACTCACCCATGTTTATTGATAGGGGGAGCTTTCGCTCTCTTCATCCTTTTGTCCCCTTTTTGATGTTGTCAAAGGGGGAGAAATATTATGAGTATATTCTTTCTTATTTATATGCATGATATATTATACTTTGTATATTCATTTCCTTTCATGCATATATCCTTTTTGTAAATTGTTTGTCATCATCAAAAAGGGGGAGATTGTTGGCCTTCTTGTTTTGATGATGTTTAACAAATAATTTAGTTCTAATGTTGTTTGTCTAGTGTTTGTGTTTTCATATTTATTCTAGGCAAACAATGAGTTGGAGGATGGATGAAATCAAGCTTTCACGATCATATCCAATGGAGGTTGGTGGAATAGTGGAGTGAAGCCTTGCTATCAAGTTAAAGATTCAATTACAAGCTTCATCCAAGTGTACCAAGTTGACCTCATTGAATACCTTCATCAAGCTTGGGTAATTTAGTTTAGGAGTTTATATTATGTGTGTTAATACCTTAAGCTCAATATAATATACACACACACATTTATTGGTTTCCATGTATATATATAGTTATATATATACATATGTTTTGGTTTGATAGTTTTCAAGTTTTACTATGAAACAATTGAATATAATTGGAAAACATATTTTTGTTTCATACATATATGCATTTATATGATTTCATCAATATCAATTTTATTTAGTTTCATGAAATCATGTTTTAGTGTATTATATGTGTATTTTGATAAAATACTATATTCATTGTTTATAGACTTCATAACAATAGTTTACATCTTTCTTTAAGTCTATAAAATCATTTTATAAAGTTTCAAAACATGGTTTAACCTAAATGTCAAAATTCATATGTTTACATTTTCGTGTTTTGGACTATTTTACAAAATAGTGATATTTCTCATTTGGAAAGTCCTTTTTGTAAACCAGTTTTTATAGCTGTTTATTATCATGTCTACAATCATTTCCCAAAGTTTTATATTTTTTGAATTTATTTGATATTTTTAAACAGTGTTTTAAAATCAGCAAACTGTTTTTAAACCTGTCAATTTCATATATCAGTTCACGGTCGACCGCCACGGTTGACCGCGCCTTTGTTTTTAGCTTGCGGAGCCAACAGAAACTTTCGCGGTCGACCGCCACGGTCGACCGTCAGCTCGAATTTTCCCACGGTTGACTTCCACGGTCGACCGCCAAAGTATCTGGAAGTTTTCTAAGTTTTAAAGCTGGCTCGCGGTCGACCGCGAGTTTTTCACGGTCGATCGCCGTTCACTCCAACGGCTATTTTTGGTACAGAATCAGATTTCTGATTCTGGGGTTTTTTGGTCATTTTGTTTTGGGTTTTTGCTAAAGTTTTGAGTGGGTATAAATACCCCATTGCCTTCAGCTCTTCTAAAAGAAGAGAGTGTTTTTAAAACAAGTTTAAAGAGTTTTAAACAAGGGTTTAAGTTTGGTTTAAGAAGCTTTTAAGAATTTGAGTGTTTCGGTTTTGTGAATCAATTCCACAAGAGCTTGAGGAGATCATCTATTTGGTGTTTGAGCATCCAACTCTTCTCCTTCCACTCTTGATCTATTGAGAAGTTTTCTAAACTCAATCTAGCTTTATATTTTATATTGTTTGATTGTCATTTTATTAAGCTAGTGTTCATATTGAGTTTAGTTGATTTTATTTTCTCTTTGTTTACACATACACAACCATTAAGCTTATTGTATTTACATTCATAGTATAATTGGGTTGTAGGATTGTGTAACTTAGAGAGTGAGCTTATAATTCGTTCTCATCCATTGTAGAGAACAAACACTTTGTATTGTGCTTAATTGTGAGATCACTTTGTAATACACTTGTACACCGAGAGAAGTGTGTGGCGAGAGTCGGGGATCATCCCAAGAGGAATGGCGTCGGTTGACGAACCTAGGGAGAGGTTGTATCCAAGCACTTGAGGGAGACACGTCCAGTTCAATACTTGAGAGGGTGTAAAGTGGGATTACAAGAGTGTGTTAGTTGTAGAGTTTTCGGTAAACTAGAAAACCGTATTGTGAGATGTAAACATTATTCGGGTAATCGTAGAAAACCCGCTTGTGATAGTGGAGATCATCTCAAGGTGATGAGCGGAGACGTAGGTCGTGGGGACCGAACTCCGTAATCATATCGTTTGTTTGTGATTGCATTGGCGCACCTTATATCGCGTTTGTATATTGCTTATTGATTATATTGCTCACTATCTAGTTTAGATTGTTTACCCTTGTGTTAAATATATATCCTTGCATATATCTCATAGTATATCTCGTTGCTAGGATATTGCTCTTTGTTCATATTGCTTATTCTTTCTTGTAACATATTGTATATCTCTCTTGCAAGAATAATTTGTTATTAATTTTAATTGGCATAAAATCAAATTAGATTAGCATAAGACCCTAATCACCCCCCCTCTAGGGTCTAACAGGACTCTCACCAGTGATCTCCTGATGATGGTGGTGATGTCGGCGAGGCTCGTGAGCCGATCAACACGGTGGCGGGGATGCATGTTCAACGTGATCCCCCAACCGCTTGGTACTAGCATGAGGAGTCTAAGGCTAGACTACTCGATGTGTTTCGGAAGGAGTACGAGTCTCCAACCGTTGGTCTCCAGAAGGTGGGGGGAGAGCTGAGGTAGTTCGCTTTTGCTGCGAAAGTCGATTGAGAAGTTCGCTAGTAAAGGTAGCAAATTGCTCTTAGAGAGTCTGAGAAAGCTTTTGAGCTGTTTCCTCAAGCTGAGCTCAAGTAACATAGCTCTGATGTGGTCCTACAGGGTGAAGCTGACCAAACCCATGCTCTGAACCCGACATATTTTCTCAAAAAGAATGACGATAGTGGGCACAAAATAGTTAGCGTACTAGTGATCACACAGTCAGTTGTATCCGTGGTTGGACGGGGTTGTTGAGTGTCGATGAGGAGCCGCTTTCTTCCGTGAGTTTATGTCTAGTTCTTGAGTTAAGTGGGTGAAGCCTGCACAAGTGGAAACTCGTGAGAGGGCGAGACTTAGTTTCCCTGTGGTTCCTCCGATGATCAAGTTAGCTGGTGAACTTGAGTGGGGAAAAATAAAAAATTATGAGAGTTCTTGTGTGTACAGTATGTCTGCTTAAAGATCAGATTTGTGATCTTTTTTCAAGATCCTATTTTAGATCAGATCTGATCAGCCCTCCCCCCCCTCAAAGATAGAATAGTACATTCATTCATACCAAGGGTATAAGGGTAGATCGATCATTTCGGCCGAGCATAGGATGGCGGTGACGAAGTGTGGGCTGGCGGTTGAGCTAGTACCTACTTTACAGGTGTCAGCTGGCGACTGGATGAGCGATTGGCTCAACATTAAATAGGAAGTGATTGGTGGCATGACAGTGTCTGTGTGGTCCGATGAGTCATGAAGGTTATCGGGGCTAGAGGCATGATGCGCTGTCATGCATTAAATGCGATGTAGATACATTGCTAGTGGGAGAGGCTCGAGGTAGAAGTTATCCTTTAACTTCGTCGAGAAGTAACGCCTTTAGAGTCGTCCTCGTGAGGCATCTAACAAATGGTCGAGTGGGCTCGTGGCGAGTCGTCTTCGACAAAAGAGGGCAACAAGTACCGCCTTTTGTGTCGACATGAGGGAATGTCGACTCGACAAGTCGGTTGAGTTGTCATCCCTACTGGTTTCTGGCTGCTAACTTGATTGGGGTATAGCATGAAGTACACTTGTCCCTTGGCAATGTGTTGCTTTTTAGCGAAATTGAACATCATAACAACTGTCGTTTGGGCGGTTTTGTCTATGTAAAATTATAGAGTAACACTATTTATGGGAGTTAAGTAGAAAGGATATATAGGTTTTGCAATACATGACGATTTTTTAAGAAGTGATATTTTGAGGGTTTGACATTTTTTTTGTCTTTAAGAGTAGTTCACTAATTTTACTTTATATACAAAGGAGAGATAATTAGTTCTAGATAATTAGTGCTAGTCATTATAAAATTTTGAATTTAATATAGAATTTGAAATTATAAGATAAGATATCTAATGATATTTAAACTTTTTAGTATAAAAAGATTTAATTGGAAAATAATATGTACTTTTAATATACTTATCCCTCCCTAATATATTTTTAGAATCAAATTAATTGGAAAGAAGTACTAATTCCTAAATAAACTAATTGCTGCATGATGATTTTGGGTAAATCACTAATGGTCACTTGTCGACTTTTGATTAACCATCAATTTCTCTTTGCATATAAAGGAGAGATATAGTGATAGAAAGTTCTTATTTTCATAGTTGCATAGTTAATAGAAAGTCGAGAGAAAAGTTGATCTAAACTTAATTTCAATTTTTGTTTTCTATCAAAATAAAAAATAATAAAAATAAAAATAAAAATGAATTTGTGTCTCTTAAACCTACTTGATAGGTGCATGTAGTACTATTTGCTTGACTTTGTAGAGAAATACCAAAATAAGGTCTACTTGACAATGAATCCCACTTTAGATAGCTTCAGCTTTACAAAATCTAGTTTACTAGATTTTTTGACTCCAAATGGTAGAGGAACAGAATTAGTTGCTTTTTCTTACTTCTCGTTTGCCTTCCCGTGTCTTTGGATTTCTCTTAAAAAACCAATCATGTTCGCAACCTTCCGTCCAAAGCTAGTTGGATATTACATTATGACTGATCTTAAACAAACCACAAAATTAGTTAAATTCAGTTTATAATGATTAACTATAAATCAAAACATGAAAATGCATAACTACAACTCTTAAGGATACTAGTTGAGATGCACGTGCAATACACACGGTTGAATATCATAATTATTTAAATTGATAAAAATAGAATAAAAATAAAAAAGAAAATAAAGTTTTTGTTGTGCGCAGCGGAAATTTCGGAAGCACCTCCGGTGCGCAAGGTGCACAACAAGAGATTAGATCACAACGAAATTCTCGTTTCTCAAAGAAAACAAGAATCTGAAGTGAATATCTCAACAAAGTGAGATATCGGCTCTTTCTCTCATCAGTTCTAGGATTGACTTGTCGAGGGATCCTACAAGCTATTACAAATCACGACAAGAACACAAATTTTACGTGGTTCGGCAAATAGCCTACGTCCACGGGGCAAGGAGGGGGAGATCTACTATTAGAGGAAGAGATACAATTGGGGTTTACAATCTCACAAATAAAACCCTCTCACAAACTCTCAGATCCCTCACACAAATACTCTCTCAAAGGGGATGCTAAAAAACAAAGAACATCTACAAAAGACTTGCTTTTCCTTTGTGAATAGCCGCCAAAAGGCTCTACACGCCGCTGCACTTTTGCTTCTGTCCTTTGCTCCTTGCTTTTCTGCAGCCGCCCAATTTTTCCTCTGTAGCCGCACACCCTCTAAGCCTCTGATCTCGCATAAAAACCTAGGAACAATTTGTTCCTGTTTTATAGTCTGGAAAATTCGAATAGAGGAGTTCGGGTGGGCCAGTCCAAGAAACAAAACATCCGCTGCACATGTATTGCTATACATGTGCAGCGGGTGGGCCCTCTGCAATTGTCCAATCGTAGACATGGGTGTGAGACCCCCACGTTCAAGAAACCCCCCACGTTCATAATTCTCCACCTCGGCGAAGTTTCTTCCAAAACTGAGCCGACATCAAGGCAACCAAATGTCCCACTTGTTGTGTCCAGTACGCCGTGAAGTTAATTCACGTTCACAATCCACAACAAGTCGGGAACCCGAGCGAGAGTCCAAACAATCTCACCCCCATCAAAATCAACAAATCCAACTGGCTGCATCGTAGAGACTGCCTACGTATCCTCTTGCCCAAGGAATCAAGCCGAACGTAGTTCACCCAATGGCCTCCAAAGGCCTCAACACCGAAGAATGTTCAAAAGTTCCAAACAATGACCAAACTTGACACCTGAAACAACTTTGGTCAACATATCCACAGGGTTGTCCTTCGTGTGAATCTTCTCCAACATGACATCTCCTTCTCTTTAAGAACTCTTAATCCCCTCTTCAATGACTCTTAAACTTTTTTTATAAAAGGATTTGAAGCATCATCTTCCCCTCTTATTGTTCTTGGCCGAAAAATACTCTCAAGCCCTTGATTTGGGTAAGCTTCCTCCACAACTTGTATGCTTAATTTTATTTTGAGAACTCAAGGGTTTTGGAGGAAAGATTGAAACTTTGATTGTGGGTATGGGAATATGGCCAAAATTTTGATGTTTTTTTTTGCATGAGTATGAAGTTTGAAACTTGTTTTTGATAGGCTTGAGGCTATGGCCGAATTTTTAGAGGGGTTATATTGCGTACATGGCCAAAATTTTGAGGTGTTTGAAGGGCTTGTTCATGGACAAATTTGATAAACCTAGGTTGCATACCCATGGCCGAATTTTGATGAGCTTGGAGGGACTCATAGGTGGCCGAAACTTTGAGGTGTTTGAAGGGCTTGTTCTTGGCCAAATTTGATAAACTTGGGTTACATACCCATGGCCGAATTTTGATGAGCTTTGGGGGACTCATTAGTGGCTGAAACTTTGAGGGAGTTAAGCGCAAAAGAGGCCAAAATTTTGGGGATTAGGTTGCATACCCATGGCTGAACTCTTGATGAGGGGTATTTTGGGTATTTCAGTTAAAAAAAGATTTTGAGAGGTTTTGGATGTAAATCAAACCCGTTGTTGGTATGTAGGTTTAATTAGACTTTAACAGTAAAATCCTCTTTTATTTGCAGGATTTCGGTTAAAGTTTATAACTTTCCTTTTTAATTTCTGGTTCTTGAATTTATGATTGTATCTAACTCGCTGATCTTCATTGCAGGTTAGCAATGTCTCTATAATGATCGTGCTTTTATAGGAGTCGCTCGACTTCATAGCACAACGAGAGGGAGACTCCTGCAGCTTCTTCATACGGGGGTGAGCTTTTATAGCTTTTACGAATTTGATATTCTATGTACTGTACCCTCGTTCGTCTCCTTGGTGAGTCACTTGGGAAGAACTGATGTCCTCCTTTCTAGGGATTGAAGCTTTAAAGGATGTGTTTCATGGCCAATACACGTCTTCAGGTTGATGGGACGATTTCATGCATTATTGCACTCTGTAGGGCAGGGTATATTGTTACATTATTTGTGTGATAATGTACATTGTCCCTCTCATGTAGAATAGTTAAAATCGTCTCGCCAATTGACCAAGTAGTGACTCTATCTCACTGATTCGTGAGATGAGATCAACTCCTTGTTTTCTCTTTAGAAACAATTTTCTAACTGTGCACTATCTGTTTCAGTTGAGTTTCCTACGGATGGATTCCCACCTTACACCATGAGTGATTGTAGCAGAGAGACATTTACTACTAGTGTTGATAAGCTGCTTCTTGGTTCGACTCCTTAGTTTGATTCGGGAGGTCCCTCAGCTAGTACGATATGTGGGTCACCGTACATTGTGACAGTTGATCACAGATGCTCTTATTACCAAAGATTCCAGCTCTACTCAAGCTTTGAAGAATCTAGATTATTTGTTTGGTGATCATGTTGAGGATCCATATGTGCTGACTCTTGATGATGAGCAATGGCTGAATGATTACGGAAGAAGTCCACTGTATATCCTTCCTATTTCTCGCTAGTATTCATTTGAACAATTAGAGGTGCAAGTCGTGGGATGGGAGATGTATTGGCCTCTTACAGATGATCACGAGCGAGTCCACTATGGATTTATTACTCAGCATAAGACCCCAGGTTTGGATGGGTATAACTATATTCATGGTCTTTGACCAAGGATTCTGGGACTTGATACAGCATCGCCAGATGAGGTGTTGATAGCTGCAAACACAATGAGGAACCATCTCGACAGACTTAGGAGGAAACTCCCTATGAAGGACTACAGGTGCTACGGTTAGGTGCATTCGCCGCCAAAGAGGTGGTAGACTCGTATGATGAGTTATGTTCTTAGGCACTGGGAGAGTGAACTAAAGCACAACGGGTTGTATGCATCGGTACGTGCCACTATGTATGGATTATCAATCAGTAGACACCATTTTCTAGTGTTGTTGCAGCTTTATAACTCTGACACCAACACTTTCTTGACTCGCAATGGAGAGTTAGGGTTAGCTCTTGATGAGATGTAGAAGGTTTTTGGACTTGTGATGGGAGATTACCCATATTAGGAGTATTTTCCTACCAATCGGTAGCTGAAGCAGTTGAAGAGAGCTTCTTCCGTCATGTATGATACGTTTTGGGATCTTACATGTCACTATCAAACTACTCTAGTCAGTATGAACCCCACGGCAAAGAAGAAGAAACAAATAAGCTTGAAGCAGTTTGCTGATTATTTCTTTCAGTACTTGGAGATTAATTCTAGCGAAGCCATTTGTGAGTTAGCTCCCCAGACCCCTTCTGCGATTAATGACCTGATCAAAAAGATCGGTGCTCAATCATTCACTACTGCTACTGTTGAGGGCCCTTTTACGGTGGGGACTAAGTTTTGAACGTTCCTATGGCATGAGCAGAAGCGTATTCGGCCTATGACTCTTTTGGCAGGGTATCTCACCATTTGGTTAAAGAAGTGCGTTATTCCATATCAATTTTCCAATGCCTTACTGATTGAGGTTCTCTTCCCGGCTGTCCAGTTAGCTCATGGGAAGGATCTTTCTCTACTTCTAGCAATGGTTGCCGATATTCATTATGGGCGTAGATACATGGTCGATGGTCTTACGCAAATGGGGCTTGAATCGTCGACCGAGATCCTTCCTGTGAAAGTTGAGTTCCTATATACATATCTGATGATATGGCTCGTCCTTCATCAACCCGATTTGATGTCAGCGCCGATCACTACCGATACCTCCATCCCCCTCCTATAATCATTAGAGGAGAGCAAGTGGTTTTCGAAGACTTTCACCGAGGCAAAACAAGACCTTCAAATCCACAAATGTTGGGAGTTCTTCAAATATTTTCCTCATTTATCGGGCGGCTATGACGAGGCATTAATTGATGAGCATTAATTGGTGAACATCCACCCCACATATCTCATCCTTCAGGTGGAGATTCGTTGCTATATAAAGCCTTATTTGCCTAGTTGATTTGCTCTTCAATTTGGTTACGACCAACTGTATATTGGGAACCCGAACTGAGGCTTGAGGACCGAGGGAGGTCTTATAGATGGTGTTTGAGTATAGCTTTGGAGCATGACAGGTTGTACAGGCGCCACCTTCACTATCTCTACATCCAGGCATAAACCACAACTTACCTTCCTCAGCTGCAAGTGGCTCATTTCTGCGAATGATCTTATGAATATGAAGGACATCACAGAGTTGAAAGCTGAATATTTAGTTCAAGCTACTGTTAAGGCCGTTTGTGATGCTGAGCTTTTGAAGAAGCAGTGGAAGAAGCTAACAAGCCCTCCCGCAGAGGCAGAGGTAGAGTAGAGGATGAGGAGGGGTTCCTTCCTACTAATGACGATTAGGAGACTTCCAAAGAAGACCTTGGAGATACGGACATTGGATTTAGAAGTGCTGAGGAAGAACTTAAGACAGGTCTGTCAGACTCTTTCTTCTTAGAATTACTAAGTCTGGCATTTGATCATCGGGCTCAGTGCTCTATTTTCCCTAAACCTCCACCAGCTCCCTCAAAGCCGAGGCGAGAAGTTTTGTTTACTTATCCTAACAAGATGACTCTTGTTACCCCATACGGAATGGTTGAAGAAGACGAGCCTCTTATCTTTCGTCGCGTGAGATTATGGTCTACTGCTGAGTCTGTTGCACAGGTTGAGGTGCTTGTCAAATCCAAACACGAGAGACATAGTACGCACATGGAGGTTCGCTTCTGTAAGCGGAAGAAGATGGTGAATAAGCCCAATGTCGATCCATGCACTCCCCAGGAAGAGTTACTTGGCCATGTACCCATTGGTAGAGGAGGTAATCCCCCATTACTATGTAGCCTTTAATTAGTTCTCTTATGGATTCTTTGAACTTAATCATGTCCCATGATTTAGGGGGTCATGAAGAAGGTGAATTTCCGTACGACTCTATCTTTTTCAATTTCAACCATTTTGAGCGCCCGAGCTTCATGCAGCAGATGTGTGATGCTATTGATGATGAGCCCATGCCTGCCGAGGTTAGAGAAAGAGTTGGCCAAGGTACCAATGTTGAGCCGAGGATTCCAAATCTAGGTATATCTAACACCGATAATACACCATTGAAGTGGCAATTAAGGGAGTTAGGCGATTCAGAATTTGTTCCCTCTTTAATCATTTCCATGCTTCATTCTCTTTTAGACAAATTGAAGGATGTGCGCACGAATGTTCGGGTAACAGAATCTTCTACAACTGCCAGAGGTGAATCTGATTCCCACTATCTTGAACTCTAACTTCTTTCTCTTTACTCAACATTTAGGCTCTTGTGTAGATGCCACAATGGAGGGACTGATTGAGGAGGAAGCATTTCATAGTGTAAACCCTGGAGCATTTCATAGTGTATAATAGCTTCGGCCCTCTTGGAGAACTAGCCAGTGATCGCAAGGATAAAGCAGTCACCTTTAACCAATGTTGGAAAGATAGGACCAATAATATACATTCTCCATGTCTCAAATGGCCATAAAATGGATAAAGGGTGCAAGTGTTTTAGGGGTTGGTGCATGTAATTTGTATGTATTTGGTACGCATGACACCGTTGGGTATGGTCAACTACATCCTTGACCATGGTTGGCCAATAATATTGTGACGCCCCTAGTTTCAACAAGACTGTAGTCCAAGGAGAAAGCAAGAATGTCAAACCTGCCATGCACCACACCGTGCAATAACATGTTTCACCATCTTAGTAAATATCTATCTAATGGAATCAATAACCGGTGTAGGTACAAAACAAACAAAAGAGAAAATACAGAAGAAATATGAAACAACAGATACTAAGGCATATTCTCTGAGAAGAAAACATCTGAACTGATACAAATGAATAATTCTCTGAGAAGAAAACATCTGAACTGATACAACTGTCTCACAATATGAAATCAAATGAAGTATTACTAAGGCATATTCACCTTTTTAAAAACTAGAAATAATATCTTAAAATATTTAATAAAATACATCTACTGTGGAGTTCTGACATAACTACTAGCACTGTGTATAAATAATGACTAAAGCAAATCCATCAAGCTACGACTCTCCGTGCACCTAGCTCGTTACTTAAAAGTGGGGGAAACAATGAGCATCAAAGCGCTATAGCGAGTAACATCTCAACCAACCCCAGGGGAAGGGCTAGAGGGATATGAAAATAGTTGTTAATACATATAGATAAACAATCATAAACTCTGAAATAAGATAGGAGTTTGATATTTAGGAATTTACAACATGTACGTGGGTAACTCAACAATCCCATAAGCTCATATTGTAAATAGCTAAATGCCCAATCCAACAACTACGTGGAGTAATAGCTCCATCTCCAACCATACCATCAATAATCCGTCATATGTCAAAAATATGTCAACCTATATTACTTAAAGTCTTACACGAGGACTTTCATAGTTTATAGTCCGGCACAAGGACTTTAGTGGCTTATAGTCCAACATGAGGACTTTAATAGTTTATTGTCCACACAAGGACTCTGATGATTATAGACCAACATGATGACTTTAATAGTTTATAGTCCAACACGAGGACTGTGATGATTATAGTCCAACACGAGGACTCTCATAACTCATAGTCCCTCACAAGGACTTCAATAGTTTATAGTCCAAGACGAATAGTCCTACACGAGGACTCTCATATAAATAATGTCAGAAACAACATCTAAACTGTTCACCCTCATGTCCCGGTGAATAAAACTACGACTCATGTCAGTACTCAACTCATGTACACAATTCTCAGTGTATAGCAAACCCAAATAACCCAGATATTTTGCTAGCCACACAAACCTAAACAATGGGACAAAACGGTAAAAATTCCTAGCGGTCGACCGCCACGGTCGACCGCCACTAGAGCAGAAGCTTACTGCTTCTGTGCACGGCACGCGGTCGACCGCCACGGTCGACCACGTAAAAGCAGAAACCCTAGTTTGGTTTCTATTCTACATGGGTTCGATCCAAAACTTCCGTGCGATAATTATAGGCACTATTAAACCTTCATAAATGATTTAGCATAACCAGAACATGTGATTTACAGACTAATCGGTATAGATAAAACAAATCAAAACTTAAACATGTATATTTCATGTTGAAACCTTCGAAAACAAATATTTTTCTTACAAAACTCTTGTTAGAAGTATTTCCAGATATAGATCTATATTAAGAAATTCGTGTGTGATCTTGATTAACTAAAAACATATTCTTCTGCATCATAAAATAATAAGATCAATCTTTATACAAAGAAAATAGCATATTAGGCTCACAAATCACAAGAAAACATTAGAAAACAAATCTAAAAGCAGGGGTGTAGGGTTGAACGAGATGAAACTCACCTGAGAGGTGATGACCTACTGTGGGTAAGGTCGTGAAAAGGTTCTCCTTCGCTGAACGTCGCTGGATCTCGCTTGAACTCCCAAAACTCACCGAGAAACGCCCAAAAATCAGGGTTAGGGTTTGCAAGAGGGTGGGGGAGGCTACTAGGGTTTTCTAAGATTATGAGGAGGCTCTCACAAATAAAATAATATATATATGAGTCCTCCAACCCGACCCAAAAAACCCAAACTCACCCAGAACAGGAAAACTGGCAAAACTCCCAATGGTCGACCGCCACGGTCGACCGCGCAAGATGCAGAGGCCTCCTACCACAACTGCGCGCGCGGCGGTCGATCGCCACGGTCGACCGCGTAGTTTTTCTCCTGTTTGTGCATGTTGTGTGTGTGCTGATCTTGACACTCGATTCCTCTCACATAAATATACTTGTTTGATCCCCAAACACTTCTTATCATACTCATCTATGATATGAACATATATTTCATAATAAAAACTCATTAATCAAATTCTACGGGGTTTTACAAATATACAATTTTTCTTAGACAATCGTAGAGCTTAGGATCGGGCTAATGTGCACTGTAGATTCCATCATACGCTTCCTTAAGAGCCTCCTCTGTCTCTTTGGTTGAAAGACATCGGAGTAACAAACCGTCGTATGCGTGACAATACAGAGTCTGAGTTGTCATATTATAATAAAATATCGGTGCTCTTTGTTGGACCGAGTCTATTTCTTTTATGTCTTCTGGTAAAATATCATGCAATACATAATCGATAATAGGGAAACACTAATCTCGGGGTTCGAGTTCAATTCTGGTTGTGTGCGCTTCTTTGGCATCCAAGGTTCACTCTGGTATGAAGAGCTGGTGAGTTCTCACAGTGACCAATTGTTCCATTTTAGGAGGCTATGCCAGAGATACTGCTAATGTTTCCAGTACATCTGCATATGTATTTTGGAGACGCATGATGTACTCAATGAAAAATCCTTCAAAAGAATCTAGCATCTTGACGGCTGCCTTATGGTATGGAATCAGCCTCTGGTTTCTGACTTCGTACTCTCAACGTATTTGGTTGACTATTAGATGAGAATCACCAAAAGCTTTATGATATTCGACCCCTAGCTCTTTGGTGAAACTGAGTCCCATGAGAAGTGCGTTGTATTCAACTATGTTATTGGAACATTTCCCTATCAATGAGTAGGCTGGGGGTATCACATGTTTCTCCGAGGAAACTAGGATAACTCCGACTCCCGTAAAAATTCTAGACTTACGAGGAGCGCTTACCGTATTAATCGCTCTGGATGCCCCGTCAAAGTACAATTGCCACACCTATTGATGCAAGGTATTGTTGATTTCGTGGTTTTCATCGGATAAATATTCATATAATTTGACTGTATCCGTTATAGGGTTAGCCTCCAGAAGATCACAAATTACATGTCCTTTAACTGACTTTTGTTGCTTAAAATGCAAGTCGTATTGGGATATGTGAAGGGCCTATTTTGCTAGCCGCTAATTCATGAAGGCCAGTTGCGTCATGAAAACCCAGACTGGATTAACATTCGAGATGACGTAAATTCTATTGCTAATGAGGTAGTGTCGCATTTTCTAGATGGTTAACACCAACGCGAGACATTCCTTTTCAATCATTGGGTATCCAGATTTGGTGCCTACCAAAGTTCGACTTCATGACTATTGTCATTGTCTTATGTAAGCAAAGCACTTAACGAGTGGTTCATCGCCTTGATGTAAATCAAGAATAGTTTACCTAACTTTGGTGCAACAAGGACTGGAGGATTCGCCAGATAT
This sequence comes from Asparagus officinalis, assembly GCF_001876935.1. NCBI lineage: Eukaryota > Viridiplantae > Streptophyta > Magnoliopsida > Asparagales > Asparagaceae > Asparagus > Asparagus officinalis. Next base: position 89,462,081 of record NC_033797.1, on the reverse strand, counting down.
GCTTTGATATCATTGAATGCCTTCTAACAAGCATCATCCCAAATAAAAGATACTCCCTTCTTTGTTAGCTTAGAAAAAAGTTGGCATTTTTCGTAGAGGTTGGAAATGCATCTCCGGATGTAAGCCAGTCTTCCTTTTAGTCCCCTGAGTTCCTTGAGGTTTCTCGGGGGTTGCAATTTATTTATCACCTTCACTTTGTCGGGGTCAATATGGATGCCCTTCGTAGTGATGATGAACCTAGGAATTTGCCACTGGACATTCCGAGGAAGACTTGGTAGGGTTCATCTTCAATTAATGACTTCACATGAGATCGAACATTGTCCTCAAGTCTTTAATGTGGTCATCTTTGTTGCAGCTTTTAACAACCAAATCATCAAAGTAGCACTCGATGGTTTTCTTGAGGTGTTCCTGGAAAATTTTCATCATTGTTCCTTGGTACGTAGCGCCTGCATTCTTCAAGCCGAAAGGTATGACTATGTAACAGAAGATGCTGAGAGGTGTCCTGAAGGCGGTATGTTTCTCATCATCCAGATACATCTTTATTTGATTGTACCCTGAGAATCCATCCATAAATGACATCCTCTTGAACCCATACGTGTTATTGATGATAACATCCGTGATAGGGAGGGGAAAGTCATCTTTTGGGCAGGCGGTGTTCAGGTCTCTGAAATCAATGCAGATCCTGATTTTCTTATTCTTCTTCAGAACTGGAATGATGTTTGCGAGCCAATAGGGATGTTCCTCTTCCTGGAAGAAGTCTAAATTGATTAGCTTTTTAACTTCATCCTTAATTGCCGCCATAATTTGTAGGAGAATCTGTCTTTGTTGTTGCTTGTTGGGTTTTGCATCTGATTTAATGTTGAGGTAATGTATCACCATGTTCAGATCAAGTCCTGGCATGCCTTCAAATTTCCACGTTAAAACATCGATGTACTCCCTGATGAGGGCAATCAATTCCTCCTTCTCTTCTGGGGGGAGGCTTTCGCTGACGAATATTGGTTTCGGGTTGGCTTTGTTGCTCATGTTTACCTGGACCACTTTATCCTTAGTAGGATATTCTCTTTGTTCGAACCAGTCACCATATTGGATGTTTAGGTGGTGGATCTTTGGGTCTTCCTAAGTTGGTAGTTTATCATCTTCCCCTATTGTGGTGGGGTCGACAGTGGCCATGTTTGATATCAGGCATTTGAACATCTTTCCAATGCTGACGTCAGAGTCATAATTTGAAGAATCAGACGAGTACCTATTTTTACTCGCTAACTGGTCAATGACATGCTAGCAGCATTCATCTTCAGATGAAGAAACATAGTAGGCCTCTTCTGTACACGTAGTAATTATCAGGTTTCCCCTTTGGTACATAAGCATCCTTAATTGGAACTCGAGGACCTTGACCGTCCTTCTCCAAGTGTTAGATTGTATCCATACTTTTCCATGAGGTTATGCACTTTTGAACTGTACTTAGATAAGTGAGGAGCAGACTTCTCATCATCACTATCATCTCTTAAAAAATGGTTCGACATTAGAGACATCTCGCCTTTCCCATAAATTATCTCCTTTTGACCATTTTTCTTATTAGGAATAACAAGGGTCATCCCAAAGGAGTTTTGGATACACTTCTTTGTCACGCAAGATGATAGGAGCGGCATGTGTATATCGGGGTCATCATATAATCCCTTCATTATCTCATCAAGAGAAGACGAGTACTCTAAATCGTCATTTATTGCTTCTTTAGCAAGTTGCTAATTACAGCTACCATCTGATGATTCTCCACCACCTAGATTGATTACAAAAGGTACAGTGTCATTCAATACAAAACCTCCACTATAATCAAGCCCAGTCTCGGTGTTATCTTCTTCTCCGCTATCTGTAACTTAGGCTGATGGTTCAGTGTCGGACTCAGCACCGTAAAAAAGAGAATAGGTAAAATAGTTTTCCAATACCTTAAACGGTTGCTTATCCACGACCATCGTCTTAACCTCATTATTAGCATCTACATACTTGACACACTGGTGGAGGGTAGGAGGAACTATAACGTTACCATGGATCCAGGATTGACCCAATAGTAAGTTATAGGAGGTTTCTACATCTATCACATAACATGTGACTTTGGATTTTAGATCTCCAAGCTGGTACTTTACTCTGATTTTTCCTAATGGTCTAGTCCTGTTGGTGTTGAACCCATAGATAATGGTACCTTTGGAGTCTAACTTGTTGGCTGGAATCCTAAGGCTATACATCAGTCGAACCGGCATGATGCAAACAGCGGAACCCAGATCGATTTGGATCCAGTTAGCCACGCTAGAGCCAATGTATCTAGTGAAGTATAAAGTCCTGTCATGCTTCAACTTTCTTACTTGCATATCTTCCTTGGTGAAGGTGATGCAAGGGAATTGTTTGGCTATAAGATTGCAGTGTTGAGCTAAAGACTCCAGTTCTTCAGGGATCGGCTTGATCTGGGTGAGGAATACATCAGAATTAGCCAGGGCTTCTTGCAGGGCCTCTCCCTTGTCTTTCAATAGACGCAGTAACTTGTATAGAGTTATCCTCACTGGGATGTTAGCCAGTTAGGCCATAACATCGAAGCGGTATGGAGTGTTTGAATCCCCCTGTTTATCTCCTCCAATCGGATGATTGAATCAAGACTGCTTCGGGTTCTGAACCTCTTGATGCTAGGACTCTTTATATTTCTGCTTGGCTATAGTCTCCTTTTGTTTAGGGTTGACTCCTACCAAGAAGTTTCTTCAGAAGTATTAGGAGTGGTCGTAACCACCCCTTTGTTTAGCTGGCTGATCGGCCATCTTGGAATAGTCAAACCGATATTCGTTTTCACTTTTAGTGTCAAAGGCCGGTTCTTCGCTGGTAGCAAAAGCTTCATGCTAATCATCGGAAGGTGGGAAGGTTGGGATTCCTTCATCATTTTCCTTCGAAATAGCTGTAGTGGCACGAAAATATTTTCCCTTACCTTTGGACTTAGATTTCTTCTTGGAGGAGGATCTTGTCCATTGCTCATCTTGAAGTTGTTCAAAATGAACCCAAAGAATTTCACCATTGGGAGCTGTGTGTGGTACTAGTCCTTTCTGGCATTGTCCATAAGGATCTTCATTAACCATCCTCACCCCTACCTTTGTCACAGGTTCTTGTTGAAACCACGTGAGGGGAACAGAGCCGAAACTAATGCTTACTGTGTTTGAACCCACTTTCTTCTCCTTAGGTTGCTTTGCGGTGATAATTCTAACATCAATCAAGGCTTGAATCTTGTCTTTAAGGGCATAACATGTTTTAGTGAGATGATGAACTACCCTGTGGAATGCATAGTATCGTGGATCAGTAATATTCTTGGCACCCTCGTGATCGGTGATTGTGGGTAGCTTGATCTTGCTATTCTCTAATAGGTATTTGAAGATACCGGGGACCACATCTTGCTTGAAGGAGTATTCCTTCGGGAATTTTGGCTCAGAAGCCTTATGTTTCCTTTGAGGTCGTAGCTGCTACTGAGGTGATTGCTGCTTTGGCACCTGTTATTATGGCTGCTGTTTCAGCTAGAAGGTCAAGTTGGCATCCACTACATTTGCTTGTGCCTTTCCTTTACCTTAAGGGATAAAGTTCTGCTTTGGTGCATTAGCTGTTGGTTAACCTCATTCGGCCTTCTTCTTTTTAAGGAATCGTTCGGCTTGCTCCCCGAGCACCTTCAACTCTTTCTAAGTCTTGGATGGTGCTACGCCCATAGCTTTCAGTACGTCCAAGGAAAGATTATTGTGATATGTTTGGAAGATGAATTCCTCCATGATCGGATCTTGGCAGTTCATTGCCTTATTCAAAAAACGCTTGATGAAGTTCTTGACCGATTCTCTGTCCTTTTGCTTCTCATAAAACAGTATTCCGATTAACACCTTAGTGTCATCATCGAAGAAATTGGTGAGAAACATGCTCCCCATATTGTCCAAGCTATTGATACTTTCTGGTTTGAGATGACAGTACCAATCGAAGGGTCCCAACGAAATGATCGTACCTTCAGAGGTTCATTACCTAAAATGACACCTAGGTGGGACTTAAAGTAAATCAAATGTTGAGTGGGTGAACCCCTTCTATTGAATGGTGTGAAGTTAATCAGGTTAAACTTTACTGGATACGGAATTGATTTCCACTCCCTCATATAAAGACACAGAATGCCGGTCTTCTTTATCTCTTGAGCAGACATCAAAGTATTGATCTTTCTCTCAAGGTCCTTTATTTTTAGATCTTCACATACATCTTTCTTCAGGCGACTTTAAGGAGGAATGGTAGAGCCACACGTAGTGTTGGTATTATTGATGGGGCCACCCCTAGCGTTAGGGCCATCCCCATCATTTTTATCATCAAGAGGGTATCGACATTGATATTCTCCTCCACTTCTGCGTCTCTATCTACCTAATTAGTAGTATGACGATGACTAGATTCACCATACTGATTTGATAACTCTTAGAGCTGCTCGGAATGTAAATCCTTGACCCATTGTACGGCCGTCTTCATCTCGATTTTGAAATCCTCCTTCTATTTAGCTAAGGCTTCTTGAAGGAGCTGATCCATCTGCTCAGTAGTGATCATGAATGCTTCTCGAGTTCGCCCTGTACTAGACACGATGTTATCAGAGCTAATTGTGGAGCATGTATCTAATATCTCATCATCCGAAGATCGTCCTCTACTCGATATAGGTCTGATAGTCCCGAACCATAGCCAAGTGAGACGCTAAGATGCTCCGGGGAAAGGATCAGGACTAGAATACAGAGTTGACTTCCCCTTATCGGTCATGTTGATAGTAACCTCCGAGAATCTGTCAACTTGACTGGTTGATCCTATTTTGCGGAAGCGCCTTGATTTCAGTTTAGACACTTCTGTGGAGATCCTTTCGAATACAGATACCCTCCATGGAGCGGTCTTGGGGCAGCTATATTTTGATAGTACTGCACTAATTAACCTCTCCTAAGGATAGTGCGAGTTTGTTTCTGGGGTATTTTTCTTATGAGACTTACCCCTAGTTTGATAGTACAACTCGTTGGTGTTGTGACTAGAGAAACCTATCGGTTGTTAGCATTCGAAGAAGTCACTCGTTTGGAATAACACTTTCATGAGGGTGAAACCCTAACGGGCTCCTGGTTTTTAACACGTACCCCCAAGCAGGTGGTTATGGGAATCAACTTGTTGGGAGGTTGATTATGACCCCCAGTCTGGATGGTTGCTCGGTAATCATTTAGCGGACCCAAGCATTCCTTAATATAAGCTTTTCCCTAATCTTCAGGTAGAGGACCAAGGCAATCCTTTAGCGGAATTCTTAACTTGAAGAGATCCACACTGCCGTAGGCTTCACCAGAGGTGCGGAAGTAGAAGGAGCGGGATCTGAAATTGACAAAGGCTGGAGAGTAGCATTAGAGCTAGAACTGAGTGAGAGACACGACTGGTGTCTCTTGTTAGGTAAAGGCGCCTTAACTATCTTCGGTGCAGTTTATGCCACTGTCTTGGGCTTCGATACCCAAGTCTGCTTAGATCTTGGTGATTCTTTGATCACCTCTTCTTTTTGTAATTCTTTTACCTTTCGCACAAGGATCTGGGCATGCGCAAGAAGTGCGTAGTGCTTCTAGATATGCTCCTCAAGAGTAGAACTGGTTCATTTAACACGAACCTATTTGTTAGTTAGCGGTTGGGAGGAATAACCCTCCGCTTGCTGTGGTGACAACTTAGCCAATTAGCTCCTTCTAAACTCTAGATTCGCTTGATAGCAGAGTCCTTCCACCTATTCTAAAGCTTTAGTGAATTGGAAGGCAAGACGTTGGCGGCGCCTTTGACAAGCCCTTTTCGTTAGCACCAGTGCGCCTTCAATGGGAAACTTCATGACCTTTTAGGAGTTGTCACAAGCGTCAGATCCGGCTTTCTTGGAGACCGGAGAGGAGTCTTCCATAGCATTCGGGTGAAGATTATCACCTTGAATTTTTAGATCTGAAGGCCAATTAACATTCTTCACGAAAGTTGTCTTCCTACTCTTACAGGGAGAGGAAGATATTGAGTAAGAGAAGGAGACGTACTCCTCGAACTTCTGCTAGTCAAACTCGAACTTTTTATAAGTCTTTTTATACAATGAAAGTAAAAAGATTACAACTTCTTAAAAACACATGCAGAGAGATCGTTTATCGGTCATCTGCTTGCGCGGGAACTTTACTGGTGCCGAGGTTTATCCGTAGACACCAACTAATCAGATTCGAATAAAGATTTTGTTGCCTCACAAAGGAGATAAATAATTGAAGTGACTATCTCGGAAATAACGAGACAATCACTCTTCTCAAGAATCACAGCTAGATGCGATCTCAAGAGAAATGGATGAACAGAATGCAGATCTCTCAAAATCTTCTCCTATTTGTGATGAAGAACTCGCTAAGATCTCTTCCTCCTCTCTAAAATTTATGCTCCTTACTCTTCAATCTGATAGGGCTTCACTGAGGCTCGAGAATTTCAGATCCGTACAAATGAAAGCCCTAGGGCCATATTTATAGGCTTTGAAGCTTGGTTTTTGAATAAGAATGACCAATTTGATCTAATCCTTAGTTGTAACAACTTAACCATATTTCAAGATAGCTTCAAATTAGGTTAGGAGGCTTTGGATCAGAATATACCAAAATCCCAGCGGTTAGTAGCGAAAACAGCATTCAGGGCACGAAACTGACTTTGTGTCTCGACCTTGTTTTGGCTGAGACACAAGTTGTGTATCGACCTTGGCCGAGACACACTCCTTGGCCGAGACACAGAGTGTGTCTCGGCCTTGGCTGAGACACAAGATGTGTCTCGGCCTTGGCTGAGACACAAGATGTGTCTCAGCCTTCGTCGAGACACAAAACATGTCTCAGTATTAGCTAAAACGTTGTTTCAGTGTGCCTGGATTGTTTTCCTTTTAATTTCTTGGTCCGATCTTGGAATGATACAATTCAACAAACATTGGAAAGCCAGAGAAGAGATAATCTCTCATGGGTGAAAAATATGTGGAGTAGACGAGACATGAGTGATGCTTCGTATTTCCTGGGTGAAACGTAACTCCCGATCGAATTATCTTTTCATTATTTTGCCGTCTGATTGATTTGTATGCTTCGTTGACACGCTTCATGCACTTGTTGATGTCAATTAATTATTCTTGACTTGGATAATGATGTTCATCATCTTCTCTTCATCTCGAGCTGCGTATGAGATTCTACAAGTAATTTTTGACACCTACAAGTAGTCAAGCCTAGAGAGTGGTTGTAAATCCGAGTACTTGAGGAAGGAGACATGGGCTAGACCAACAATTAGAGGGTATGTTGTCTAACTACATTTTGAGTGTTGTAAACGTTTGTCGATGAGCGTTGAAAACCGGTTGTGTAGTGTCTTTTGAGATAGTGGAGTTCTCCTCGTGAGTAGGGAGCGGAGACGTAGGTCAAGAGTGACTGAACTCCGTGATCACATTGTGTATTTGTATTATCTATTTACGCACTATCTCATTTGCATATTTGTTCTTGTTTATATCACCCTTTGTTTATATTACATAGCCTAGCTCATATAACTTGTTGTATTTCATATTTGCTAGGATATAAGTTAATAAGTTTTAAATTGGCATTAATATCGGATTAGATTAGCATATACCCTATTCACCCCCACCCCCACTAGGGTAATTTCATTTGGTATCAGAGCTTGGTACTCTTGATTTGTGTTTTTATGTGTTTCTAATCTAGTTTGAGATTTATTGTATCTTGCTTGCATAAATATACCATGGATATGCACGGTGCACCTACCTTAGGTTATGCCATTAATATTGCTCTTAGGATTAATAATTTCCCCTATGCATAATGGTGTGTTAGATTTAAACTCTTTGTTAAATCTAGACACTTTGATTTGTGGAAAATAATTGATTGTGCTTATATTGTACCCACTTCGGAGAAATCCAAGTGGAGTAAAAATGATCAAAGAATGTTTACCATAAACAAGCTCTTGTTAGAATTTTTAGACGATGCTTTTGATTCATCTTTATCTAACAAGCTTGATTCTTTTTATAATGCTTATACATTATGGAAACTTATAGAAGCACATCAGGAAAACTTGGAGGTAATCCGACAAGCTTTGGAGGATTCTTCTTCAAGTTCATGTGGAGCATCATCTTCATGTACACGGCCACTAGGCGATAGCCCCATTGAGGTATGTGGGTCCGATAACGATGATGAACTTACTATTAATAAACTCGCACATGGATATGAATTATTAATGCATGACTATAAAAAATTACAACGTAGCTTTATTGATCTTAAAAGCAGCATATTGAATTGAAATCTGATCATGAGACACTAGTATCAAAATTTGATACCATTGCTAATGAAAATTTAAATATTAAAGAAAGCAATAAAAAATTAAAATTGGAAAATGCTAGGTTGTTTCATGAGAAAAATAATATCAAGTTAGAAGTAGAAAACATTGAAAATAAAGTTAGTGTTAGCCTTCTTGTTTTCATGATGATTTAACAAACAATTTATATCTAATATTGTTTATCTAGTGTTTGTATTTTGTTATTTATTGTAGACAAACAATATGTTGGAGGGTGGGTGGAATTGCGCATTCACGATCATACATGGATGTAGGCTGAATTGTGGAGTGAAGCATTGCAATTCAAAGTTAAAGATCCAAGTTCAAGCTTCATCCGCAAGTGTACCTGAATTGTGGAGTGAAGCATTGCAATTCAAAGTTAAAGATCCAAGTTCAAGCTTCATCCGCAAGTGTACCAAGATAGAGCTTCGTTGAAGATCAAGTTCAAGCTTCATCCGCAAGTGTACCAAGATAGAGCTTCGTTGAAGATCACAAGCTTGGGTATATGTGGTTTAGGTTCTTATATTATGTGTGTTAGTACTTTAAACTCAATCATATATACACACACATTATATTAGTTTCCTTGTATATATATAGTTATATATATATACAACACAAGTTTTGGTTTATATATACACACACACACACACACACACACACACACACACACACACACACACAATTTAGCTTTTGGTTCCATGTATATATAGTTTCATATATACATATATGTTTGGTTTCTATTTATATATATATAGTTATATATATATATATAGTTTTGAGTTTTCATGTTTGTAAATATGAGATTACATATTTCATATTTATTATTGTTTTTTGGTTTAACTATATAGATATGAAACAAATATACATTAATATATATATCCTCATATGTTTCATACTCTATTATGTTTAAATATATATTGCATAGAATATGCAATTTTGTGATAATATTGATTTATTAGTATATGGACTTAACAATAATGATATACATCTTCTATTAAGTCTATATAGTCATTTTGTATTGTTTCAAAACATAGTTTAGTCAAAATGTCAAAACATGTATGTTTAGTTTTTATGTTTTTTGACTATTTTGCAAAATGATAATATTTTACAAATATGAAGTGCAATTCTAAAAATTCATTTTGTAACATGTTAATTTATATGTTTTTAAACATTTTCCAAAGTTTCATAATTTTTGGAATTTATTTGCTATTTTTAAAGGCGCTTCAAAGTTGAGTTTTTTCTATGCATTTCAGGTTTGTGCACGTATAAGTCGACTCATGAGTCGACTCATAAGTCGACTTATGAAGTATAGCCCAGTTATGTTTTTCTTCTGCTGAGTCGACTCATATAAGTCGACTCATAAGTCGACTCATAAGTCGACTAATCAGAGAGCCGTTGCACAATAATGACTAGTTTTCTGTTTTGTTTGTTTATGGGTTTTTAGTCTTTTTCTTGGGTTTTTCGCTAAAGTTTTGAGTGGGTATAAATACCCCCTTGCTCTCATCTTTCAAAGATCTAAGAGAATATTTTAAGAAAGTTTAACAAGGGTTTAAAGTTTGGTTTAAGTTTGTTTAAAAAACTTTTAAGTATTTTTCTAGTTTCGATTTGTGAAGAGAATTTCACAAGAGCAAGTGGAGATCATCATTTGGTGTTTGAGCAGTCACTCTTCTCCCTCTCTCTTGTTATCATTTAGAGAAGTTTTCCTAAACTCATTCTAGCTATTTATTGTTTTGTTTCTAATTTCCATAAGCTAGATTTATATTGAGTTTAGTTAAATTGTTTTTATTGAATCTCTTTATTCACACACAACCTATTGAGCTTATAGTATTTACATTCATAGTATATTTTGGGTTGTGGGGTTTGTAACTTAGAGTTGTGCCTAATTGAGTTCTCACCTTGTTTAGAGAATAATCATTTATTATGCTTAATTTGTGAAGTTTACTTTGTAATGCACTTGTACACCGAGAGGAGTGTGTGGTGAGGACGGAGTTGATACCGAGAGGAGTGGCGTCGGTGGCCTAGTGAGAGGTGATAATTCCAAAAACTTAAGGGAGTCGATACGTGAGGACCAACACTTGAGGTTGTAGCTTGTGTATGTACTTTGTGAGGATTTGTGAGAGTTGTCGATTGACTTAATAACCAATTGTGTAGAGTTTTCGTTTAGCTAGAAAACCGAGTGTGTAGAGAAGTTCCGTCTTCCAACCAGGTTGTGTAGTGGATTCTTCTCGAGAGTGGGGAGCGGGGACGTAGGACGGAAGGTTCGAACCTCGTGAACATATAGCGTGTTTGGTCTGCATTAGCGCACTTATAACTGTTCATCTTATAGCCTATTGCATCTTATTTGTTTCACCCTTGTGATAGTTTATATATCCTTGCATACATCATATAGTATATCTCATTGCTAGGATATATCACCTTTGTTCATATTGCATATTCTTGCTCATAAGTAATTGTATATCATCTTGCAAGAACATATTTGTTAATAAGTTTTAAATTGGCATAAAATCAGATTAGATTAGCATAAACCCTATTCACCCCCCTTTAGGGTTCTTTCATAGCGACCTTAGGGGTCCAACAATTGGTATCAGAGCTTGGTGCTCTTTGATTTAAGGTCTAATCGCCTTTAGTTAAAGATCCAAGTTATCTTTCTTGTGCTAATCTAGTTTTGAGATTATTTGTATCTTGCTTGCATATAATTTATATCATGGACATGCACGGTGCACCTAGTCTTGGTTATGCCATTAATGTTGCTCCTAGGATTAATAACTTTCCCTATGCCAAATTGTGTGTTAGATTTAAACTATTTGTTAGATCTAAAAATATTAATTTATGGGAAGTTATTGAGGATGCTTATGTTGTGCCCACATTGGAGTAATCCAAGTAGAGTAATCATGATAAAAAGATGTTTACTATGAACAAGCTTGTGTTAGAATTTCTAATTGATGCTTTGGGCTTATCCTTTTCTAACAAGCTTGATTCTTTTGATAATGCTTACACATTGTGGAAACTTATAGAAGCACAATAAGGGAATTTGGAGGCAATCCGACAAGCTTTGGAGGATTCCGCTTCTAATTCATGTGGAGCTTCATCTTCATCATGCACACGGTCATTAGGCGATAGCCCTAGTGTAGTAAACGATTCGGAATCCGATAGTGATATATCCATTAATAAACTCGCTCGTGCATATGATAGATTAATGCATGCCTACACTAAATTGCATAATAATTTTATAGATTTGAAAAGCAAGCATGTTAATTTGAAATCCGATCATGAGTTGCTAGGTTCCAAATTTGATGTTATTGTAAAAGAAAATATTGTACTTAAAGAAAACAATGATATGTTAAATTTGGAAAATGAAAAATTAACCTCATCCATCACTAGCTTATCTCATGTTAAAAATAATGTCAAGTTAGAAGTAGAGAACATACAAAATGATACTGTTTCTTTTATAAATAACTATATATGTTCTACTTCTAATAACAATACTTGTATGCATAATGATGAGTTGAGTCATGTTAAGGATCGCATATCATCTTTAGATTCAACCCTTAAAACATATATTATTAATCATGATAAGCTTATGAACATATGTGCTAAGTCTCATGCTAAAACATCTAAACATCATATTCATCATGCACACATGTATAGCAAAGTCTACAAATACACAAATTACGGTCGTAAAGGCCATCTTACTAGATTTTGCTATGATGCACATAACCCCACTAAGGTTCACTTTAATCCTCCTTGTGCATCTCATCAAGCTTCATCATCATATTTTGCACACACACATGCACCCATTGCTCATCATAAACATGCACGTGTATATAAATGTGATCTATGTGGTCGGTTTGGCCATTTGGGAAAGTTTTGCTTTGATATGAAAAAGAATTTTAGTTTGCCAAAAGTTTTTCGTAGACCACATATATTTAAGTGTGATATTTGTGGTAGATTTGGCCATTTGGCAAAGTTTTGTTATGATTTGAAAAAATGTTTAAACTTACCAAATTTCTCAAGTAAACCACCTTTGTTTAATGATGTTACTCATTTGCAAAATAATTTTAAAAGCTAATTTTTATTTGTAAATGATTCCCGTGCATGAGCTAATGGTCCACAAAAATAAATGGATCTCTTTCATTGCATAAATTATAATCGCAAGGGTCATTTGAGTGATTATTGCTTTGACCGTGTTAGTATACCACATGTGCCCAAGAAGGTTCATAACCCTAGGGCATTGAGCTTTATTAATAGGGGTCATGTCCCTAAATAATCTGGCACTAAGAAAGCTTGGGTGCCAAGATGATCTTTAAACCAAAAATTTTAGTGTTTTTATTTTTTTCCTTGGTTTTGAAAATTATGTTTTAAATTTTTTTAATATGAAAACATTTTTTCTTTGATCAATTCTTTTGTTTCCATGATTATTAGTTTTAATTTTTGTTGAGAGGTTTGTATTTATATAACCCCCTGGGTTTATTGGGTGTTTATTTCCCAAATTATGTTTACTGGGTGCTAAAATGATTATTTGGGTTGGAACAAGCTCAATAACTTGATATTGTTGCCTCTCTTAAAAATTGTGTTTTGATTTGTTGCTTTGAATTCATTATATTTCACTTATATGATGATATTTATGTATTTGTGCTTGTGGATTATCTATTCGTAACTTATAATGTATTCTATGAGTGGTTTGATCAAGTTATACAAAGAAAATTTTCCTCTTTGATCAAACATTGTTTTTGGACTCAAATCTTGATTTATGACTTCATTTGAGTGATTTGTTTTCACTTGAAAACTTTTTTCATGGTTCTCATGTTTTCCTCATTCCTTTGTTTTCATAAATCTATTTTTATACACTATGTTTTTATAATTGTGTAATGAGACACTTCTTTCATAAATGACATATTAATATGTGTTCTCATTATCTTGTTTGTATGTGAGTTATGTTTAGCATATCTTTCATTTATGCTTACTCACACGTTTTTACCTTAGCTTTCATTTTATATATTCTATATGGCATTTTGATAGGGGGAGCTTCGCTCTCTACATTCTTGTTGTTTTCCCCTTTTTGATGTTGTCAAAGGGGAGAAATATTGTGAGTATATATTTCCTTGTTTATATGCATGTGAATTATAATTTATATATTCATTTTTATTCATGCATATATTTTTTTTGTAAATTGTTTGTCATCATCAAAAAGGGGGAGATTGTTGACCTTCTTGTTTTTATGATGATTTAACAAACAATTTACATCTAGTATTTTTTGTCTAGTGTTTGTGTTTTGTTCTTTATTGTAGACAAAAAATAAGTTAGAGGGTGGATGGAATTGCGCATTCACGATCATATCCAATGGAGGTTGGCGGAATTGTGGAGTGAAGCATTGCAATTCAAAGTTGAAGATCTAAGTTCAAGCTTCATGCGCAAGTGTACCAAGATAGACCTTCGTTGAAGATCACAAGCTTGGGTATATGTAGTTTAGGTTCTTATATTATGTGTGTTTGTACTTTATGCTCAATCATATATACACACATATTATATTGGTTTCCTTGTATATATATAGTTATATATATATATATATACAACAAAAGTTTTGGTTTCTATATATATATATACATATATATATATTTTAGTTTTTGGTTTCCATGTATATATAGTTTCATATATATATATATACATATTTTAGTTTTTGGTTTCTATGTATATGTAGTCATTACATATATGTTTGGTTTCTATGTATATATATAGTTATATATATACATACATAGTTTTGGGTTTTCATGTTTATAAATATGAGATTACATATTTCATATTTATTATTGTGTTTTGGTTTAACTATATAGATATGAAACAAATATACATTAATATATATCCTCATATGTTTCATACTCTATTGTGTTTAAATATATATTGCATAGAATATGCAATTTCGTGATAATATTGATTTCTTAGTATATGGACTTAACAATAATGATATACTTCTTCTATTAAGTCTATATAATCATTTTGTATTGTTTCAAAACATAGTTTAGTCAAAATGTCAAAACATGTATGTTTAGTTTTCATGTTTTTGGATTATTTTACAAAATGATAATATTTTACAAATGTGAAGTGCAATTCCAAAAATTCATTTTATAACATGTTTATAAACATTTCCCAAAGTTTCATAATTTTTGGAATTTATTTGCTATTTTTAAAGGCGCTTCAAAGTTGAGTTTTTTCTGTGCATTTCAGGTTTGTGCACGTATAAGTCGACTCATAAGTCGACTTATGAAGTGCAACCCAGTTGCGTTTTTTTTCTACTGAGTCGACTCATATAAGTCGACTCATAAGTCGACTTATTAGAGAGCCATTGTACAGTAACGACTAGTTTTCTATTTTGTTTATTTATGGGTTTTTGGTCTTTTTCTTGGGGTTTTTTGCTGAAGTTTTGAGTGGGTATAAATACCCCCTTGCTCTCATCTTTCAAAGATCTAAGAGAATGTTTTAAGAAAGTTTAACAAGGGTTTAAAGTTTGGTTTAAGTTTGTTTAAAAAGCTTTTAAGTATTTTTCTAGTTTCGGTTTGTGAAGATAATTTCACAAGAGCAAGTGGAGATCATCATTTGGTGTTTGATCAGTCACTCTTCTCCCTCTCTTGTTATCATCTAAAGAAGTTTTTCTAAACTCATTCTAGCTATTTATTGTTTTGTTTCTAATTTCCATAAGCTAGATTTATAT
>NC_033797.1:89440607-89446026 GCF_001876935.1 Asparagus officinalis | reverse complement strand
ATATACTTGTGTGGCAAATCAAATGTTTGAGTTTCTTTTAGGAGGAGAAATCCCTATTTCTCCTTATACTCACATATGCATATAGGTAGGGGGAGCTTTTAGCTCTCTTTCTGTTATGTTCTTCATTTTGATGTTGCCAAAGGGGGAGAAAAATGTGAGTATATGTTGTTTATATATTGTTTATATGTTGTTTATATGTTCATTGGTTTTATGAATATAAGAAGAAATTATTTGTTGTTATCAAAAAGGGAGAGATTGTTAGGACTCATGTGATGAGCCTATTTCTCTAATCTTGTTTTGATGATTTAACAAACAGTTTATAACGTGTTTTCTAGCGTTTGGTTTTGATTGATTAACCCAAGTTGAATGATTCAAGAGCTATATTGTAAATGGAGCAAATACAAGTCATGTTAAGATCCAAAATCGAGCTTCATATGCAATCTATATGGTATATTTGTGTAGGATGTGTATTTTGTGTATCAATACTTTTATGCTTAATTATATACACATACGCATTTCTTATTTTCATCACAATTTGGATATTTTTAAGTAATTTTTGTATTATTGACTTATGGACTAGATAATCTTTGTATACATCTTATATATGGTCCATAAAGTTGATCAAAATGTTTTTATAACTTAGTTTAAGTCATATGTCAAAAATCAAGTGTTCATACAAACACGTATTTTTGAGTTTTTGCAAAACGACAAGTTTTTAGAAATGGGAAATGCAATTTGAAAATTTTCGTTTGTAACATGCTCAGTTTCATGTTTATAAATATTTTCCTAAGTTTTATAATTTTTGGAATTTATTTAATATTTTTAAAGATGTTTTAATTTTAGGGTTTCAGCAGTTTTTATCATATGTCAGTTTTTGGTCGACCGCACAAGACCTGCCGGTCGACCGACCAGAACAAGATTTTTCATTATTGTTTCATAGGGTATTTCAGTCGACCGAAATTGACCTGCCGGTCGACCGACTAGAACATGATTTTTCAGCATTATTTCTTAGGGTTCCTCAGTCGACCGACAACTTTGTTTCGGTCGACCAATGGACACCCTTCGATCGACCGACCAGTGTCATCGGTCGACAGAACTGATGACCGTTGACATAACAACTTTGTTATATTTTCTTGGTTTTTGGACCTTTGTTTCTTGATCCTATATACCCCATACCCTTTAACTTCTGAACTAATGATGAAAATTTTAAAATAAGTTTACAAAGGGGTTTAAGTTTGTTTAAGAGTTTTTAAGTGGTTTCAAGTTTGTTTTTTGAAGAAGATTGATTCTTTCGTGTTTGAGCTTCAATTCCATCTCTATCTCACTCTTGTTATTTTCAGAGAAGTTTTCTCTAAACTCAATTCTAGCCTTACATATTTATTTGTTGATTATCAATTTTATTTAAGCTAGATTTTATATTGAGTTTAGTTTTCATTATTGTTCATAATATTTTCACACACACCCATATTTGAGCTTGAAATTTTTTACATATAATACATTTGAGTTGTGAGTGTGATTAATTGAGTTTAATTTTGTTCTCAATTTGTATTAGAGAACGAATTATTTTATTTGTACTTAATTGTTGAGAGTTCACTTTGTAATACATTTAGAGGGTGTGTTGGGTGACTGCATTGTGTGTGTTGTAAATGTTTGTTGATGAACGTTGAAAACCGGTTATGTAGTGTTTTTTTGAGATAGTGGAGTTCTCCGCATGAGTGGGGAACAGAGACGTAGGTCAAAAGTGCCCGAACTCCGTGATCACATCATGTGTTTGTATTGTCTATTTGCGCACTATCTCATTTGCATATTTATTCTTGTTTATATCGCCCTTTGTTTATATTGCATAGTCTTGCTCATATAGCTTGTTGTATTTCATATTTGCTAGAATAAAGTTAATAAGTTTTAAATTGATATTAATACCAGATTAGATTAACATATACCCTATTCACCCTCCCCTCCCCACTCTAGGGTAATTTTAGGAATATATATATATCCTTCTTTGATGCAAAGAGGGTTTTCTTCATGAGATTTTTCCCTTATTCTATTGCCTTCTAACTCTTTTCTCTTAAACATTCGTTGCCCCAATTACCGACGATCTTCCATGGCTCCTTAGACTTCCACTACTAGCCATAATGAGTTGAGGATCAACCTCCTCTAGCCTTACCACTCCTAGTTCTGCGCTCAAGTGTTTAAGGTGTATTATGAGCGCTACGACCTCCCAGGGCTTTCACTTTTTTGGTACCAAACAGGGATGAGTTGATGTATCACCATTGCAAGGATACATGGCCACTCTATCTAGCCCATTTGGAGGATGCACTCTGGCTGTTGTTCCATCCCTTCCTCTGGGATGTGTGCGTAGCCCTGGGGTATCCCCTTCGTAGTTCACCCTAAACACCATCGCCACTCTAGTGGGTTTCTGGTGATCTGCCATTGAATTCGTGTAGAGCCGAGCTTGCACCTGTTAGGCAACCTTGTGGGTGTCAATACAATGATGAATGATGCCTACTATTTCTTCCACAACATAAGCAGTGGCAAACTAGTGTCGGACTATTCGAAATCCAACAAGGATTGGAAAGAGCAGTTCGTTTGGGTTTTTAGCTCCAACGCCATCCTATCTTGCCCCATGTGGTTGGAGATCAAGAAGAACATGCTAAGCTCCTATATACTTTCAGCCGAGGAGGGGCGATAGCTCGAGAAGATCCGCTCCTATGTGGGATCATGAGAGATGAGTAATATCTTCGAGTCGTCCTCACTTTGGGTGGCCGACATATTCGGGGTTCTTCCTATCGAGACCGACAAGGAACGAGTGGCTCTCCTAGATCTCCCTTTGAAGGCTAAACAACTCGTCTTTGGTAGATCTAACTTTTATCATGAAGCCCTGAAAGCGGCTGAGGGGTGAGTTGGTCCCCGAAGAGCTAAACAACTTGTGGCTAAGGACGGTGGAGATTGCCGCGAAGTTGGTCAGACCCAGTATCTCCTCCCAAGCGGAGAAGTTGGAAAAGAAGAGGAGGATATTGAGCAAGAGCAAAGGGCCCAGTGCACTAGCTGAGCGTCTTCAAGTCGACTCGACAATGAAGGTGAAGGCTTCTGCGGTGAGTACCAAGGAGGGCCCGCAGCCTGGCACGCTTCCTCTCTAGGCCGCAACCAAAGCCTGAGCTAGGGAGTCGGCAAGCTCTACTTCAGCCGACAAGGGGGCTACCGAAGATTGATGCCACCATAGTGTCGAAGGTGGCTTCTGCTAACCATTTCACCATTGCATCTCCAAGGTCAACACTCAATTGTTGGCTGAGCTCAGAGACATGTTAATTAGCGAGCTGGGAGAAGCTTATGAGGGATGACAAGTTTGCTCCCACCAAGCCTCTCAATAGGGAGAGCTCTATCCTCATGTTAGGGATCACTTAGGCCCATGCCTTAGAGTAGTTTTGGCTCCCAAGGGATGTGGAGATCCTGTAGAAGATGCCTAGTACCGTTCTACATCTGGCCCTTAAGAGCTATCTTCTTCGGAGTGCCATGGTCGAGAAGGAGCTCTTCACTCGGCTCTCTTTTGCACAAAGGCTCCCTGTCAAATTTGAGAAGACTATGGCAACCGAAAGGGCGACTAAGGAGGCTACAAAGGAAAAAGTCACCACTTTAGAGGCCGAGCGTGGTTCTTGGAGCCAGAATGAAGGCAAGCTATGGAGGGAGATGGAGATGAGGGATGACATGATCAAGGGGCTTCAGGGTCATTGCTCCAAGCAATCCGTCACCATCGCCAAGTTGAAGGAAGAAATTAGCCTTTACTGGCTCATCGATTGAGATGGCTAAATCAAATACTTAGCGGGAGGAGGTTAAGGCCGAGAAGCATGCCCGACTCCATGTGCAAGAAAGCACTTAGTCGGTCCGTTTAGACACCCAAAATTTAAGGCTGGATCTTGAGGAGGAGAGGGTGACTCGCCAGGCAACTCAGGTGACCATCTAGGCCTTGGAGGATCGACTCACCTTCTTGGACTACAAGACTCACAAGTCGGAGATCATAGAGGAGTATTGCTAGGGCCTTTGGGCAAAGTTGAGGTGTTGTTGGCCTACAAGGTAGGCTTCGACTACCTTGTAGCCTTGGTTCCTCCAGAGTCTTGACCTACTCCTGACACCGACTACCCTCCTTGTGTCGCTAGCTGCCTTGATTTTTTGAAGGAGTTAGACATCGAGGGGGGAGGGGGGGATAACCCTAGAGGGGAACGATGATGAAGATGTAGAGGAGTTTGAGGAGGACCAAGAAGAGGTTGTCCCTCCTGCTTAGTAGGCCCCAGAGGTCAACCCTTCTTTCGCTTATCATGCCCCACCCCCCGAGTCAAGTGCCTCTCTTCCTAGTCCTACTCCCGACCTAAGCCGAGATTTATGAGGCCTTGTATCTTTTTCTTATGGATGTAGGTGATGATGTAAATACCTTGAAATATGAAATAAAATTTTTAGGCTTGTTGCCCTATAAAACTATCATGTCCCAATTTATTTTTGTTCAGAAGTTTTTATGTGTTGTTTTTTCTGTCGGTTATGATATGTGATTTGAGATGAGTTGGCTGCATTTTAGACGTGACTCGGGTGGGTGCCTCCGACTTAAATGAAGGTGCTAAGGTCTTTTGAGATCGAATTCTACTGAGAGATTGGCGTGCCTTATTCTTATGGTGCCAATGGATTTGACTAAGGGACTTAGAGTTAATGAGGGTGCCAAGTCTTTTAAGGTCAGAGTCGACCGAGAGATTGGCGTGCCTTGGTCTTATGGTGCCAAGGATTTTGGCTGAGTGTCTTTGACTTAATGAGGACGCTAAGGTCTTTTGAGGTCGGAGTTGACCAAGATATTTGTGTGCCTTAGTCTTATAGTGCCAAGGGCTTTGGTGGAGTGCCTTGGCCTTAATGAGGGTGCCAAGGTCTTTTTGTGGAGGACAACCAAAAGGTTTGAGTGCCTTGGTCTTATGATACCAAGGGATTTGGTTGAGTGCCTTTGACTTAATGAGGGTGCCAAGGTCTTTTATCGAGTGCCTTAGACTTAATGAGGGCACAAAGGTTTTTTATCGAAGAGGACCAAAAGTCTAGAGTGTCTTGGTCTTAAGGTGCCAAGGGCTTTGGTTAAGTGCCTTGGACTTAATAAAGGCGCCAAGGCCTTTTGTTCCTGTAAAGATAAGGTACCTTAAGAATACAACATAAGGGTTAGCACTCAAAAATAATTTCATGTTCATAAGTGAAATGCACATTTACAATTATTGACAATACTTTTTGAGGTGATCGAGGTTCTAGGGGTGTTGCTTAGAATGAGACATGATTTCTCGGAGAAGAAGGCCCCATGTTGGGAACCAAACTATTTATATATGGAATCACAAAGACAAATAAAGAATTGATTAAGTCGAAGGATGTCCTCTAACTCTCTAAATGTCTAGGTTTTTAGAAA
>NC_033797.1:89438565-89440597 GCF_001876935.1 Asparagus officinalis | reverse complement strand
CAGGGTTTAGGCATCGGAAATTGCCTATAGGTTTCTGCACGCAACTCGAGATGGAGAAGAAAATGATGAACGTCATTATTTTAGTCAACAAGGCTTATTTGATGCCATGAGAAAGCTAACAAGCGCATGAAGTAAGTTGATGAAACATACGAGTCAACAGGACAGTAAAATAGCGAAGAAACGAATCGATCGAGAGCTACGTTTCACCCACGAATGACGAAGTGCCACTCTTGTCTCATTCACTCTACGTGTGTTTCACCAAGGGGAGGTTATAGATCTCTTTTTTGGATTTCTAATGTATTTTGAATCATGTCATTCCAAGATCAGAAGGGAGAATTATAGGCGAAACAATCAAAACACGCTAACGATGTCTCGGCCAATGGCCAAGCCACCACTGGTGTCTTAGCCCATGGGCGAGACACCAGCGGTATCTCATACCTAGAAAAATCGTTTTTCACCCGTTAACCACACGGAAACCTATTTTTCTATAAGATTTCAAATTTTCTTGATTCCATAGCATCACTAACTAATTTGAGGCTATCTTTGAATGTTGTTAAGTGGTTACAACTAAGGATAAGATCAAATTATTTGTTCTTATCCAAAAATAGAGCTTCTAAAGCCTATAAATACAGCCCTAGGGCCTTCATTCATACAGATTAGGAATTTCAAAGCAATGGCGAAGCTCTGTCGAATTAGAGAGTGTGGAGCACAAATTTCAGCAAGGAGGAAGCAAGTTCTTGATGAGTTCTTTGACAAAAAGGAGGAGAGTTTGATAGATCTGCAGCCACTTCAGCCTCATTCATCTTGAGATTGCACCATTGATGTGATCTCGAGAAGAGTGTTTATCTCACCGTTGCTGAGATAATCACTTCAATTTCTTATCTTCTTTGCAAGGCAACAAAATCAATCATATCTGATCATTTGGTGGTCCACAGATAAACCCAGCACCTCCAAAGATCCCATACAAGCAGAAGACTGATAAACAATCTCTCTGCATGTGTTTTCTAGAAAGTTGTAAATTTTCAATTTTCTTTGTGTAGAGAGATCTTATAAAAAGACTCCTCTTTTGAATTCATTGTAAACGCCTGTTTTTCAATTTTCTTTGTGTAGAGAGATCTTATAAAAAGACTCCTCTTTTGAATTCATTGTAAACGCCTGAAGTTGTAATGAATTCCTCAAAGAAATTCTTATAAAAAGACTCCTCTTTTGAATTCATTGTAAACGCCTGAAGTTGTAATGAATTCCTCAAAGAAATCCACTTTCGACGCGAACACGCTGGCGATTACAGTGGGATCCAACAGCCTTGCTAGTCTGTCATGCCGCAGCCGATGATCAAGATCCCTGTGGATGAAGAGGTCAAATACGAGTTCGACCAGCAAAAGTTCGAGGAGTACTTGGGCGAAGATTGTAAGCGTAGGAAGACCACTTCCGTGAAGAAGGTTCATTAGCCTTCAGATCTAAAGACTCAGGGTGACAATCTTTGCCCAAGTATTATGAAGACTCCTCTTCGGCATCCAAGGAAGTCGGATCTGATGCTCGCGACAACTCCTCAAAAGTCAAGGAGTTGCCCATTGATAGCGCACCAATTCTGATGAAGAGGGCTCATTAGAGGCAGTGTCAATGTCTTGCCCATCAATTTGCTAAAGCTCTGGAACAGGTGGACGGACTCAGCAATCAAGTGGACTTAGAATTCAGAAGGTGCCAAACGACTAAGTCGTTGCCACAACAAGCAATGGGTTCCTCCTCCCAACCGTTAACTAACAAATGGGTTTGTGTCAAACAAACACGTTCTACTCTTGAGGAACGCATCCAGAAGCACTATGCACTTCTTATGCAAGCACGGATCCTTGTGCAAAAGGCACAAGAGCTAAAAAAAAGAGATGGTCAAAGAATCACCAAAATCCAAATAAGTCTGGGTGCCAAAGGCCAAATCAGCGCTAAAAACGGCACAGAAAACAGCCAAAATACCTTCACTTAGGGAGAGACATGTGCCGTGTCTAGCGCCTAGGGCGAGACATGAGCCGTGTCTCAT
>NC_033797.1:89379001-89438555 GCF_001876935.1 Asparagus officinalis | reverse complement strand
GTCTTATGCATAGGGAGAGACACGAGCCGTGTCTCCTCTAATTCTAACCCCAAGGCTACTTCCCAGCTTTTGTCAGCTTCAGATCCTGATCCTCTTGCTCTCGTATCTCCGGTGAAGCCCTACAGTAGCATGGATCTATCCAAATTTAGAATTTTGTTAAAAGATCGCATGGGTTCTCTACACGAAGATCAAGGCAAAACTCCTATCAAAGAATGCTTTGGGTCGATGAACAAATCCCGAGCAACTCTTCAGACTGGGGGTCATATACGTCTTCCCAACAAACTAATTCCCGTAACCGCCTGCTTAGGGTGCGTGTAGAAGACCACGAGCCCATTAGGGTTCCACCCTCACAAAGGCGTGGTTCTAAATGTGCAACTCCTGAGAACTCCAATAAGGTGTTACCTCTCTAGAAGAAAACATGTCCGTCAAATGATAATGTTACACCTGGATATCCAAACCAACAGCCGATAGGTTTCTCCAGCCACAATACCAAAGAGTTGTACTATCGAGCTGGAGGTATGAATAAATCTTGAAAGAGAAGTATCCCAAAATTGGTCTCTCACTATCCTTGTGAGAGGCTTATTAGGGTAGTATTATCGTAGAGTAGCTGTCCTAAGACCGCTCCGTAGAGGGTCTCAGTATTCCAAAGGCTTTCCATTAAAGCGTCAAAACCCAAATCAAGATGCTCCCGCAAAAGAAGATCAGTCATTTAAGATGATAAATTTCCAGAAGTCACCATGAATATGGATGACAAAGGAAAGTCGGTGTCCACTTCGAATAACATTAATCCCAACTTTTCTATCGGAAGAAAAGTCGATTCAGGAATAGCCCGACAAGTGTCTCAGCTCCAGCCAGAAGCCGTCAGACATATGGATTACCCGATGATACATGAAGGACTATCTTCGAAAAACAAACTTTCGGATACTTGCTCCACAATCACCTCTAATGATACAATGTATAGCATGAGGCAAGCTCGAGAAGTATTCATGATAACTACCGAACAAGTGGTTCAACTTCTTCAAGAAGCCTTGGCCAAACAGATAGAGATTTTAAAATTGAAATGGAGATGATCGTACAATGGGCCAAGGATTTACATCCCCAACAACTTTAAGATTTATCAAATTAGCTTGATGAATCCAGTCATCGCAACACTACTAATTAGGTAGATAGCAATTCAAAAGTTAAAAATATCAATGCCGATACCCCTACCGATAACATAAACGCTGGGGGTGGTCCCATCGACAATAACAATGCTGGGAGTGGCCCTGTTGTTCCTCCCTAAAATCATCCAAAGAAAGATGTAGGTGAGGATAAAAAGATGAAGGATCTGGAAAGCAAAATCAATGCCCTGATGACTACTTAAGAGGTGAAGAAGACCGATATCCCGTGTCCATACCTAAGAGAGTGGGATTCAATCCCGTACCCGACGAAGATCAATCTAATTAATTTCACACCATTTGATGGGAGAGGTTCCCACTCATCATTTAATCTACTTCAAGTCCCACCTGGGAATGATCTCTAGACATGAACCCTTAATGATTCGGTCATTGGTAGGCACCCTTTGTGAGGACATCTTAGATAGCTATCGATGTCTAAAGCCAGTAAGTATCAACTAATGGAACGATATGGAAAACTCATTCCTTAGTAATTTCTTCGATGATGAGACTGAAGTGTCAATAGGAGCTCTTCTAGATGAGAAGCAAAAGAATGGAGAGTCAGTTGATACCTTCGTCAAACGTTTCCGAAATAAGATAATAAATTACCGAGATCCGGTCATAGAGGAGTTCACACTCAAGACCTCCTATCACAATCTCTCCCTTGATATCTTCGAAGTCATAGGAGTTGTCCCCTCAACCACCAAGAAGAAATTAAAACTGCATGGAGAATAGGTCGAGCACTTCCTCCGAAGAAACAAGGCCGAGAGAAGCCAGCTGACAGCACTTGTGGTTGTTGTTGATGTTAACTAAACATCACAACAACAACCTCAGAAATAGCGAAGGACTCCTGATCCATGGTTCCTGAAGAAGTATTCTTTCAAAGATGATGAAGTACCTCCTCACCAATGACAAAATCGTGCTACCACCTATTAAAGATCAGGAGGAATCTAAGAGGATTATGGATCCAAAATATTGTGCATATCACAGGAGGGTTCTTCATTCCACCAAGGCTTGTTTGGCCTCAAAAATAAAATCCAAGCTTTAATTGACTCTGACATCATAATGACAAAACAAGCCAAATAAAGACGACCTATCCTCCGATAGGTGTATGAGGTTAAACTGCTCCTTTTTACTCCAATGGGTATAGAAGTATAAATTATTTCCCAAACCTCTAACTGGTATACGAGGCTAAACTATTTCCTACCTTTGACAGAAAGTTCCTAGAGAATATTACACATAATATTCTTAAGGATAACCCGACAACATGGCCGAATACAATTAGATTCAAGTTCGCCAAAGAGCTAGAGGTGGAATACCTTAATGCATTCCATTGGAAAGTTCCTGAAAAATACTATACAAGTATTCTTAAGGATAATCCAAAAGTAATTGATCCTTAATCATGATAAAAATGATTAAGAACCTTCACTGTGGCTATTTAATTTTTTTAAAATGATTAAAACCCTCCCACTATGACTCCTAGAGCACTCATTCGTCAGGACAATATTCATGACTTCATCAAGTCAATTTTCCCTCGCGAAACCACCACTGTGTAATTGTGAAGGGATTGACGATTCATAGTCCTCCATCATAAAATCCCCTACTGATCAAATCAATTGACGGTGGGTCCACAAAAATCTTCACGATTACATCTACTCAAACTCCCGTTGTGTCTGTGCACTCAACACTTCCATTGTTAGAATCCAGACATAGTATTGGAAATTTCAAACCCCCTCATGTTAAAGTCCTTGCAACTTAACACCAAAAATTCCCATTGTATTAACACAGTGATCTGTACAAATTAGCACTCCTACTGTTATTTGTACCACTCCACTCCTACTCGGTCAAACCTTTAAATAGTTGAGACCACAACCAAACCCCCTCTCTATTCCTTCCATGAATGAGAGGTCCACTTCCAAATTAGACGATTAAACCTTTAAATAGTTATAATCATTCCAAATCTTATTCGGTCAAACCTTTAAATAGTTAGGACTATAACTAAAACCCCTCTCGATTCCTCCCATGAATGAGAGGTCCACTTACAAATTGAACAATCAAACTTTAAATAGTTAGGATCATCTCAAACTCCCTTCGATCAAACTTTTAAACAGTTAGGGTCGTTCCTTCATTCCTACTTGGTCAAACATTTAAACAGTTAGGACCACAACCAAAATCCCCTCTCGATTCCTTCCATGAACAAGAGGTCCACTACCAAATTTGAATAAACAGACCATTAAACAGTTAGGGTTGTTCCTCCATTCCCACTTGGTCAAACCTTTAAACAGTTAGGACCACAACCAAAATCCCCTCTCGATTCCTTCTATGAACAAGAGGTCCACTTCCAAATTCGAACGATCAGACCTTTAAATAGTTAGGGTCATTCCTCCATTCCTACTTGGTCAAACCTTTAAACAGTTAGGACCAAAATCAAAATCTCCTCTCGATTCCTTCAATTAACGAGAGGTTCACTTTTAGAAAATAGATTTCCCTTTCAATAAACGAAAGGCCTCCACCCATATCAAGTGATCAAACATTTAAACAGTTAGGGTCGTCTCAAACTTCCACTTGGCCAAACCTTTGAATAGTCAGGGCCAGAGTCGGAATTTCATCTCGATGAAAGAGAAACCCTCCTTCAGATTAGATAATCAAACCTTTAAATAGTTAGGGTTATCTAAGTCTTTGTGACTCTCGGAGTGGAGATCCCACTCTTAGTTTTACCCTTCAGATTCTTGAAGTGGAGATACCACTTTGAGTTTCTTTTGCACCTAGAGATAGAATATAAAATTCTTCTTCTCTAGCATAGGGTTCGTCTTTGTCCTAAGAGAAGACACAACACAGCTCTTCAGCACAAAAATTCATACGTTTCACACATGGAGAACTTTATCTCAACTCCTAAATAGAGATAAGTCTATACCTAACACACATTGTCAGTTAGTCTTTTAACATAAAAAGGACAAAAGCTCACGTATTCAACATCATGGTAGGTCATTATTAATAACACTAAAATCCATGCCTTACATGCATAGGGAATTTTATCTTGAATCCTAAGTAGAGATTAGTCAACATCCAACACGCATTGTCAGTTAACCTTTCTCCGTGAAAAGGACATGAGGATTCATGTCTAGGAGACATTATCTCAATTCCTGAATAGAGATAAGTCTATACCTAACACGCATTGCCGCTTAGTCTTTTACCATGAAAAGAACAAAAGCTTACGTATTCAACATCGTGGTAGGCTGTTATTAATAACGCCATAATCCATGCCTTGCACGTATGGGGGAATTTATCTCGACCCTTAAGTAGAGATAAGTCTACGCCTAACATGCATTACCGGTTAGTCTTTCCCCATAAAAAGGACAAAGCCTATGTATTCAATATCATAGCACCAAGTCTAAGAGAGTTCATTCTTATAGCACAACGTTACATGTGAAACGGGTTTAAAAATTCATATGTTATCCTTATTCAAACGGTAATCGATAAAGACACGTCAAATCCGTTGATGGCTGAAGGTTTGCCAAAAATCTAATAAGCATCCTGCGAGGGATGATTAAGTCTATGTATTTAAAATCATAGCACTAAAAGAATTTACTCTTTTAGCACAACGTTACATGCAGAACAGACTTAAACAATCTGCATACTAGCCCGATTCAAATGGTAGTCGGTCAAGGCTTACAAAATCTCTTTATGATTAAGGGTTTGCCAAAAATCCAATAAGTACGATAGTCACTGATGCATCAGCTTCACTAATTAGTCTCGGGATTTGAACCGGCAAGCTAACCTCAACTCCAGCCAAAATTTCTATAACCGCGAAGAAGAAGTCTTGAAAACTCTATTCTTAGGGTTTTGAAAAAAGTTTCAAACTCAAGGAGGTGGACATAGATGACCCAAGAGGACACAAGCTTCGGACTTAAATAGATTTAGTCCGATAGCAACATCGTAGACAGTTGTACTTGTCTCGCTCAAGCGAGGCAAAAGAATTTTTCTTACACAATGAGCTTCTCTGGCATACATCCAATACATTCTTAGCATGCCTGCAACACTCTGATGAGTATACAAGTATAAACTGTATCTCCTTGAACCTCTGATTAGTACACGAGGTTAAACTGATTCCTAAAACTCCTAAGAGTATACAAGTATAAACTGGTCCTCCCCGCTCCAACACGTTAAGAGCTTAAACTGTATAGACTCTAGTTAACATAAGAGTATAAACTGTGTTCACGTCGGTCATGAGTCAACACCGGACAATGCATGACCATGAGTTAATGCCAATCAAAGCATAGCAGTGAGTCAATGTAGGTTAGTGCGTTACAATGAAGGTTCACGTTGGTTAATGGGTGACGATGAAAGTCAACACCGATCAATGCGTGATGATGAAAGTCAACGCCGGCCAATGCATTGTGATGAGAGTAACACATTGCAAATAAAAGTCAATGATGGTCAATGCGTTGCAATGAAGGTCAACGCCGATCAACGCGTCAATAATTAAAGTCAAAACCCGATCAACGCGTTATAACGAAGGTCGACACCGGTCAACGCATTAATAATTTCACCAAAATAGGGCTGAAGAAAAATTTCAGATCAAAGGATACTTTTGGGACTTCAATCGCAGTTCAGATACGCGTCACTGACCAAGATAATAAGTTCAATATCGATTCAATGACACGAGCTACAATCAGAAACCAACACACTATTTGACAAAATACTAAATAAATTGAGAATTGAAGAAACTAAGAACTGAAGCTAGTTACAGGTCCTTCTACGCAGATATCCTTGACAAAATACTGAACAGATTAAAGGTTAGGCCTATCACATCTAAAGTATTTCAGGCTCTTTCATAAAAGAACGAGACTAAAACACTTTGGAGGGGGTATTTGTAGGTATGAGAAATTTCCTATAGGTTCCTACACGCATCTCGAGATGGAGAAAAGATGATGAACATCATTATCCAAGTCAACGAGGCTTATCTGATGCTGTGAGGAAGCTAACAAGCGCATGAAGCAAGTTGATGAAACATACAAGTCAACGGGACGACAAAATAGTGAAGAAATGACTTGATCGGGAGTTACGTTTCACCCATGAAAGATAAAGTACTACTCTTGTCTCATTCACTCCATGTGTATTTCGCCTAGGGAAGGTTGTAGATCTATTTTCCATCTTTCTAATGCATTTTGAATCATATCATTGTGAGATCTAAAGGGAGAATTAGAGACGAAACAATCAAAGCACACTAACGGCGTCTCGGCCCAAGGGCGAGACACCAGCGGTGTCTCACGCCCAGAAAAGCTGTTTTTCGCCCGTTAACTGTCCGAAAACCTATTTTTCGATAAGATTTTAAGATTTATTGATTCCACAGCCTCCGTAACTAATTTGAAGCTATCTTTGAATGTGGTTAAGTGGTTACAACTGAGGGTAAGATCAAATCGTTTGTTCTTATCCAAAAACAGAGCTTCTAAAGCCTATAAATACAGCCCTAGGGCCTTTATTCACACAGATCGAGAATTTCGGAGAAACAGTAAAGTCGTATTAAATTAGAGAGTAAGGAACATGAATTTCAGCAAGAAGGAAGTAAGTTCTTGGAGAATTCTTCGACAAAAAGGAGGAAATTTTGATAGATCTGCAGCTGCTTCAGCCTTGTTCATCCGCTTCACTTGACATCGCACCATTGTTGTGATCTCGAGAAGAGTGTTTATCTCACAATTGCTGAGATATTCACTTTAATTTCTTGTCTCATTCGTGAGATAACAAAATCAATCGGATCTGATCATTTGGTGGTTCACGGATAAACCCCAGCACCGACAAAGATCCCACACAAGCAGAAGACCGATAAACGATCTCTCTGCGTGTGTTTTCTAGAAAGTTGTAAATTTTCAATTTCCTTTGCGTAGAGAGATCTTATAAAATGAGTCATCTTTTTAATTCTTTGTAAACGCCTAAAGTTATAATGAATTCCTCAAAGAAATCAACTTTCGACGCGAACACATGGTTGTGATCCTCGGTTGTTCCTCCGACGATCAAGTTAGTAGATGCTTGAGTGGAGAAGTAAAAATGAACTGCAGTAGTTCTTAAGCAAAGAGGGTAATGGCCAAAATCTCACCCTCTAATTGAAAATAGTATTTCTATTTATAGTAGTGGCGGGAGGGTAGAATGATAACTTCGACCGAGTATGGGATGACGGCCACGTTAGCCTTAGCTTTATAGGTGTCAGCCGACGAGTGGAGAAGATGCCACTTTGGTATTTAATGCAAAGTCATTGAGGGTGTGAGGTGCTGACGTGATCTTATGTGTCATAAAAAACTATTAGAGGTAGTGGAATGATGGCACTCATAATGCATTTAATGATATTTATTGTGAGGTAATTGGTCACACTGTACAGGAGGAGGCTTGAGGCTCAAAGTATTTCGTCACATTTCTACTCGTTGGTGGTTGGGAAGAACCATATTTTGAGTCACCCTCGCAAGGTGTTGGTCTATTAGTCGACCAAGTGGAGTGATTAGGCAGTCGACTCGACCAAGGGGCGGTACGTGACACCTTTTGGGTAATCCTCACAAGATGTCGGCATGTTGAGTAGACCGAACTGGGTTTATGATTATCTTGAAACGCTGACTTGATTATGTATAATGTGAGATACTTGTATGCCATTGATTGGAGATTATTTCTTATCACTAAAATGGCTATAACAACTTCCTTATCCCATTTCTTAGTTTGGTTCATCCAATAATGTAGTAAAACACTTTCTACAAAGTGCTCAAAAGTACACTTTCTACAAAATGCTCAAAAGTAGCATTTTTGAGTGAAATGGACTTGAAAATCTAACAATTAGATTAAAAAAATCAACAACGGTATACTAACCCCTACTTACTTTGGTATATTCCTTTGTCCTCGTTTGAGTAGTAACCTCACCAAGGGCACTTTCATTTATATTTCGAACTGATTCCTCGTTCATGCAAACTAAACAATAGGAAAGCTTGCTTTCTTAATATGTTCCTTTACCTTTTGTTCTCTTGAGCTAAACACAATAGTTTAAAGAAAGTAGCATTCCATCATCTTTTTGTTTCTACAAATTAAATAAATAAATAAGTAAAATAAAATAAAAAATAGAAAGTAAAAAAATAAAAAAGAAGATTTTAGAAATGTAGCCGGAAAAGCCTTTTTACCTACCCTTTCCATATTCCTTTTATCTATATATAAAATACTTCTATAAGAGAAAACAAGTGCGAAAATTTGTGCATGCCCATTTTGCCCCTTTCAAATGTCTTAATTCTATTTTTATCCTATATTTTTATTCTATTTTATCCTATTTTCCCATTTCCCATTCTGATTTGTGTTTATTAATTAAATTATTAATATTTTTAATTAATGGATTAAGATGTCAAAATTAAATAATTAAGTAATTAAAGCCAATCATATCATATTTTATAATGCTTTCTTAATGATGCAGACATAGAAACGAGGAGGCCGATCAGATATCATTCCGATGCCGATAAGCCTTGAGAATAACAGGTAGATAACAAGCTTGAATCCACAAGCCCTAATTTTTCTAAGTTTAGGGAAGAAAACAATACAGAAATTTCTCTTGATTTAATAATTGAAAAGTTAATTCTCGATTTACAAAAGGAACTAATATTTATAGTCAACTAACCCTATCCTAACCATAATAAAAAAGAAAGTACGAATTTAAAAGGAAATAGCCAAAAATATGAAACTTTCCTATTCTGTTTCCGAGTCGACACGTGGCGTGGCAAGTAGTAACACCTTTCGTGTCGACTAATATGTGTTTACTAACACTGCCCTTCGTGTCGACTAGCACGTGTCAACTAACACTTCCCTTCGTGTCGACTGGCGTGTGTCATCTCGTCCTATTGTCTCAACTGTCGACTGGGGTGTATCGTTTCGTCTTGTCGCCTCGACTCGAGTTGAGATGTCAATTCATCGTTCGCTGATGTCGTCTTGGCTACTTTTCTTCTTGTCTTGTCCAAGTCGTCTTGACTGTTTTTTTTCCTTCTCGTCTCGTCTAAGTCGTCTCGGTTGCTTTTCTTCTCGTGTCGTTGAATACTTGATCTCCTGTATCAGGCCCTCCTTCTTCGGAAGAACTCATCTCTGAGTTTGTATCACTCGAATACAACTTGATTGTAGGATGATAATAAGAAATATCTGCCACATTGAATGTCTTAGACATAGCCATTCTTTCTGGAAGATCCACTACATCTGAATTATCATTGATCTTTTTGAGAATCTTGAACGGTCTATATCTTTTCGGCTTAAGCGTGTTGTATGTCTCAGCCGACATCCATTCTTTCTGTAAGTAAACCATCACCATGTCTCCTTCATTGAACACCTTGAGTCGCCTCTTCTTCTCTGTTCATACCTTAAACTTTGTATTAGCCTTCTCGAGTTTTGTACGCACTTCCTCCTGAATGTTGAAAGCATTCTCGGCCATTGAACTTGTTGCCTCACTGAACTTGCTACTTGTCGGCAACTTCAACAAATCTTGGAGATGTCGACGTGTCTTCTTGTAAACAATGTAAAAAGGAGACATAACTGTGAAACTATGAGCATCATGTTGTAGGAGAATTCAGCTTGAGGTATACCTTGATCCTACTTCTTTGCCTTCTCTCGACATATGCATCGAATTAAGTTTCCCAAAGTCCGATTGACCACTTCTGTTTTTCCATCTGTTTGAGGGTGTGCAGTGCTAGAATACTTCAATGAAGTGTCAAATCATCACCATAAAGTAGTCCAAAAGTCACCAAGAACCTAGTATCCCTATCTGAGACAATCGAACTATGAACACCATGTAGTCAAACCACTTCTTGAAAGAATAGTCGTACAACATGTGGTGCATCCGAAGTCTTACAACATGGAATGAAGTGAGCCATCTTAGAAAATCGATCCACTACCACAAAGACTGAATCCACGCCTCTTTGTGTACAGGTAGGGGAGTATACAAACCAATATTTTGCACTTTCCCCTTTTCAACTTAGCACACTTGACATCTGTAGGCATAAAAAAATGCCGAACTTCAAAATTTGAGGAGGGTCGTCAAGAAAATGAACCTCGTCTCAATCCCAAATGAGGCTCGTTGCTCAGCAAAGATCCACTTCCCAAGCGGAACTCACCACGTAGCGAAGCTCAACAACAAAAGCAAAGTTCATCATTAGAAACGAGGCTCAACGTTCATCTTTGGAAGATGAGGTTCATCAGTTAAGATAAAGCTCATCATCAGACTTGAAGCTCGTTAGTGAAAACAAAGTTTGTCTAAAGGAAATCCACTAGATTTGCTGCACAGTCGAACTCAGTCATTGAAAACAAAGTTCGTTAGTGAAAACAAAGTTTGTCAGATGAAGTCAGTGAAGACAAAATTCGTCAGAAGAAGTTCGCTTATTGCATAGTTTGCCTTATAAGACGAACCTCGTTACGTATCGAGGCTCGTCCAATTTGATGAACTCTGTGTCAATTAAAGACGAAGCTCGTCATCCACATGAGATTTAGTTGTAATGGCTTTGAAGACCTAGCCATCCACGTGAGCTAAACTTCAAGAGCATGTTACAACATGTGCTGATTTGAAGGAGGTAGTTACGCCCCTCTACCCATGATCTTAGCACGTCGGTTACGTTATTAAACCATATAAATAGCCACGGATGTCTACAGAGGAAAGGGTTTGGACTTTTAGACTTTTGATAATCATCAGAGAAAAGAGCTCCTGTGTATAGATCTGTAATCTGAACCTCAGTTCTAGCAGTCTAACAAAGTTTAGAAGCTGCAGCAATCTTATTCTGATCATCAATGGGAGGCAATCTCGACTTAAGCATCAAGAGAATCATCCTTTCGCCACCGAGAACCCATGTTAAACAAGGAGAAGCTGAATTAATCTTCTCTTCATCTGTAATCGAGAGAGAGTATGAGTGATTGTAATGGTTTCGTACTAAGTGATCGAACCCAGTTTTCTTAAAACAAGAGAATCAATCCAACCTCCTTGTTTAACGTGTGTTCTTAGCGGCGAAAGGATGCTTCTCTCAATGCTTTAGTCAAGATTGCCTCCCGTTGATGATCAGAACAAGATTGGTAAAGCTTTTGATGTTCGTTAGACTACTAGAACCGAGGTTCGGATTACAGATCTATAAGCAGGAGTTCTAATCTCTAATGATTGTCAAAAGTCTAAAAGTTTGAACCCTTTCCTCTGTAGCGATCCATGGCTATTTATAGGGTTTAAGCACGTAACCGACGTGCTAAGATCATAGGTAGAGAGGCATAACTACTTCCTTCAAATTAGCACGTACCGTAACATGCTCCTGAAGTTTAGCTCACGTGGCTGACTAGGTCTTCGAAGCCATTACAACTAAATCTCATGAGGATGATGAGCTTCGTCTTTGATTGACACGGAGTTCATCAATTTGAACGAGCCTTGATATGCAGGGAGGTTCGTCTTATAAGGCAAACTTTGTAGTAAGCGAACTTCTTCTGACGAATTTTGTCTTCACTGACTTCATCTGACGAACTTTGTTTTCACTAACGAACTTTGTTTTCAACGACTGAGTTTGACTGCGTAGCAAATCTAGTGGATTTCCCTTAGACGAACTTTGTTTTCACTGATGAGCTTCATGTCTGACGATGAGCTTTGTCTTCACTGGCAAACCTCATCTTCCAAAGATGCACGTCGAGCCTCGTTTTTAATGACGAGCTTTGCTTTTGTTGTTGAGCTTCGCTGCGTGGCGAGTTCTGCTTGGGAAGTAGATCTTTTGATGAGGAACGTGCCTCGTCTTGGATTGAGACGAGGTTCATTTTCTTGACGACCCTCCTCATATTTTAAAGTTTGGCATTTTTTTAATGCCTACAAAACCCCCTTCAAAGTTTTCATACTTGAATTGGGTTGTATGGAGTCTGAAACACTTTGAATCCTATTTGGACAGATTTAGCCTCATTGTTCATAATTCAATGCTTCTGTAAGCTTCGTCACGAGGCTCGGTGGTTGGATAATCCTCATCTTGTCATGTGAGTATTGTCAAACCTGCGTCCCTATGACACATTTTAGCCTTATCAGCAGTAACAGTTACGTACCTTTCCTAAGCCTGATATGTGGCTGCCAGCTGGTACCTCGATATCTCCTCCCTAGATCTCACCTGCAGATCTTGTTGGGAAGGGGATTCGTCCAACAATCTCAACTAAAGATCTTAGTTCTTGATTTGATTTCTCCCGCCTATATATATATGGCGTCAATATACGAAGAACCATTTCTTCTTCTGGTCGCTTAAGTTGTCAAAATCCTTCATCTCCAAGTTTCAAGCTTTTTCTTCTTTGAGAGCTTCCAATTCAAAACCAATGGCCCCAAAAATCGCTGTGAACAATGGCAAGGGCAAGGGAATTGCCGGTCCTTCAGATGATCTTACGGTTTCATCCGCTTTCTTAGGTAATAGATCTGAATGCATGATCTGTATTTTAACACAGATGAACCCTATCTATTTTAGATTTGGATTTCTTTGAAGGAGATGAACAGTTTCTCCTTTTCTGAGACAAAATCCCTCTAAAAGATGACCTCTTTTGAAACTATGATGTTTGTTGTTTGACATATTTTGTCTCTTTCTGACGAATTTCACTTGTCGATTGAACTTTATATATCCAACCGTGTTGGTTATTCTAACGAGGTTCATCTGAAATGTCTGTCAAATGAGTTTTTGTTTGACCAACGAACTTCGTCTTCACTGACGATGTTCGTTAAACTGACAAACTTTGTCTTCACAGATAGGGTTCATCCAATATAAGAAATTAGTTCACTTGACAAGGCTCGAGGTTCGTTGTTAGAGGAAGTTCATCTATTAACAAAGTTTGAGGTGTTAGATATAGGTGCCCTGCAGGCAATTATTGTATATTGTAACAGGACCTATATGTATATAACATCCTTGTTCAAAATGATAGTATGCTATTTTGGTCAGATTTATCTGATGTTCTAAAAATATAGATAATGTCCTTAGAATAAATACTAGACTATCAGACATTTTCGGATAGTGATCGTAATGAAGAGATCTGATTAGTCGATAACGTATATTCTAAAATGTTCCTAGTTGATGAAGTGTTGAGATAGGATATCATCACTTTGGTTTAGAGTAGTGTATGCTTTATTTCTCCTTTTGAAGGAGATGATCAATCTCTTAGATCATTGATGTGAGACATCAAGATACAGTATACAGGTGACTCATTAGTGAATGAGTTGACTGAACGACTCACCGAGAACATCTAGTTGGTAATATACTTAACTGTCAAATAGAAGTTCTCAAGTGATGTAGTACATAGTAGTCTCTTGACCTGAGGCATGAGTGCAATATCTTATATGTCAGTAAAGATGTATTTAGACTTTTACCTAACCACAATTCTTATTGAATTATGAATAACGGTTCTTGTTGGGTACATCCCGAGACATAAGTAGATATTGAGATGCCAAGAAGGGATTCGTCTCTCCCAGTATAGGGGTTGATGTCATAAGATTGTTTGATATAACTATAGCCTGGAAATCCTTGGCCAAGGTGAATAAGATAAACTGAGTGTCAGTTTGATCTTATAGGTTATGAGTTTAATATCAATAAACACTAATCAAGCTATTAGGGTTTGATAGTTTGCCATACCCTAGGCTCAATAGTTTGACATGGTTTGACGAAGAGACCAGACTGTACGGTATTATCATTGAGTGGTCCTGATAAAATTGGATAAGCATCTTGCAGACATTTATCACAACTTATACCCGAGTGGTCTTCATGTGTAGCTAGCACATCTGTTGTACTTATGGATATGATACACTACCGAGTTTTTTAAGTTGGGCCCTAGAGTCACACCAAGCGCGTACTTGAATCCTATGAAACACAATTTATGGAGTGATGCGTATGATTGATACACATATATGATTTCTTCCGGATACACATAAACGGTTATGTATATCGGTAAAATCGGAATGCTATGTGCTTAGGAAATGAATTCCAGTATTTTTCCCATAAAGTTAACTTTTAGTCAACTAGTTGACTTTTTGGTCAACAGTTGACTTTTGGTCAACTCTTGATTTATTTGGTCATATAGTGACTAATTAGTTAAAGATTGGAATAGTACTATATACCGTATTTATGAAATACTGTATTAGTGATAATAATTTGGTTTTCTCATGTATGAAATACACATACCATGTATAATGAGTCATGAGATGAGTCACTTAGTGGTATGGTTTGAGCACATGGTTTATTAGCACATGGTTTTGAAATGTAATGATTCATAAGATGATTCATTGCATGACTCACTTGATTAATCATTAATTTTTGATGATTCATTGCATGACTCATAGGATGAGTCATTCATATCATGAACACATTTCACTCTATAAATATGAGCTCTTTTTCTTATGGAAAGGTTAATGAAAAATTGGCTAAGTGTTTTTTTCCATAAGAGAATAAAAGAGAGCTCTCCTCTTACTAAACTTTAGCAATCTTTGAGCAAGAG
Organism: Asparagus officinalis; assembly: GCF_001876935.1. Classification (NCBI taxonomy): domain Eukaryota; kingdom Viridiplantae; phylum Streptophyta; class Magnoliopsida; order Asparagales; family Asparagaceae; genus Asparagus; species Asparagus officinalis. Next base: position 89,423,928 of record NC_033797.1, on the reverse strand, counting down.
GAAGTAGTAGGATTTTAAGAACCCCGGGGTGGATATCTTGCCTTGTGTCTTAAGAAGACTCCCATTTTATCAAGCCCACTTCAAGACTTGGAGATCCACTACGAGGAGATTTTCTACTACAAGGAGCAAGAGCTAGGGGTTATTCGATCTTCCATCGAATCACGCTACGAAAGTATGACTTTCTAACTCTTGTATGCTCACTTAATAATAAGGATCATGTTAGATTTAATTAGAAGATCCATATGAATATTTCATGCTCTCAACATGCTTAGTATTTTTATACATACATGTCTTCCGCTGTGTATTATGCATGTAGACATAGCACGATATCCTTCATGAGGTTCATCTATTTAATGAGGTTTGTTATTAGACGAGGTTCGTCTATTTAACGTGGTTTGTTATTAGAGTGACCTTCGTGTCCTTGGACAATGACTCATTCTTTGAGCTAATGTTGTTCGCCATTTATGTAGTTATGCATCCATCTGTTCTAATTCCTTTACATGGTGCTTTTGAAGCAGATGGTACCCAAGCGATGGAATATGATTTTCACTATTCCTCTCTTGAGGGCATCCCTATGTTCAGGGATCGAGAACAAGAAGATTTTGAAGTTCTTTCTGAGCCCTCCATCTCTACTTTTAGGCGCTTGATCACTGACACTTCCTTAGAATCAATCAACCATGATCAAATCATGAGGCTTATTTTCCTGTTTGGAGACTCTTTAGAGGATCCAGTCTTATTAGAATTGGGCACCTATCGATGGCTTAGGATTGTGAACAATCGCATTATGTTCATGCCCCAGATGGAACGTGACTGTTCTCTCACCGACTTGAAGATTGTTTTTGCTCCAAAGAAGATGGACTGGGACTTAATCCCGACGTTAGATTGGGTGATATGTGGACATTTCTTTATAAGTGATGCCAAGATAGATAGTAGCAGTTGCTACCCAACCGGACTACACTCAGGACTATTTCAGAGAAAATTGCCCGTCGACGAAACAGCTGAGGAAGCTAACACCTTTGGCCGTGCATTCTTCAATTTAAAGGGGTAATTCCAAGCTAAAGACTTTAGGACTCTTGGTTGATCTCGTTGGAGTCCTACCCAGTTGTGGCCTCGTGTTACCGAATACAGCTTGTAGGAGAATCAGGAGGACCTGCAGAGATTTAGGCTTTATGCGCCCATCAGGACGACAAACCTTGGTATATGAACTAACTCTCACAAATTTTTTAGGGTGTTGGAGTTATATAATCCTGACACTCGTACCTTCTTTACTCCAAACGGCAAATTAGGAATTCCTCTTCATGAGATGCATGAGGTCTCAGGGTTGCCGTACGGAAGATACACTTATGAGGAATAAGTCCCAGGGTACAAGGACCTAACCTATTTAGAGAAGAAACACTGAAACATATTGGAAGGTAATGTGCCACTACTACATTTGTCTAAATGTAGAGGGACAGCCTGATAAGAAAGGTGAAAAGCTCCTCAGTCACAACATCTGGGCACATTACATCTTTCAGAATTTGAATCATAAGAAGGACCCCATAGTACCAATGGGTCCTTGTGAGGCGGGCAAATTGTCTCGACGTATACTCGCAAATCTACCCCTGACTTATGTGACATCTTCAGATGAGCAAGGCTACCCAACAGGCACAACATTTGACAGTTACTTTTTTTAATGTGGGGAGCCAATTTCTTCCAAGGATTTACTAGCAGGGTAACTCATGTAATGGCTCAAACATATTGTTGTTCCTTTCGACAGCTTTGATGCATTACAGGTAGAGGTGGTATTTTTGACCATTTTTTTGGCACACGGTTGTCAATATGCTCTTCTACCTACCATGCTCGCTCGTATCCATTAGGAATTATGGTGTTTATGTCTTGCTTTTTGTCACGGTGCTGAGAACCCGAAGGTAGAATTGCCCTACACCTATCTCATGGCATGGTTCATTATGCACTGTCCCACACTTATGGGTGCGCCTTCTGCTTGTGTAGAGGGACAAGTTACTCCTTTCATCCAGAGGATGGAAAACTCAGATTGGAGTAAGAATTATATGGCCTTGGTGAGACGTACTCTCCGGGATCATAAGAATTTCAAGTTCAGTAGGTGTTTTCCTCATTTTCCCGGGACTAGCTACGGCCAATCTATAGTACATGAATCCAACAGTCAGGGTTACACTGCCCTATCATTTTGTTGCTTCCTGTGGCTCCTGAACATACATTCTGGGTACCTCATTTATCGCTTCGGCCCTGTATGTGTAATAGAGCCATACTTGCCTTGTCGCTTTGCCCGCCAATTCGGTTGTGACAAGTTGTACATTGGCAACCCTAATACCCAGTTACAATCTGAGGGTTGTAGTCTAGTTATTGGAGCAAGGACTTGGTATTAGACCATCGCTAGTGGTACCAGTGTTCGCTTCTCACTCCCATAACAAAATCCTCAGCCTCGAGCAACACTCGCTTATTGCAAATGGCATTGCATAGAGAATGTTGTGATTGCCAACTTCATCATCAACTCGTCAGGATTACACTTAATATGGTGTCGCTATAGATCCGAAAACACTTCTAATAGGAGTCATATACCGAGACTTAAAGAATTTTTATATACCAAAAAAATGTCGGGTGCGGAAGAATCTTGACCTTCTAGTCCTCATGAGACTCAAGAAGAGGTAGATGCGGCTCTAGATGAGAGCACACTTCCAAAATCTCCACGAGTTGATGAATACAAGAGTAATATACTCACCGCTGCTGGGGAGGATGAGGTTCTTGGAGCCGAAGCGGTATTCGGTGAATTTGGGGATCTCGTTCATACTTGAATTGCGCTGAGAACCCGAAGTTGTACATGGGGAATCCAACCTTGTCGCAGAACCCTCTGGTATGCTAGTCTTAGCTTATCGTAATCTTTAAATTGTCACTCTGTTGATGTTTAACCTCTGACATTCCTCCTGCAGAACAAGTTGAAGGAGCTGGAGCTTCAAGGAAAATGGGGGAGAAGTTTAAAAGACTGGAAATGATGCGAAGAGTTAAACACGTTGCTAAGAAGCCAAGGAGAGAAGCTCCAGTGATGATCTCTCCTCCCATCAAACCACTTGGAGTTAACACGGAGTCAGAGTCTGACGATGATGCTCCACTATCTCGACTTCGTGTGAGATCACACCATGAACCAAGTGTGACTACTGAAGATGCTCTAGTTGCCCCCTTTACTCCAATTGAAGCTAAGGTCGCTCCGAGTACACCTATTGATGCCGGAGTAGGTACAGATACAACTGTTGCTCTTAAAACAATTGTTGGAGATGAAGTTGTTTTAGATGTACCTTTCGGAGCCGAGGCTAAAATGACTATATGTGTTGTACCTGACAGCTTTATCAGTTCAATGGAAACTCCAAACCCAACATCAATCATGTTTACCACCACTTCTGCTACCACTGTTGCTACTTCTGCAACTGTTGTTGCTGCTCCTAACAACATTGTGGAAGCCACTATGTTCACCTCATCAGAAATAATGGCAACATCTACTGGTCCTTCAGAATTGGTGCCTTCCCATGTTACACCCTCTTCTTCTTTTGACCTGTCAAAAGTATTTGGGGTGTCGATGATCCGGAATAATTTCCTCACCATTCTGAGAGAATCCCCTACTCAAGTATTGTATCATGGCAGGGATTTTGCTAGGATCAAGGCAGTGCTGGAACCTCTTTTGCATGTGATGCAGAGCTTGACCGGCGACATAGGCGTGCTTCCCTATTGGATGTATTTGGTAAAGGTTGAAAGCCTTTGCAAAAAGTGGTAAAATCATTGTAATCAGTACCTCTTCCCTTTAGCTGAAGAACACGCTATACAGCTTTTGAGGCAAAGGGATGATTCTCTGTTTGAGCTCGAACGTCAAGTACTCGAGAAGAAGCAGAAGATCAAAGAACTTAGGGACATCAGTGATAAATTGTCCAGCGAGAACAAAAAGATCGTTGATACTGAACGCAACCAGCAATGATTAGTCGAATCCTATAGAGCTGCGCGGGCTAATATCCAGGCTAAGCTGGCTGAAGCAAAGAATGAATTGAAAGGCGCAACCGAGAGTCGACAAACTTTAGAAACCTAGCAGGCAGAATATCAAACATTGCTTCAAGCTTAGTCAGATGATTTGGAGAGGCTAAGCAATGCCGTAAGTAATGTGGAAGTGCCCTCTGATGATGATTTGCACAAGCAAGCAATGGCTGAGGTTAAAATGGCAAACCAAGAATCTATCAACCAACTTACTGAGGAAATTCGCAAAACTGTTGAGCAATTGTAATGATATTTTATCAATACAGTTATGCTTTTAGCCATCAATTTTTTCCTTTGTGCACTTTGGTTCTTTGTTAATGGAGTTCATTAGTCACACAATACATAAGACTTGTCTTAGCAAGTCTCCGTCTACGGGACAACTATCGAAAACCAAGTCTTAGAGTTTTAGGATGAGATTTGGAGTACCTCATCCAACGCTTGATTGAAGTCTTGACCCTCATTTATTTTGAAATTGAAGACGAGGTTTGACTTATTCTAACTAAATCTTGGTTGGAACAGAGACCTTCGAGGTTCAAACTAGTCTCACCTAAGCCTTGTTATTTGAACTCAATTATGAGGAGTGACCTTCATCATTTTTGACTTGGGAATGAGAGTAAATCTCATTAAATGAGGTGGCAACCTTCAATAGTTCTCAAACTATTGATCCACATAGATCCGTCGGTTCGTTTTGTCAGCATTAAGTCTTTGGTACTTAATGCGTCGCTTTGAGCCAAGTTTTCATTAGCGTTAAGTACGAATGTAATTAATTGCGTTGCTTCGTTCCTAACACCCTTTGGTGATTTGGTACTCAGGGATTCATGTAACGGATCCCAGCCACTTGGCTGGCTTCTTCGCCTATAAATAGGCAATTGCCTTTTCAAGAAGATCCATCTTCTTCTTTGCCTTGTTTACAAAATGACTCAGAGGGGTATTTGCCTTTTAACATTCCTATCTTTATCTCATGCAAAGTTTCAAAATTTCTTACCTTCAATGGTCGTCATCGATGAGGTAGGCCAAACTGGTGATGCCACTGCTTCAAGTAACATTTCTGATCCTTGATCAGATGGTTACTCTTGCTGTTTGAAAGCTTGACGAGGTTCAGACATTTAACAGACTTCAAGTTCTCATTATGTGAAATTATGACCCATTGACTTTTATAGTAGCTTGTTCGTTTAGGGATTTCTCAATCATTCAGAGCCGAAGCCAAGATATATTTCGACAACTTGTTGGACTTTTGAATGTAACCCTGAAGAGATACTTCAAGTTCAAGCCTGCTTACTATTTTGGCATGCCATGCACACCCAAGCATGCAATCCTTCATCTAGATTTCGGTCTATGTGGCAGCTTGGCAGATTCAGTGAAATGCTTTTTTTCATAAGAGTCAGTAACAATGTTAGAGTTGCCTTCACGTTGTGCAGAGATAGGGGAAACGCTGATCCTATGCTTAGAGCTTGTGGTGTTTCTATTAGCACTCATCTTACCCAAGTAGGTAGGCATGTACTACAAGCACCAAAGTTAAAAGTCGGGCATAGGGAAGACTTCATGCAAAGAAACGAAATATGGAAATTCAACAACAAGAACTATAACGTTGTTGCAGATGAAGCTCATAGTGTAACTCGAGGGTCGTCGAAAGAACTTGTAACTGAACTTTGTAGTATAATTCAAAGGTCGTCGAAAGAACTTGTAACTAAACCTCGTAGTATATTTTGAAGGTCATCAAAAGAACTTGTAACTAAACCTCGTAGTGTAGTTTGAGTCATCTAAGTTCAATCTGTGTACTTTAATTTTTTGTATTTTCAATCATTATATGAATAAAATTTATAGTTTTATCCACATATTATTCCCTTCCTTTTTGTGTGATTGAAGAATTTTAACTTAGGATTTTTAGCAAACCCTCAGCTATCAACGGACTTATGTTGTCTTTACCAATGGCTGTTTGAGTTGGACTAGCCATAATTTTCCCCTCAGTATGATGAGTTGTCAAAGAGACTTATGTTGTCTTTACCAATGGCCGTTTGAGTTGGACTAGCCATACTTTTCCCCTCAGTATGATGAGTTGTCAAAGAGTTTCTCTTAGACTTAAGTGCTAAGATTTGTCTTCTATCATTAACCTCTTTTAGGCTTCAGATCAAATGTATGATAACGAAGTTCAAGTTATGACTAAGTGTTAAGAACGAAGCTCAACACATAGCAGGCTCGTTTGAGAAAATGAATGTTATTTATGAAAATGATGACGTTAGGATGATCAAGTCACTCAAAGACTTAGAACAAAAGCAATAAAGAAAACAAAGACATGTCACTTGGTAGGCCAAAGTTGGAAAACGCATGTCATTTGGGGAAAATGATGACGTTGGGATGATCATGTCATTCAGTAACTTAAATGTATAACGACGATCATAGAAACAAAGGCACATCACTTGGTAGGCCAATGTTAGAAAACGCACATCAAATGACGATGTTGGGAAGATCATATTATTCAGTGACTTAGCACTATGACGACAATGATAAGAACAAAGGCACATCACTTGGTAGGCCTATGTTTGGAAAATGAACGTCATTTGGGGAAATGTCGACATTAGGAAGATCAAATGCAGTAACATATCTCATAGTAGGTTAATTTTGGAGGGATAATTTTGAACAAAAGTTAAACATTAACTATCAAAGGTAATCATTAATATGATAGTTTTATGGTCCCACTATCCTATTGAAGAGGATTAGTGAGGGAAATTTGGAGGGGACGAAGTGAGGAAATCATTACCTCTATTTGCCTCTTCCCTCACTATGAGACATGTTTTACCAAGGGGCCTATGGGTAATATTTCTTTAAAAATTTACCATTGATAGGCACCATGAGTTTGTCGTCGTCTTTAGTGATAAGACGATATGCACCATTTGAGTAGAATATTTCTACCACAAATGGTCCTTCCCATTTTGACTCAAACTTCCCTTTCTTTTTGGAATTCAGAATCATTGGGCATCGTACAGTGAGGACCAGGTCTCCTTCTTTGAATGTGCGGTATTGAACCTTCTTATCAAATGCTCTGGAAATCCGAGCTTAATAAAATTTGATGTGTTGTTGAGCCAGTAATCGCTTTTCATCTAGTGATTCCAGTTCTTCGAGACGTCAGTAATAATTTTCTTCCATTGTCATGCCAGTTGCAAGTGCTATCCGTAGAGACGGAATTTGCATTTCTAATGGTAATATGGCTACACATACACATACCAAGGAGTATAGTGTCGCACCTGTCGGCGTATGAACCGTTGTACGGTAAGCGCACAAGCTTTGACCCAGCTTCTCGTTACAGTCACTTTTATTTGTCGAAACCACTTTAGTGAGAATTCTGATAATAGTCTTGTTAAAGGCTTCTGGTTGCCCGTTAGCAGCAGAGTTATAAGCTGTTGAGGCCAAATTCTTGATCCTGAATTTATCGCAGAATCGGGTGAAGACTTGACTAACAAATTGGGGCCCATTGTCATGGATGATATGTCTTAGGACATCGTATTTGTACACGATGTGGTGTTTTAAGAACTTAACAACGTCACTCATCTTGACTTCTCTCAATAGGACTGCTTCTGCCCATTTAGAGAAATAATCAGTTATCGCTAAAATAAAGCGATGTCCCTTGGAAGAAGGTGGGGTTATTGGACCAACAATGTTCATACCCCCATGTCTCAAATGGCCATGAAGTGGGAGAAGGGTGAAGATGATCGGGTGGCTGATGCATATAATTAGCATGTATCTGGTAGGCGTGGCATCATTTTGTATAAGCAACGACGTCTTGTACCATATTGAGCCAATAATAACCTAATATGTGTAGTCGGTCCCATAATTTATGGCCGAGCTAATAAGCTCCACCAAAGCCATCATGAGCTTCCTTAAGCGCTTCTCTTGCTTCTCTATTTGACAAACAGTAAAGCAATAGTTCGTCATACGACCATCGGTACAAAGTCTAGGATTGGGAATCATAGTAGAATCTTGATGCTCATCTATGAATAGATTCTCTTTCCTTGATATCTTCAGGCAATAATCCATATTAGACATAATCAATGATCGGAAATCACCAATCTTTAGGCTCAAGCTTGTGGGCTTATCTTCAATCACGTTAATCTGCAACGCATACTTCGACTTGAATAGTTGTTTGCTTGTTACCGTGATTTTTCTGGTAACTACATCAGGTAGAGCCAATGTGGCCGCAAGTGATGCCAATGCGTCGGCATAAGTATTCTTGAGACGGGGTACATAGTCAATGTAGAAGCTTTCAAAGGAATCGGCCAGCGCCATGGCTGCGGTATGATAGGGAATGAAATCCTCATTCCTAACTTCATATTCTCCCTTCATCTGATTAACAATGAGCTGCGAATTACCATATGCTTCTAAGTGCTTTACCCCTAGTTACTTAGCTATATCAAGGCTAACCAACAAAGCATTATATTCGGCTACATTATTAGAGCATGGCTCTGTTAAAAAAACGGCTCGTGATAGCATATGATTTTATGGAGAGATAAAGACTTCCCCCACTCTGGCAATAACTCGACCAGTATGATTTGCTTTTGCTGTACCATGAAAGTATGGTTGCCATACCTGCTCTTTAGAGACAACATTGGCTTCATACGTCCTATCCGGCATGTCCTGATACAATTCAACCTTCCCTTTTAATGGATGGTTGGCCATAAGATCATAAATAACTTGACCTTTCACTGTCTTTTGAGGTTTGAAGTGAATATCATATTGGGAGAGCAACAATGCCCATCTGGCGAGTTACCAGGTCAAAGCACTGGGTTGTGTCATGAATACTCGAATAGGATTGATTTGGGAAATGACATATATAGTTTGTCCAACCAAATTATGTCATATCTTTTGGACTGTGAAGACTAGGGCCAAACATTCTTTCTTAATAGGAGGATAACAAGGTTTAGCACCCGATAAAGTCCTGCCGAGATAGTAGATAGCTTGCTCAAGGCCATTTTCGTCATCTTGTGCTAAGAGTACTGCTAATGCATGATCTGTAGCCCGGATGTATATCAAGAAGGGATTACCTAACTTCGGTGCAACCAACACAAGTAGATTGGATAGATATTGTTTAATCTCTTCAAATGCTTTTTGACAAGCATCATCCTATATAAAGGATACTCCCTTCTTCATTAGTCTTGAGAATAGTTAGTATTTGCTTGATAGGTTGGAAATGAATCTGCGGATGTATGCCAATCGTCCTTATAAACCCCAAAGCTCCTTGATATTTCTAGGGCGTGGCAGCTCTCGGATGGCTTTGACTTTATCTGGGTCAAGGTGAATTCTGTTAGCGGTGACTACAAACCCAAAGAATTTACCGCTAGCCATTCCTAAAAACGACTTGGTTAGATTCATCTTCAATTGATGTGCCCGCATGAGGTCGAACATCATTTTCAAGTTATGTAAATGGTTCCCCTTGTCACGACTTTTAACAACACAGGTCATCCACATAACATTCTACAGTCTTCCGTAGATGTTTTTAGAAAATAGAGGTCATAGCATGTTGATATGTAGCACCAATATTCTTCAATCCAAAAGGTATTACTTTATAATAGCATATCTCTGAAGGTGTTCGGAAGGATGTGTGCTTTTCGTCATCAGGATACATCTTGATTTAGTTGTACCCTGAGAATCCGTCCATAAAAAACATCCTTTTAAACCCACACGTATTGTCAATAATGATGTCCATGATGGGTAAAGGAAAATCATCCTTAGGACAAGCTGAGTTCAAGTCTTGGAAGTCAATGCACACTCTAATCTTTCTGTTCTTTTTTAGAACAGGGACAATGTTGGCCACCCAGTCAGGGTGTTGCTCCTTGCGGATAAATCCTAACTCAATGAACTTCTTGACATCAGCTTTAATCACCTCCATAATTTGGAGACAAAATCACATTTGCTATTGTTTAACAGGCTTAACGTTTGGTTTGATATTTAAGCGATGCATTGCAACTCGAAGATCTAGACCAGACATATCATCATAGTTCAACCAAAAACATCATTATACTCTTGCACTAGACTAATGAGTTCTTCTCTTTCTTCGGGCGACAAGCTGTCACTTATGAATATGGGTTTCGAGTTAATCTCGTCTCCCATGTTCACTTGAATCACTTTGTCATCAGTAGGAGGTTCGAAGCGATGTTCTCATTGTATACCCAGCTGTCGGCTTAGTGGTTCATCAAGCAGAGGTAATTGATCATCTTCTTGATTTTCTATTGGAGATGCTGAGGTCATGTTGGCCATGAGTGCCTTGAGCACAGCTCCTGCACTAGTGTCAGACTCCCAACAAATGGATTCAGAAGATGAGCTGCAAGAATCATCATCCGGCTCTCCATTAGCTCCAAAATACAGGGTGAACAGCGGGGATTCATAACCTAACCCACTACGAGTTTTGTGATAGTAATCCTCCGACTTTCCTTCCTTGACATAAGAGGATCGGATCAGTGACTGGATCCCTTTACCAAAATTTAAACTTTTTTTTATGGATGAAGTCATATCCCATTTTCTTCATAAGCTTTCGAGTTGTTGGTAAGAAATACGAGAACTGTGGATCTTTTTCCTCCTTCTTGGATTCTTCCAAAAGAGTTTGTTCCGGGCCGTTGCTCTTCCCAAAGATGATGTTTTTTCGCCATTAACCTTAGCCGACACTATGAAGACCGCTTGCAAAGATTCGATTCGCTACCGATTTGTCACAAAAGATAATTGAATCGGTATGTATAAATTTGATTCAGCATATAACTGGGGTAGAGGATCTGCCAATATGCTGGTGCTTGTACCTGGCATGTCAGAATTAAATTCAACACATGATAAGTAAGCTAAATTATCATTATTATTAAAGATAACTCTGTTGTCCTCATAGACAAGATCATTTACATCCAGATTTTTAAGACCGATTACAACGGGTTCTATATCATTAAAAACAAGACCCTGTTCATGCTCAGACTCGGTATCGACTTTATTACCGCTCTTTGGTTCTTCAACCAGTGGTACTTCAAATGGCTCACCATCAAGGTAATGGATAGATCTGTGAAATAATTCTCTACTCCTTAAATGGTTGCTTCTCTACGACCACTGTTTTTACTTCATCACTCCCATCTATATATTTCATGCATTAATGTAGAGTTAATGGAGCAAGCAGATTGTTATGGATCCATGGTCAACCCAATAACAAATTGTAAGACGTCTCTGTATCGATGACGTAGCAGGTGACATCTGTCCTCAAGTCACCCATCTGGCATTTGAGTTTGATTTTGCTAAGGGGATGAGCGTTGGAAGCATTAAATCCATAGATGGTGGTTCCCGTTGTTGATAAATGATGCAGCGGAACTCCAAGGTGGTGAATGAGTCTCAACGGTATGATGCTTAAAGCAAAACCGTAGTCAACCTGAATTCGAATAGAGCTGATATACCCTGTGAAGTGCAACGGTCTATCGTGTTTTGGGTTTCTCACGTGCATATCTTCTTGAGAAAAGGTGATGCACGTCATTCTTCCTTGAAAGACTTGACAACATTAAGGACAATCTTCTTCCAACATTGCTCCGGATGGGTTTGGTGGAATGTGAGTGAGAAAAGCCTCGTTATCTGCTAACGCTTCACAAAGAGCTTCCCTCATTGATCAGGATAAACACAGAAGCTCAAATAATGTAATCATTGCTGGGATGTTGGCTAACTACGCCAACACATCAAACCGAAAAGGATCTTTCGAGCTCTCTGGTGCATCCTTCCTGAGTACTTTGTTGTAACAAAGTTTCTTCACTTTGGGATCACTGAGAACTACTTGTGTTTGCTCCATCACCTCTTTCGTTTCAAAATATTTCATTAAATACTCCTTTCCTCTGTGTATTCCTGATATCTGTGCAGGTTGTACGGTGAATGCTGGCTGCTCATCTTTAGAACTGCTAAGTGACGCAGTTTTAACTCCCTCATCTGGGATGGCCGAAATAGCGTTGCAAGACCTTCACTGCTCGTCCATTAGTAAGTTAGGATGAATCCACATGACTTCACCTTCAGAGGTGGTGTAGGGGACCATTCCTTTCTCTCTCTTCTAATGAGCGTCATGGTTTACGACCCTCGTCGCTGCTTGAGGAATTAGTTTTATGCTATCTTGGAATTGTACCTCGGCAAAGTCTCCAAACTGTAGCGAGACCATATTTGTAGATATCTTCTTTTGCTCGGCTTGAAGGGTCATCATTCCCACATCTAACAAAGCCTGGATTTTATCCTTCAGATGTAACAATCATTTGTTGGATGATGCACCATTCTATGGTACATGCAATAGTTAGGATCATGAACATCCAAATAGGTAGGCAAAGACTTCCCATAAAAACCAAAAGTTCCACAATGTATATCATCATAATCTGTTTAAAATATATATAGTACATGAATTAACTTTTCAATCATCATAAATGCAACATTAAAATTCAATCCCATAAAACATACTAAGTTAAATCAAAATAGTAGCAACATAACACATATTACATATGTCTTAAAAATAAATAACTATGGCATAGTTTGTGACATTCAAACTTAAACAACCAACATAACACATATTACCATTGTTTTAACACTAAACATAAAAAATTATCCAAATCTAAAATGATGCATGCTTGGTCTTCTAAGGTGCTGGAGGTGGTTGATATCCTTGAAAGAAGGCACTGAGCTTTATATTCAAGGTATCAAACTTCATATTCATTGTGTCAAACTTCATCTCCAGAATATCAAATTTGTTGGTTAAGGCCTCTTGATTTTTCAGCATGAGCACATTTTGATCAAACAAAGCTTTTTGACCCACTTCCTAATCTAGTATTCTAGCAGACATTGTATTGTATTATGCATCTAAGAAACAAGAGGATTCATGCATTTGTGGTATTGGTGGTGGAATAAGAGAGGAGGAGGGTCCAGCTTCATCAGTGTTTTGTGGTTGGGGTTGTTGTTCTGTTTCAAGTTGATGTTGAGGTTCATCTTGGTGAATTTCAAAGTTTGTTAATTTCATCTTGGCTAGGGCATTAGAGTCAAATAATTCAATGGAATGAACAACAAAATTTTCAGACTCAATATCAACGTGAAATTTATTAAAGACTTTTGTTAAAAAGGCACCGTAAGGAAGAAATCATCTTGGTATTGTCAGAAGATTATCAAAATAAACTTTAGCCTAATTAACTTGAATATTCCCCATTATAGCATATAATGCTTTTGCTAAGTCTAGGAAAATAAAATGGAAACTTTCAGATTTTGGAAACAAGTTATAGGCTAAGATTCGAGTAATAAAACGAGGAATTGGACGAAGCTTATTGAAATTATTCAAAGGTTTGCTATGACCAGGAAGAAAAATATGATAAGATAGTAATTCTGAATCATTCATTCTAATTAATCTAAGAGAGACTCCTCGGAAAGGAATGTTGAAAATTTTTTCAATTGACTTATAAATCAAGTCAATTTCTACTCCTTTGACAAGAGTTCTAAGCTTTTTAGTTCCACGAATAGTTCCTATACGTTCTATATTAGTATAGAACAATTGAACCAGAAAAGGATATGTTGGTTTTCTATTTTCAGCAGAGAATAATTCAAGCAATCCTACATTCTCAAATTATGATCCAAAATTCCATGGGATAAAATCATCAAATTTCACAAATCATCATGGAAGAACTTCAAATGTGGATATTTTGTTAAATTCTTCAAGTAAATCAGGACTTTTTAAATATATGATGATATTTTGTTAAATTCTTCAAGTAAATCAGGACTTTTTAAATATATGATGATTTCATCGTTAACATTAGTATGAACTTGCTTATATGATGATTTCATCGTTAACATTAGTATGAACTTGCTTAGCTTTCTTAGCTCTAGACATGATAAATCAGGAATATACCCAAAAATAAGAAAGATTAAGTTGAGAAATTACCAAAACAGATGAAACCCTAGGATTAGTCGACTATTGTTGGGTGTAGTCGACTACAGAACATGTCAGACTGTGGAAACCAATGAATTTGATGAAGATTTTGAGAAGAAAAATAAAAATCTGATGATGCCCTAACTTGGATTCAATGGGTTCTAAAGAGGGGAAGAAGAGGGATCGGTTATGAGAAGAAGAAGATGGGTTTTGAGTTTTGATTTTTCTTTTAGAATAAAATTTATAATTTGTATAGTTAGGATTAAATAAAGAACAAATGAATGGTGAAGATTTGCTCTTTAGATATGTGGCTAGGATTGATGGGATTAGAATCAATGGTTGAGATGAATTTTATTTAAGTGAAACGGGTATTAGGTTTAGGTTATAATGGGTATAAATTCAATATGGTGAAAAACTAAGTTTGGAAAAATCTGAGGTTGTAGTCGACTACTAAGCAAGTTAGTCGACTGCACTGTAATTGACAGAACTCTGAATTTTAGTTTGAACACAGATTAGTCGACTACTCTGTAAATTAGTCGACTACACTGTATTTGACAGAACGTTGATTTTCAGATTTTAACTCATAGTAGTCGACTACAAAATGAATTAGTCAACTACTCTGTAATTTACAGAATACCTTATATTCAATGCTTGTGAATGTAGTCGACTATAAGTTAAATTAGTCGACAATTAAGGAAATGTATGCATATGTATTTGTAAAACCTGGATAATTTATGAATAATATAATTAATATGTGATAAATTATGATATGTGGATATTTTGTATGATAAATATCTTTTAATGGTATATGAGTATAATACCATGTGTTTTGAGTATGAATGATTTCATACATGAGAGAGTAGAGTTGAAACATGCACAAATGGCCAAACACATGAGTATCTGGAAATGCCCAATCCGGTCAACCGCCGCGATCGACCGCAGTCCGGACGATCGGGTGGTCAACCGGCGAAACGCTGCACAAAGTGTTTGTTCCTGTTTTGTAGGTTGGTTCGCGGATTTCTAAACCCATATTCGGTTTTTTCCCTGATACATAATATATATTATATATATATTATATATAATATATATATTATAATAATATATATATATATATATATATATAAATATATATATATATATATATAATATATATATATATATATAATATATATATATATATATATATATAATATAGATATATATATATATATATATATATATATATATATATATATATATATAATATATGAGTTTCACGATTTTCTCAGTATTCCAAAGAACCCTAATAGCCACCAAGCTCCCCACGAAACCCTAATTTGATTCTTAGAGAAAGATTGGAGGCTTTGAGCAGGATCTCGTGCGTTTTTGGCTTTTCGGTCGGAAGATCTCTCCTCATCCTTGCATCTACATTTTCCCTACAACCTCAGGCGAGTATCATCTGTGCTAATCCCCCTCCTAGTTTTCAAAACATTTTTAAAGAGTTTTAAACATGTTTTGTAGAGCCTAAATGACTAATTTATGAATAAAGTCAAATTCTTTTGTATTATATGTATAAAGACTAGGTCTTTGCATGCTAAAAAGGTTGAGAATGATTTTACAGATGTATTTAAGATCTAAAAATGATTTTAAAATGTGGTTAATATAAAGAAAGAAGTTTGATTCATCGTTTTGAGCTTTTATGCATGTTTTAGGGTTTTGAATATAAATCTAATGCAAAAAATCATGGTTATACATGTTGAGTTTGTTTCCAGATGATTCTATCTGCTGTGGCATGTTTGCATACAAGTTTCATAAAGTTTTAAACATATTTATATCAAGAAATCAGAACGTGAACACGACACACACACAAATCTATGAAAAACTAGAATTTGGGTTCACGGTCGATCGCGTGCAGGACAGAGACTTGGGTAGTCTCTTGAGTCCATCACGGTCGACCGCCATGGTCGACCGCCAGTCTGTTTCAGCCTGTGCATGTTTAATTGGTTTGGTTTTGGTTTTTTTTCGAGCGAATCTCTCAACCTTATGATGATAGACTACGAGATTAGTGGTTGTTAAACACCAGGATTGATGGTGAATATCAGATGTGGTCACGTACACCGAGATTTGGTGCATGTATGTTTAGATTGTGTTAGATTGACACACTTTTGATACAAGTTAAACTGATAAATACATATGAATAGCGTTGTTTTAGATGTACCCGGAAATAGGGAGATGAAACCTATTTGTCGCAGAACGATTAAGTAAGAGTATTACAAAAGTATCGTTATTACACGTATCCGGAATAGAGAGATAATAAATCCTATTGCCGCAGAGCGATTGAGTAAATGCATTACAAGAGTATAGCTATAGCACAAGATGATGCACACATAGATATTTGATCAGTTATAAGTTTTACTTTCATGATAGACTACCCGTGAGTAGGGTATTTACTTTGAGATTTTGGCACACCCGTTATGGACGACAGTTATATTTTATTTTTATTTGATTGGCATCCTCTTATATTAGAGCAGGCTACTCGGATGTACTTCGAGATGAGATATTTATTCTTTATGTTGGAGATTGGAGTATGTTTCCTTGACTATTAGTTTTTCATTCATAGAGAACTATAGGAATGATTTGATATATGTATGTACTGACTCTATTTTCTATATACTCTTATCCATTCCCCTGAGGAGAGCTAGTGATGATCTCGCTAGCGCTTTTACGCTCGTTATTTCTCCTTTTTCAGGCAGCGAGTCTGGCGCACGGAGAGTCGTAGGTTGATGGGACATCTTAGTTGTCCGTTTAGCTATTTATTATATTTTGTAGTTATTGTAGAACTCCATATATAGTTGATTATTTTCAGACTCTAGATTAGTATTTTATTTCATAGAGTTGAGAGCTATTGTGAGACTTTGTTTATTTGACTCATTGTATTTGAGATTCAGTTCAGACTCAGAGATATATCTACTTCATTCCAGTTGGGCTCATTATTAATATTTCTTATGTTTCTTCTGTGTATATTTTCAGTGTTGTTCGATTTTGATTATTTACCTATCTGTACCTTCATCTATTTATTATTTCCACTAGAAAGATAGTGATTGTGATGGTGAAACATATCATAGCATGGTGTTTGGTGCTTGGCAGGTTTGATAATCCGGGTTTTACCTGGAATTGCAGTCTTGTGTGAACCCTAGGCGTCACAGTATTGGTTTTAAAACTTTAATTTAAATCTTTAATTGAACATATACCTAATTCCCTTCTTAATTTAACACGAAATTCTTCTTTTAATGTTTTTGTTAATATATCTGCTATTTGTTTATCAGTATATATAAATTCTAATGAAATATCACCTTTAAGCACATGATCACATGGGAAATAATGTCTAATATCAATATGTTTTGTACGAGAATGTTGAATAGGATTTTTAGATAAATTTATTGCACATGAATTGTCACACATTATAGATGATATGCGACAATTTATGCCATAATCAGATAATATTTGTTTCATCTATAAAACTTGAGCACATACAAGACTGGCAGCAATATATTCTGCTTCAGTCGTAGATAATGATACTGAATTTTGCTTGTTACTGAACCAAGATACAAGTGAATGTCCTAAGAAATGACATGTTCCATTTGTACTTTTTCTATCGGATTTGCATCGAGCAAAATCAACATCACTATAAGATACTAAATCAATTGTGCTATTCTTTGGATAAAACAACCCATAATTTGTAGTATCTTTAAGATATCTAAAATTTCTTTTCACTGCTTTAAGGTTTGATTCTTTAGGATTAGATTGAAATCTAGCACATAAACATACACTAAACATAATATCAGGTCTACTAGCAGTAATGTAAAGAAGTGATCCAATCATAACTCGATAGAGCTTTTGATCAACATTCTTACCATTTTCATCCTTGTCAAGTGATATAGTAGTACTTATTGGTGTTGGTTTGCTTGTTGTATTTTCCATTCCAAAGCATTTGAGTAACTCTTTTGCATACTTGCTTTGATTGATGAATATTCCGTCTTTTATTTGTTTGATTTGAAGTCCAAGGAAGAAATTTAGTTCACCCATGTGACTCATTTCAAATTCATCGTACATAGTCTTAGCAAACTCTTGACAAATATTATTATTAGTAGAACCAAAAATAATATCATCTACATATATTTGAATTAATAATATATCTTTATTTGTTTTCTTAATAAATAATGTTGAATCAATCTTTCCAATTTCAAAACCTGAAGTTAAAAGAAACTTCTTTAATCTATCATACCAAGTACGAGGTGCTTGTTTAAGACCATATAATGTTTTTTTAAGTTTAAAAACATGATTTGGAGAACTTTCATGTTCAAAACCGGGAGGTTGTTCTACAAAAACTTCTTCTTTTATAAAACCATTTAGAAAAGAACTTTTAACATCCATTTGAAATAGTTTAAAATTCATAAAACATGCAAATACAAGTAAAATTCTAATTGATTCCAAACGAGCAACTGGTGCATAAGTTTCATCATAATCAATACCTTCTTCTTGATTATAACCTTGTGCAACTAATCTTGCTTTGTTACTAATAACTTGACCAGATTCATCTAATTTATTTCTAAAAATCTATTTTGTTCCAATGATTGATTTATTTTGAGGTCTAGGTATAAGATCCCAAACATTATTTCTTATAAATTGGTTAAGTTCATCTTGCATAACAATTATCCAAAATCATCAAGTAAGGCTTCTTTTATATTTTTAGGTTCAATAGTTGAAATAAAAGCAATATGAGCAATCAAATTAAATGAGATCTAGTAGTTATTTTATCAAAAATATTACCAATAATTAAATCATGTGGATGATTTTTAACTTCTACAAAATTCTTTGGTAAATCATTTTGAATATTATCATCTATTGAAGCATCTATCATTGGGGTATCATTGATAGTATCAACTAATTCATCATCATTGTTTGAAACAAAAGGTTTTTTTTGTAAAAATTTCATCAAGAGAAACATGCATTGATTCTTTAATGACTAAAGTTCTTTTATTGTATATTCTATAAGCTTTGCTATGGTTAGAATATCCAACAAATATTCATTCGTCCGATTTAGAATCAAATTTATCCAAATTGTCCTTTATGTTTAAAATAAAACATTTACAACCAAAAACTTTGAAATAAGAAACTTTAGGAATTCTATCATAAAATAATTCATAAGATGTTTTCTTTAAGATAGGTCTTAATAAATCCTTGTTTAGAACACAACATGTTGTAGAAACAGCTTCTGCCCAAAAATACTTTGGTAAATTACTATCATATAATATGGTTCTAGCACATTCTTGTAAAGTTTTATTTTTCCTTTCTACAACTCCATTTTGTGGTGCTACTCTAGGAAAAGAAAAAGTATGAGAAATACCTTATTTATCATAAAAATTTTCAAATATTTCATTTTCAAATTCACCTCTATGATCACTACGTATAGAAATTATAGAAAGAGATTTTTGATTTTAAATTCTTTTTCAAAATATAGAAAACTCATTAAAAGCATCATTTTTATGTTTAAGAAATATTACCCATATAAATCTAGAATAACCATCAACAAGAACAAAAGCATATCTACTACCATTTAAAGATGTTACTCTTGAATGACCAAAAAGATCAATATGAATTAATTCTAATGGTCTACTTGTAGAAATTATATTTTTAGATTTGAAAGAAGATTTATGCATTTTTCCTTGTTGACATGCATCACAAAAGTTATCTTTATAATAAAGCTTAGGTAAACCTTTTACAGAATCATTTTTAGAAATGTTAGAAATATGTTTAAAATTAACATGTCCAAAACGTTTATGCCATAAAATAGATTCATTAGAAGATGCAAGAAGACAATGTTTATTAGAAATATAATTCATAGATAATACATATATATTATTTTTCTAAGTCCTTTAAATAGTATAGTTATTAAATCTATGTCATAAATCAAGCAATATTATTTTTCAAAAATAATTTTAAAACCTTTATCACAAAGTTGACTTATACTAAGCAAATTATGTTTAAGACTATCAACTAATAAAATATTATTAATAAAAGGTTTATTTGGATTACCGACAATTCCAATACCGATAACTTTTCCATTGTTGTTATCTCTAAAAGTGATGGTACCACCATCCTTATTTTAAGAAGATGACAACAATTATATGTTTGCAGTTATATGTTTGGGACAACCGCTATCCAAAATCCACTTATCTTTCTTGGGTACCTGAAATGATAAACATTTACAAATTTGGTACCCATGCTATGTTGGGTCCATGAAATTGGCCTTTAGGAAACCAAACCCATAAAGAGTTTGATTTGCCTAAATAGTTAGTTGATAAACAAACATTTGTAATATAATCAGAAATATAAAACATTTTATGTAATGAAGTTAATTCTTTAGGCACCCAAATAGAAAAGAATTTTAATTTCTTTTTACATATATCATCATTTATATTACAAGAAAATTTTACAAAAATGGTTTTCTTAGATATATTTCTATTAACTTGAAAACCTTAACCTTTTGTCTTTTAAGATTCTTTTTTAAAAGAAAGTATTTTATTAAGATTTTCTTTTCTTCCTTTATTGAATTTACTTACATTTAAACATATATCATCATATTTTAATTTAATAGAAGAAATATCTTTATCTAAACTATTAATGCGAATATTTAAATTATTACATTCTGATTTTAGATAAACGTTCTCATTGGATAAACATTGATTTTCTTTAAGCAAGGAATAATTTTCTTCTTTCAAATTAATTACTTGAGAATTAGAAATAGTAGAAGAATTAAAATCAGAAATTTCTTCAAGTAATCTTTTATTTTCACCTTTAAGAAAATTATGTGAAGCCTTTAATCTCACAAAAGTTTCATATAATTCATTAAAAGCATCTAAAAGTTCTTCATTATCACTTACTTCATCTTGTGCCATAAAACACATATGAGCACTTTCCGTTTCTTCAATTTCTTCATCCGAAGATGAATAATCACTTTCATCCCATGTAGCCGCCATAGTTTTCCTTTTCTTATTGCTTTGAATATTGTTAAAATTATTGAAATAATTTGATTTTTGCTTATTCTTCAACAATGGACAACCTTTCTTCATATGTACTGGTTTGTTACACTTGAAACAAAGTAAGTTATTTGAATTTGAATTCTTTGATTTAAACTTACCTCGTTTTATGAATTTTCTAAATTTGCATGCAAACATGCTCATATCTTTATCATCATCCAAATCTTCTTTATCGGAAGTACCATTGAAATCAAGCACTTTCTTGTTCCTTGTTTCATCCTCATTCTTTCTATCTTTAATTTGAACTTCATAAGCCATAAGGTTGCCGATAAGGTTCTCAACCGTAAGAGTTAACAAATCATTTGCTTCTTCAATTGCGGTAACCTTCTTTTCCCGTTGTGGAGTAAGTGAACGGAGTATTTTTCTTACCATCTCCACTTGAGTGTATGTTTTACCAAGACTGATGAGAGAATTAGTGATATCGGTGAATCTTATAAACATTT
This sequence comes from Asparagus officinalis, assembly GCF_001876935.1. Lineage (NCBI taxonomy): Eukaryota > Viridiplantae > Streptophyta > Magnoliopsida > Asparagales > Asparagaceae > Asparagus > Asparagus officinalis. The sequence goes on along the minus strand of NC_033797.1, from coordinate 89,402,479 downwards.
CTCCAATGGTCTTATTTTTCTTCATCTTAAACAATTTAAATCTGTGTACAAGAACAGAAACTTTAGATTCTTTAACTTTATTTGTACCTTCATGAGTTACCTCTAGTGTGTGCTAAATATCATATGCAGATGTGGCCGTTGACACCCTATTGAACTCATTCTTATCAAGTGCACAGAATAGTGCATTCATGGCTTTGGAGACCAAGTTTGTATTGTTTCTTTGAGATGTAGTCCATTCTGAAAATGGAGTTGATGGGTTTACGTATTTTGTTTCAACAACGTTCCAAAGTTCGTAGCCAATTGATTGAAGGTAAATCTGTTAGCCCTCTTATTTTGATGATGGTCTTACAAACAATTTACGACTAATGATTATTTTTAACATGTTGATCTCATATACACAGGTCAGGAAAATCAACAGATACTGAAGCTTGTACAAATTCAACTTCCCATTAAGATCAAGCTTCTTATGTCTATATTTTGATAATAGGTTTGATATGTTGTGTGAAGTCTCTTAAGCTCAACACACACATATGTTCATATACATCTCCTATAAGTTTGCAAAACATGTTTTTAAGTCAAAAGTCAAAAATCATATAAAATATGTATTTCAGTGTCTTTTACAGGAAATAGTAATTTTTCTAAAATAGAAATACAATTTGAAAATTTTCTTTACCAAAATGTTTATTGACATGTTTATAAACTTTTCCTTAAATTTCATAAATTTTGGAGCTTGTTTGATGTTTTTAACATGTCAACAAAAACCCTCTTTTCAAACCTGAAAAACTGTTTTTATCAACTCACGGTCGACCGCATGTGTCTCTGCGATCGACGTACTTCATCCTGTGACTGCTTTTGTTTCTATATCAGATCAAGGTCAACCACCCTTGGCTCTGCGGTCGACCATCATATTTCCAGAGACTCAGCTATGCTTTTAACAGCTCGCGGTCGACCGCCCTTGGCGTTGCGGTTGACCGCCATTGATCCAGTCTGTTTTCCTTGTTTGCTTAACTGCTCGCGGTCGACCGGACCTGTCTCTGCGTTGAATAGTAACGGCTAGTTTCTAGCAGCTTTGTTGTTAGGGTTTTTGGTCTTTTTACATTGGTTTTTGTTGCTGTTTGGAGTTGTTATAAATACCCCTATGCATTCAACTCCTCAACTTACCAAGAGTTTTGTTTAATCAAGTTTATAAAAGATTTAAGAAGTGTTTAAGAGGTGTTGAAGCCTTGTTTGTTGGTTTGATACAAAAGAGGAGTTGCACTACAAGAAAAAGCTATTTCAAATTCAACTGAGGATCACATCCTCATCTCCTCTTGTTTATTAAGAAGTTTTCTAAACTCCGTTTATATAGCTCTTTGATCAATTGCTCATATTTTCTTCTTAGCTATATTAATTGAGTTGCAATTTTATTACTTGCTTTTATCACACACGTTTGTTGAGCTTATTATATTTCATACAATATATTTTTGGGTAGTGGTGTGTGATCTAGTGAGAGTGAGCTTAATTGAGTTCTCGTCAATTATAGATAACAACATTTCTTATATTCGTACTTATTTGTGAGATCACATTGTAATACACTTGTACACCAAGAGGAGTGTGTGATGAGTACGTAGTCGATACCGAGAGGAGTGGCGTCAGTTGTAAAGCCTAGTGAGAGGTGGTAATTCTGAGCACTTGAGGGAGGCGATACGTGAGGACCAACACTTGAGGTTGTAGCTTGTGTATGTACATTGTGAGGATTTGTGAGAGTTGTCGGTTAACTTGATAACCGAGTGTGTAGAAGAAGTTCCAGTTGTTGGACCCTAGAGGGGGGGTGATTAGGGTCAAGAGGCTATAATTATGCAATAAAATTAAGACAAACACACCACAAAATTCTAATGCAATCAAAATAGAGGAGATAGAGTTAGGAATCATTATCCTGTGATGCGCGATATGTTAACGAGGTTCGGTCCGCTGACCTACGTCCCCGTTCCCCACTCTCGAGGAGAAATCCACTACACAATCCGGTTTGGTTGTCGGAACTTCGTCTACACAACGATCCCCTCACGATCTCACACTACACAGTTTGATCTGCACAAGATCACACTCCCTCACAGTTGATCTACACAAGATCACACTCACAAGATAGTAGAAATGGTGTAAGACTCTCTCTTTACAACGTCCCTATGGCAAAGAGAAAGAGCACACTGAAGCTGGGAAGTGAACACACAAAAAACTCAGTGAAAACAGGTTTTGAAAAAAAATAAGCTCTGAAAACAACGTTACTGGTTTTTTGCAAAAGCTGGGACACTGAGGAAGAAGAAGAGGTAGAGTTTAAATAGGAGAAAAACAGCTGTTTAAACCCATCCCTTAATCCCCCAAAATCTGGAACCAAAACGTCGCTAAGATCTGTACTGAGCGGCACCGAAAAAGACAGAGATAACCATTTGAAAAAATACGGCGGGGGGCCGGCGGGGGTTCCGGTCGACCGATGGAAAAGTTCGGTCGACCGACAGAAATTTCGGTCGACCGCTGACCAGATCAGAAAAGAGAAAAACAAGCAGAGACTTGTCCGGTCGACCGGTGCGGTCGACCGAAGGAAGCTCTCAGTCGACCGCGGCGGGCGCCCGACGAACTCTCTGCTGCGTAGTGAGGAATGAACATAGGTGCGGTCGACCGATGCGGTCGACCGCATTCTGATACATCCCAAAACACTGTTTTTGATATCACTAAAATATTTGGAAAATATTTATTTGACCTCTAAAAATTATGAAACTTTGTAAAATGTTTTTAATGCAAAAAACAAATTGTTTGGAAAAGGAATTTTGCAGATAGGTCCTCATACTTGTGAGAAATAGTATTTTGTGAAAAACACTTAAAAACATAAGTATGAAAATGTGTGTGTGATATCCCAATAGCTTGAAATAGTATTTTGTGAAAAACACTTAAAAACATAAGTATGAAAATGTGTGTGTGATATCCCAATAGCTTCAAGTGAAGTCAATAACTCTTTGGCTTCAAGTGAAATCAATAACTCTTTGCCTACATTCTAGCACTAGAGAGAAAAAATAAAAGATAGCTAGTATCCTCATATAGATTGCAATGCTTGAGTCTTGATATTGCTTAAATTTGATGAAGCTTCTTTTTGAATTTGTTGTTCTTGAAATAACGTTGCTTCATCACTATGCCTCCTCCTCCTTTGGATATCATCATTGAGCGTATATTCCATCCAATCCTCCATTTGTGGTACTAACAAGCTTGATAAATGATTTCACTATATTTGTACTTAATAAGCCATTAGTACCGATAATAGTGGTTGTAAAACATCATCAAAACATAAGGGCTAACACCAGCTTCCAAACCAGGTGTGTATTGATAGTGTAGATCTCCTCAAGGTGAGGAGCGGAGACATAGGTCATAGGGACCGAACTCCGTGATCATATCGTGTGTTTGTGATTGCTTTGCGCACATTTATTTCGTTGTTATCTTTTACATTCTTGCTCATATCATATTGCATATATATCTTTGCAAGAACAAATAGTTTAATATAATTTTAATTTGGCATAATATTTAATTAGATTAGCAATAGACCCTAATCACCCCCCTCTAGGGTCTAACAATTGGTATCAGAGTTTGGTGCTTGTAGGCATAAAAAATTGCCTATTGGTTCTCGCACAAAGCTCAAGAAGAAGAAAAGATGATGAATGTCACTATCCGAGTCAAGAAAGATTATCTGAGTTAAAAGAGATCATCTGATATTATAGAGAAGCTAAAAAGCACATCAAGTCTGTGAAACACGCTAAACGATAAAGTAACAACTAAACAGGGAGTTGTGCTTCGCCCACAAAAGGATGAAGTATCTTGTGTGTATAGCCCACACCATGAGTATATTGCCTATGGAAGGTTGTAGAGCTCTTCACAATATTTCCAACACATCTTGTATCACCTCATTCCGAGATCGGACAAGGGAGTAAGAGCCAAAATACCCGAGATAGTACAGACTGTCTCAAAAGTGTGAGACAGTTGCAACTGTCTCGGAATGCGTGACAGTTATGACTCTCTCGCACCAAATTTGAATAAGGTCAAAAGTTAAAACTTGTATCTCTTTGTCAGCTTTCCAACACATTTTAGATCATCTCATTCCGAGATCAGACGAGGGAGTTAGAGCCAAAATACTTGAGACAACACAAACTGTCTCGGAAGTGCGAGATAGTCACAACTGTCTCAGAATATGAGACAGTTTTGACTATCTCACACCAAATCTGAAGAAAGTCAAAAGAGAAAAGTTGTAGATATCCTCATCATATTTCCAACACATCTTAGATCATCTTATTCTGAGATCGGACGAGGGAGTTAGAGCCAAAACACCTGGGATAACACAAACTGTCTCGGAAGTGCGAGACAGTTACAACTATCTCGGAATGCGAGATAGTTATGACTGTCTTGCACCAAATCTAAAGATACTTAAAGACAAAAATTATATATCTCTTCGTCAGCTTTCGAACGTATCTTGGATCATCTCATTCTGAGATCGGTCGGAAGAGAGAGTTAGAGCCAAAATACCCGAGACAATACAAACTGTCTTGGAAGTGCGAGACAGTTACAACTATCTCGGAATGCAAGATAGTTATGACTGTCTCCTACCAAATCTTAAGAAACTCAAATGAAAAAAGTTGTAGATCTCTTTGTCAGCTTTCCAATACATCTTGGATCATCTCATTCCGAGATCGGATGAGGGAGTTAGAGCCAAAATACCCGAGATAGTATAAACTGTCTCGGAAGTGCGAGACACACAACTCTGTCTCGGCCACAGAGTTGCTTACAACATGTTTTTTGACGGTTTTTTGGCTTCATAACTGCTTGAGATCAACCATAAACATGGGGAGATAGTTACAAAATGAAAATAGGCCCACTAACCTCATAAAAAGATGGTATTTAAGTAGTGGGACAGCGGTTACAAAAGGTGGTTGAGCATTTTTGGAGCAGATCCAAGGACAGAGAGCAGAGAGACTTTGGGAGAATTTCAAGAGTTCTTCTCCTTCCAACAATTAGGAGGTTCTTTAAGATCTAAGCTTTGACTTGATCTTGAGAAGAGTGTTCATCTTACTTCGATAAGATATTCACTGAAACTATTCTTGCTTCTAAACGAAGGAAGAATCCCCAAAGCCTTCACGATTCAATCAGAATCCGTGATTCAGTGGTCCACGGGCTAACGCACCCCCGACACAGGCAAAGATCCCGCGTAAGCAGCGATCCAAACAACGATCCTGCGTTTGTTTCTAAGGAGTTTGTAATTTAATTTTTGTTGTAAAGAGTAGTTTTACAAAGTACGAAGCTCACTCTTTTGTATTTATTGTAATTGGTTAAATAGTTATAATGAATTCTACAACAGAACATGTTCCTGACGCAAACAAACAGGCGACCACAGTGGGAGGCAACAGTCTCGCTACCGATACCGTCGTGTCGTAGCCGATCAAGATACCGATTGAATCCACGATCGAGTACGAATTTGACCAAGTAAAGTTTGAGGAGTATTTATCATCCTCATCTGCAAAATCTTCCTCGCCTCGTAAATATAAAAAGATTTCATCTTCTAAGAAGGTTTTAAAATTTTTAACGCCGTCGAATGCTACGGGTGAAGACTCTCACCTAATTGTTGCTGAGGATTCTACTCACAACATCTCTTCTCATAATGACTCTTCTCTAATTAAGGAGTCATTGAATCAAAGCCCGCCGGCACTAACGAAAAGAGCTCGTCAGATACAACGTCAGCGCCGCGCTCGCTAAATGGCTAAGGCCTTGAAACAAACTGACAGGGTTCGTTATTACGCGGACCTAGAGTCGAGGAAGCATCGAGTGGTTCAGTTATCTCAAGGACCAATCACCCATATCTCTGCTAAACTAACGATGAAAGAATGGACTCTCATCAAAAGGGCTTGTTCAACCCTCAAAGAACGTATACAAAAGCGCCGTGCAAACATCGCTCATGCCCACGCTCTCTTGCAATAAGGACGAGAAGTTGTAACTTTCTCGGCCAAAGAAAGACTTCGAAGTCTTCTTCTTCGACGCCGTCGACACCCATTCCTGGTCCGTTTACTGCATCCATGTCTGCTATCCCATCAGTGAAGCCTTGGGTCAATCCTGATATGTCAAAGGTTAAAATTATAATGGCGGATCACCTTAGTCCTTTGCACAAAGATCGAGGCAGAGCTCTGGTCAAGGAACGCTTGGGTCCGGTGAACAAAATCCAAATGACTTGCCAGGTTGGGGGTCATACATGTCCTCCCACTAACCCAAAGCAATCCCAAGTGGGGAAAATCTTGATTACCACCCGCTTAGGGGTTCGTAATGAAATTTAGGAGCCCGTTAAGACTCCGCACCCGCAACGGAATGGTTCTAAACTTGTGACTCCTGACATAACCTTGGATCGCTCATAGGAAACAATAAGTTTTCCTGAGAATGCCAACAATGCTTTACACCTCCAGAAGAAGACGTGTTCTCTAAAAGACATTGTTATACCTGGGAGGTCATACCAACAGACGATAGGATTTTCCGACAATCATACCGATGAATCGTATTATCAAGTTGGGGGTGTGAATAAATTTTGAAAGAGAATTGTTCAAAAAATGAGCTCTCATTGTTCCTGTGCGCGACTCATTAGAGCAGTATTGTCGAAGTATGACTACTCCAAATGAGAAGCCATCCTGCAAAGAGTCTCAGTGTTCCAGAGACTTTTCACCATAATGTCAAGGCCCAAGCTGAGACATTTCTGCAAGAAGCTTATTGTTCAAGAGGATGAATTCCCTGAAGTCACCATCAACATGGATGATAAAGGAAAATCTAAGTGGAATTCCAGTGAATCAAATCCCGATTTTTTCCCGGGAGGAAAATTCAATTCAAGAATTGCTCAATGGATGTCTCGACTCCAGTTAGGATGAACTCTCGGACACTTTTTCTGCGATCACTTCGGATGATACAATATCTAGCACGGGGCAAGCTAGAGAAGTGTTCACAATCACTCCTGATCAGTTTGCTCAAATGCTTCAAGAAGCTCTAGCCAAGCAAGGTGAAGAGATTAGAGCTGAGATAAAGATGAAGATAGAGTTGGCTATCCAACAAATGAGAGAATTGCAAGCTCAACGGCTTCAACCTTCTGAGTCTAGTCAGCGAGCTGAATCTAGCCTCCACACTCATAATGTTGTAGATGATAGCGATCCGAAAATGGATGAAGTCATTATGGCTGATACACCTCCAATGACAATAACACTAGGAGTGGTTCAATGGATTCTCCCAATAACGATATTAGGGGTGGTTCAATTGCACCTCTTAATAACACTGGGGGTGGCCTTATTATCTCTACTCAACATCACTCAAAGAGAGATGAAGATGAGGACAAGAAAATGCAAGACCTTGAAGACAAAGTCAATGCTTTGATGTCCACTCAGGAAATAAAGAAGACGTGTAGTCCGTGCCCCTATCCAAGAGAATGGGATTCAATATCGTACCCGGCAAAATTTAATCTGATTAACTTTACACCATTTGATGGGAAGGGCTCACCTACTCAACACTTGATTTATTTCAAGACTCACTTGGGTGTGATCTCTGGAAATGAAGCTTTGATGATCCGGTCATTCGTTGGCACCCTTCATGGGCCCACCTTCGATTGGTACCGACGTCTCAAACCTAGGAACGTCAACTGCTAGGATGACATGGAAAGATTGTTCCTCAGCAATTTTTTTGATGATGATACCGAAGTGTCAATCAAAACACTTCTTGATGAGAAACAAAAAGACGGAGAGCCAGTTGATAATTTTGTCAAAAGCTTTCGTAACAAGGCTATGCATTGCAGAGATCCTATCACAGAGGAATTCATCCTGGAGACATGCCATAACAATCTTTCCATCGATGTCCCGGAAGCCCTGGGGGTCGTACCTTTAACCAACTGGAAGGAGTTAAAATTACGTGGTGAACAGGCCGAGCGCTTTCTTAAAAGAAAGAAAGCTGAGAGAAGCGAACCGACAACATCTGCAATCGCAGTGAACGCGACTCTCGATCCGAAGTTTCAGAAAGAGTATTCTTTCAAATATGATGAAGTTCCAGCCATCTTGAGATACCTCCTTGTCAACGACAAGATCAAACTACCACCTATTAAAGATCAAGAGGGAGCTAAGAGGGTTACGGATCCAAACTACTGTGAATACCACAGAAGGGTTTTTCATCCCACCAAGGTTTGCTTTGGACTCAAAAATAAAATTCAAACCTTAATTGACTCCGGCGTCATAACAGCGAAACAAGCCAAATAAAGACGGTCATAACTTCATTGGGTGCATGAGTATAAACTGTTTCCCCAGACTCCGATGAGTATACAAATATAAACTGCTTCTCCATCTCACTCCAAAGAGTATACGAGTATAAACTGCTCCTTGATACTCTAACAGGTATATGAGTCTAAACTATTTCATTTCTTTCACGGGAAGTTCCTGGAGAGTGTCATGCATGGTTCTCTTAAGGATAACCCGATCATACAGCTAAACATAATGATAAACCAAGTTTCGCAAGAAAAGCTGTGGGTGGATAGTTCATGTAACAGAAGTTCCCGAAAGAATGCTATATGTAATTTTTTAGGGATAACCCGATCATTATGAACAAAGTGTTAAACACTAAACCCCCACGGTGATTTTCAAACTCTCTTTTGCTGAGACGAGATTCGATCACTTCGTTGGATCAATCTTCCCTCACAAAACTCCCGTTGCTGTTTGACGACTCACAGTCTTCCACCATAAAATCCCCACCGATTAGACTAATTAATGATGGGACCACCAAAATTCTTTTCGGTGGAATCCACTCAAACTTCCAATGCATCTGTGCACTTAACATTCTCATTGTTAAATTCCAGACATAATACTTGGAATTTTAATATCCTGATCATTGACGATTGTCGAACCCTTTCGTGTTAAGTATTTGTCACTTAACACCAGGAACCCCTTTTGAGTGACTTGTACAAGTCAACACTCCTACTGTGATTTGTACTCCCACTCCTACTGCCTACTTGGTCAAACCTTTAAACAGTTAGGACCAAAGCCAAAATCCCCTCTCGATTCTTTCCATAAACGAGAGGTCCACAAATTGAACGATCAAACCTTTAAACAGTTAGGATCATCTCAAATTCCCATTTGGTCAAACCTTTAAACAGTTAGGACCAAAGCCAAAATCCCCTCTCGATTCCTTCCATAAACGAGATGTCCACAAATTGAACGATCAAACCTTTAAACAGATAGGATCATCTCAAATTCCCATTTGGTCAAACCTTTAAACAGTTAAGACCAAAGCCAAAATCCCCTCTCGATTCCTTCCATAAACGAGAGGTCCACAAATAGAATGATCAAACCTTTAAACAGTTAGGATCATCTCAAATTCATATATGGTCAAACCTTTAAACAGTTAGGACCAAAACAAATATCCCCTCTCGATTCCTTCCATGAACGAGTGGTTCACAAATTGAACGATCAAACCTTTAAACAATTAGGATCATCTCAAATTCCCATTTGGTCAAACCTTTAAACAGTTAGGACCAAAGCCAAAATCCCCTCTTGATTCCTTCTATGAACGAGAGGTCCACATATTGAATGATCAAACTTTTAAACAGTTAGGATCATCTCAAATTCCCATTTGGTCAAATCTTTAAACAGTTAGGATCAAAACCAAAATCCCCTCTCGATTCCTTCCATGAACGAGAGGTTCACAAATTGAATGATCAAACCTTTAAACATATAGAATCATCTCAAACACCCATTTGGTCAAACCTTTAAACGGTTAGGACCAAAATAGGAATCACCTCTCGATAAATGAAAGGTTTCCACACATTCCCCACTCGGTCAAACCTTTAAACAGTTAGGACCAAAGTTAGAATTCCATCTCGATAAATAAGATATCCACTTTTAGATTGGATAATTAATCCTTTTAACAGTTAGGATTATCTAAATCTTCTCGATTCTCAGAGTGGAGATCCTACTCTTAGTTTCACCCTTCAGATTCTTGAAGTGGAGATCGTACTTTGAGTTTCTTTTATAGCAGGAGATAGAATATAAAATTCTTTCTCTCCAGCATCGGGTTCATCTCTACCAACAAAACAAAGACCAGGAGATAGAATATAAAATTCTTCCTCTCCATCGTCGAGTTCATCTCTACCAACAAAAAAGAGACCAGGAGATAGAATATAAAATTCTTCCTCTCCATCATCGGGTTCATCTCTACCAACAAAAAAAAGACCAGGAGATAGAATATAAAATTTTTCTTCTCCATCATTGGGTTCATCTCTACCAATAAAAAAGAGACCAGGAGATAGAATATAAAATTCTTCCTCTCCAGTGTTAGGTTCATCTTTTCAACAAAAAGACGCGATCCATCAACATTTTCAAATCCATGTTTTATACGTAGGGGACGTTATCTCAGTCCCTTATTAGAGATAAGTCTACGTATAACACACATTGTCGGGTGGTACGTTCCCACAAAAATAACCAAACCTATGTATTCAACATCATAGTACAAAGTCTAAGAGAGTTTATTCTCTTATCACAACGTTACATGCAGAACGGACTTAAACAATCTGCATGCTAGCCCGATTCAAACGGTAATCGGTAAAGGCTTATCAAATCTGTTGATGGCTGAGGATTTACCAAAAATCCTATAGGTATTTATTCTGAGTAGGATAAATAATCATAATAAAGTTTAAGCTCTGCCAAACTCAAGGAAGATACAAATTCAGCCCGAAGGCCACCTTTCTTCAAGCGGGACAATTGTACCCGCCTCAGACACACGAGGTAGGGTATACTGTCTTGCGCACACAAGACATCATCGAAAAAGCCTCTCTAGTGATTGTGGTCGTATCAGCTCCAATGACTGGTCCTACAATCAAAATCCCTCGGTGATTAAGTAAAAAACCGACAAATGTATAACGGTCCACACCAGGAGAAACTCCGTATAGGCAGATGAACCGACATCAACACTTGGTCTTACAGTCTCTACACTTTGGCTTGCCATGTCCCAATGCCAGTCAATGCATTACAACGAAAGTCTATTCTAGCCAACACGTCGATAATTCCGCCGAAACAAGGCTCGGGATGAAACGTCAGTTCAAGGAATTAATACAGGGAGTTCAATTGTGACTCAGATACAAACTCCCGATGAAGGTGATTAGTTCAACGTTAACCCAACGACATGAGCTAATTCAAAAATCAACACGCCAGCTTCAGTTCAAGATTTTGACAACGGTCAAGCGATAAACGCAACACCGGAAAATTTTTAGCTATCCGAAAAAAAACTGAATAGACTGAAAGTTGAAGAAGTCAACGAATTAACAGTCAGGCATATCATATCCAAAGTATTCCAGCCTCTTTTATAAAAGAATGAGGCTGAAATACTTTGGAGGGGGTATCTGTAGGCATAAAAATTTACCTATAGGTTCTCGCACACAGCTCGAGATAAAGAAAAGACGATGAATGTTACTATCTAAGTCAAGGAAGATTAACTGAGTTAAAGGAGATCATCTGATATTATAGAGAAGCTAAAAAGCACATCAAGTCTGTGAAACACGCTAAATAATAAAGTAACAACTAAACCGGGAGTTGTGCTTCGCCCACAAAAGGATGAAGTACCATATGTGTATCACCCACTCCATGAGTATATCACCTATGGGAAGTTGTAGAGCTCTTTGCAAGATTTCCAACGTATCATGGATTGCCTCATTCCGAGATCGGACGAGGGAGTAAGAGCCAAAATACTCGAGACGGTACAAACTGTCTCGAAATGCGAGACAGTTGCAACTGTCTCAGAATACGAGATAGTTATGAATATCTCACACTAAATCTGAAGAAGGTCAAAAGATAAAAATTTTAGATCTCTTCGTTAGCTTTCCAATGCATCTTGTATCATCTCATTCCGAGATCGGACGAGGGAGTTAGAGCCGAAATACTCGAGACAACACAAACTGTCTCGGAAGTGTGAGACAGTCGTAATTGTCTCGCACCAAATCTGAAGAAGTTCAAAAGATAAAAGTTGTATATCTCTTCATCAGCTTTCCAACACATCTTGGATCATCTCATTCTGAGATCGGATGAGGGAGTTAGAGCCAAAACACCCGAGATAACACAAACTGTCTCGGAAGTGCGAGACAGTTACAACTGTCTCGGAAGTGCGAGACAGTTACAACTCTCTCGGAATGTGAGATAGTTATGACTGTCTCACACTAAATATAAAGAAACTCAAAATACAAAAATTGTAGATCTCTTCGTTATCTTTCCAATGCATCTTGGATTATCTCATTCTGAGATCGGACGAGGGAGTTAGAGCCAAAATACCCAAGACAATACAAACTGTCTCGGAAGTGCAAGACAGTTGCAACTGTCTCAGAATACGAGACAGTTATGACTCTCTTGCACCAAATCTGAAGAAACTCAAAAGACAAAAGTTATAGATCTATTAGTCATATTTCCAACGCATCTTGGATCATCTCATTCCGAGATCGGACAAGGGAGTTAGAGCCAAAATATCCGAGATAGTACAAACTGTCTCGGAAGTGCGAGACACAAAACTCTGTCTCGGCCACAGAGTTGCTTACAACACGTTTTTTGACGGTTTTTTGGCTTCATAACTGCTTAAGATCAACCATAAACATAGGGAGGTAGTTACAAACTGAAAATAGGCCCACTAACCTCATAAAAATATGATAATTAAGTAGTGGGACAATGGTTACAAAAGGGGGTTGAGCATTTTTGGAGCAGATCCAAGGACAGAGAGCAGAAAGACTTTGGGAGAATTTCAAGAGTTCATCTCCTTCCAACAATTAGGAGGTTCCTTAAGATCTAAGCTTTGACTTGATCTTGAGAAGAGTGTTCTTCTTACTTCGATAAGATATTCACTAAAACTATTCTTGCTTCTAAACGAAGGATGAATCCCCAAAGCCTTCACGATTCAATCAGAATCCGTGATTCGGTGGTCCACAGGCTAACGCACCCCCGGCACAGGCAAAGATCCCGCGCAAGCAGCGATCCAAACAACGATCCTGCGTTTGTTTCTAAGGAGCTTGTAATTTAATTTTTGTTGTAAAGAGTAGTTTTACAAAGTACGAAGCTCACTCTTTTGTATTCATTGTAATCGATAAACAGTTATAATAAATTCTACAACAGAACCTGTTCCTGACGCAAACAGTGCTCTTTGATTTAAGGTCTAATCACCTTTAGTTAAAGATCCAAGTCATTTATCTTGCTAATTCTTTTTTAACCTAAATTGTTTTTCTTGCTTCATATATCATGTACATGTACAATGCACCTAGTCTCGGTTATGCATAAATGTTGCTCCTAGGTTAGATAGTTTTCCCTATGCTTAATAGTGTATTACATTTAAGCTATTTGCTAGATCTAATAATATTAATATTTGGGAAGTTATCGATTGTTCCTATAGAGTTCCCCCTACGGAGAAATCCAAGTGGAATAATGATGACAAAAGATTATTTGTATAAAAATGTCTTTGTTAGAATTCTTAATCAATGCCTTTGCCTTATCATTTGCTAACATACTTGATTCTTTTGATAGCGCTTACGAGCTTTGGAATTTAATAGAAGCACATCAAGGTGATTTGGAGGTCATCCGACAAGAGTTGGAAAATCCCGCCTCAAAATCTAAAAGAGTCTCATCTTCATGTATGGAACCACTAGGAGATAACCCTAGTGAGGTACGCGAGCTCGACAATGATGATGATATTACTTTTGATGAGCTTGCACATGAATTTGACAAATTATTGCATGACCATAAGAAATTGAAACGTAGCTATATTGAGTTAAAAAGTAAGCATGTTGAAATAAAATCCTCACATGAAATTTTGGCTACTAAGTTTGATTTCATTGCAAATGAAAATGTAAATCTTAAAGAATGCAATGAGAAATTGAGCTTAGAAAATGCCAGAGTGCTTCATGATAAATGTGATACTATGCTTGAATTAGAGATTAGGAAAAATAACTTAAACACCATGGTAAATGATTGTGTTCATCCTACTTCATGTAGCAATGCTTGTATGCATATTGATGAGTTGAATCAGATAAGATAATGCATATCCACATTAGATTCAACACTAAACACTTGTATTGCTAATAACAAGAAGCTTGTGGATTTGTGTGCTAAGTCAAATATAAATTCTCCTAAGAATCCTATACACTATGCACACATGTATGACAAGGTTCAAAAATGCTCTATTTGCGATCGTAAAGGCCATTTAGCTAAAACTTGTCAAAATGCACAAAAGATTAACAAGCCTACACATGATTGTGCACACCATCAAGCTTCTCCATCTCATTCACATGTACACGCACAAAATGATTATCACAAATATGCTCATGTGTATAAATGTGAATTTTATGGATGTTTTGGTCACTTGATAAAATTTTGTTTTGATTTAAAAAGAAGTTTTCGTTTGCAAAATAACTACAAAGAAAAACCTATTTTTGCAAACAAGCCTCGTGCACAACACTTTGGTCAACATAAATAATTTCAAACCTTACATTGCACAAATTACAATCGTATGGGTCATGTTTACGATTTTTGTTTTGACCGTATTAATGCACAAAACACACCTAAATGGGTTTATAACCCAAGGGCCTCAAACTTAAATAATAAGGTTTATGTCCCTAAATTTTCCGGCACCAACAATAGTTGGGTGCCAAAGCAAATTTGACCTTGATTAACTTCGTTTTGTTTTTATGTTTTTGCGTTTATGATAATATTTTGTTTTTAAATAAAATTTGCCAAAATTGAATGCTTTATGAAAATACTTTACTGTTTGAAAATACAGTATAAAGTTTATATTTACCTTATATTTTCAAAAATATATATATGCATACAACAATTATTTAAAAATAAATTTAAATAAGTAAAAACTGCTGGTATTGCCCAGCGGTCGACCGCGTGTGTCATTACGGTTGATCGCAAATTTTTGAGAACCTAAGTGTTTATCTGTTGTTTTCACGGTCGACCGCCGAACCCTATGCGGTCGACTACGACGAGCTTTTAATTTTTTGTTTCTATCTGTTATTTTCACGTTCAACCGCGAAACCCTATGCGGTCGACCGCGAAGAGTCTGCTTTTTCAAGAATTGTCTGCTATTTTTACGATCGACCGCCGAACCCTATGCGGTCGACCGTAAAGAAAAAAAATCTGTTTTATGGACTGCTTTTGCTTACTCGGTTTACGAGTTTGGGTTGGTTTTCTATTAAGCCCGCTTGCTCTCCACCGTTGCTCCATCTCTAGAGCTCATCTTGACCGTTGATTCCATCTTTTTAGGACCTGACCTCTCACCTTCTCTCATTTTACCGTTCCTATTTGAAACCATATTCCTCAAACTTTTGGTCTACCGCAGCTCCCATTATGGTCGGACATGGCTCCTTCTCCTCCTCATTTGGCTCTTATCCTCCAGCTAGGTAAATTCTCTCTCTCCCCTCCTGTGTTTTCTTGAGTTCTCTAGGGTTGCATTCTAGGTCTTAACCTATTTTTAGGAGCTTTTTCGGATTCATTATGCCTCCTAGAAAGAGATCGAAATCTGATAATGCACCCCTTCCTATTCCCACTCATTATGCGGATTATCTTAAGAATCCTTACCTCATTCCTAAATATAGAGATCTATGTAAATTAAGAATTCTATTTGGGAGAACTATCAATTATGATGATTTAGAGCCATATCATATTCCTCAGCTTCTTGCTAAGGTTGGGCTTTCCAAACTTTTGAGAAATAGGTTTTTAGAGCCCACCTATCCATATCTAGTTTATCTTTTCTATGCTAACTATACGGGTTCTTTGATAATGATGGTAATAAATGTCTTCGTACACTTGAGTTTTCTACCGATGATCTTGCGGGTATCCTCAAGATCCCGACAAGTGACATCGATCTCATGCAAATCACTCGTGATCACCCTTTTGTTGATCAGAGGATATTTCGTCCCAATTGCTCCTACCCCATGAGCAACAACTCTTTGTCTCCCTCAGCTAAAATCCTTGCTCGTATCATTGCTTGCAACTTGATCCCTAAAACACGGAGTTTTGATCACTTCGCTCCTGATAAAGTCAATATAGTGTATTCTATTTTTGCTCATATTAAAGTCAACTGGGGGAATGTCTTTCTCGAGAACATGCTCAGTGCCCATTCCAAATTTCTTCCATTTGTCTTGTTCCTTACCCTCATCTTTCGACGCTTCGGTGTTGATCTATCCAATGAGCCTAAGATAGAGGCTAATAAAGAATTCTTTGATAAAACATCTATCTACAGGATGCGTTTAGATGCACCTCATCCTCCTCCTGGACTTCCAACTCCTTCATCTATCCCTAATCCTCCCGCAATTTCATCTTCTTCTAGGCCTCCTTCATCTAGTTCCATGCCTCGATCTCGTACTCGCACAACTCCTATTCCTAGCAGCGAGGTTGTACACAAATTGGATCGACTGGATGCCTCGATGTCTTATCTCCGGAGGGACATGAAGGAGCTCCTCAGGCTTTAGCGTCTCTCCTTAGGGATTCCAGCCCCTGTTCCCGGCTTAGATGATGGCTCTAGTTTTGCTTCTGGCTCTGCTGAAGGTTCTGATGAAGATCTTGGCTCAGAAGAAGAGGAATCTGATGGTGGTGAAGAGTAACATAGGTTGATTATTATGCTTTTATTGTGTTTTTGAAAAACTAGTGTCTATTTTGGTTTGTAAGACTATGTGTGATATACTTTTGTTTAGTCTCAAAACTAAAACCATTTGGATGTAGTAGTTTAATATATTTGTCTTGGTTTGGTTTGATGTAGTTTAGTTCTTGGATGGTTATGTTATAACCCTATGTAGTGGTTTCATATATATTATGTGGCTTTTGCTTTCATGTTTTGTGATCTTGTTTATATATATGTAGGTTTGGTTAAAATTCATATTTAATATCTCCTCCTTGTTGTGACTTGTACATGTTGAGTGTGGATATGATATTTCACTCATGCCTATTGACAGGGGGAGCTTTGATCCATTCCTATGTGTATGTTGTATATGCTTTTCATATTGCACTTATGAAGGGGGAGCAATCTCATTATTCTTGTTTACATTCCCACCCATGCATAAAGATAGGGGGAGCCTATTTTTTTACCCTTTCTGATGTTGCCAAAGGGGGAGAAAGAATGAGAGTATGGAGAATGTGAGTATGGACAGTTTTATTGTTTTAACATGCCTTAATTCCTTGATTCCATATCTCTATGTAAATTATTCGTCATCATCAAAAAGAGAAAGATTGTTGGCCCTATTATTTTGATGATGGTCTTACAAACAATTTATGACTAATGATTGTTTTTAGCATGTTGGTCTCATATACACAGGTCAGGAAAATCAACTGATATTGAAGCTTGTGCAAATTCAACTTCCCATCAAGATCAAGCTCCTTATGTCTATATTTTGACAATAGGTTTGATATGTTGTGTGAAGTCTGTTAAGCTCAACATAGGACTTTTATGCAAAATGTATGTCTAAGTATTTTGGACTATTTCCTCACTTTCAACATCTCTATTTATGATTTATGTTCATATACATCTCCTATAAGTTTGCAAAACATGTTTTTAAGTCAAAAGTCAAAAATCATATAAAACATGTATTTCAGTGTCTTTTACATGAAACAGTAATTTTTCTAAAATAGAAATACAATTTGAAAATTTTCTTTACCAAAATGTTTATTGACATGTTTATAAACTTTTCCTCAAATTTCATAAATTTTGGAGCTTGTTTGATGTTTTTAACATGTCAAGAAAAATCCTCTTTTCAAACCTGAAAAACTATTTTTATCAACTCACGGTCGACCGCATGTGTCTCTGCGATTGACCACACTTCATCCTGTGACTGCTTTTGTTTTTATATCAGATCACGGTCAACTACCCTTGGCTCTGCGGTCGACCACCATATTTCTAGAGACTCAGCTATGCTTTTAACAGCTCGCGGTCGACCGCCCTTGGCGTTGTGGCCGACCGCCATTGATCCAGTCTGTTTTCCTTGTTTGCTTAACTGCTCGTGGTCGACCGGACCTGTCTCTACGGTCGACCGCCAAGCTAGCCGTTAAACAGTAACGACTAGTTTCCAGCAGCTTTGTTGTTTAGCTTTTCGGTCTTTTTACATTGGTTTTTGTTGCTGTTTGGAGTTGTTATAAATACCCCTATGCATTCAACTCCTCAACTTACCAAGAGTTTTGTTTAATAAAGTTTATAAAAGATTTAAGAAGTGTTTAAGAGGTGTTTAAGCCTTGTTTGTTAGTTTGATACAAAAGAGGAGTTGCACTACAAGAAAGATCTGTTTCAACTTCAACTGAGGATCACATCCCCATCTCCTCTTGTTTATTAAGAAGTTTTCTAAACTCTGTTTATATAGCTCTTTGATCAATTGCTCATATTTTCATCTTAGCTATATTAATTGAGTTGCAATTTTATTACTTGCTTTTATCACACACGTTTGTTGAACTTATTATATTTCATACAATATATTGTTGGGTAGTGGTGTGTGATCTAGTGAGAGTGAGCTTAATCGAGTTCTCGTCAATTATAGATAACAACATTTCTTATATTCATACTTATTTATGAGATCACATTGTAATACACTTGTACACCAAGAGGAGTGTGTGATGAGGACGTAGTCGATATCGAAAGGAGTGGCGTCGGTTGTAAAGCCTAGTGAGAGGTGGTTATTCTGAGCACTTGAGGGAGGCGATACGTGAGGACCAACACTTGAGGTTGTAGCTTGTGTATGTACATTGTGAGGATTTGTGAGAGTTGTCGGTTAACTTGATAACCGAGTGTGTAGAAGATGTTCCGGCTTCCAAACCGGGTGTGTAGTGATAGTGTAGATCTCCTCAAGGTGAGGAGCGGAGACATAGGTCGTGGGGACCGAACTCCGTGATCATATCGTGTGTTTGTGATTGCTTTGCGCACATTTATTTCGTTGTTAGCTTTTACATTCTTGCTCATATCATACTGCACATATATCTTTGCAAGAACAAATAGTTCAATATAAATTTAATTTGGCATAATATTGAATTAGATTAGCAATAGACCCTAATCATCCCCTCTAGGGTCTAACAAAATCTTCATTCGGCACTTCCAATAGTTATAGTTGAATCTATCGAACATTGATGGACAATTTGTAGACTGACCTTCTTTGAATTATGATGTATTTTTTGATGCCATGTTTCACCTTGCTCTGATACCAAATGTAGGATCTGAAATTGATATACTAGAACACTAGAGGGGGGGAGTGAATAGTGTTATTTTAAAAAAAATATGCAAAGTAGATTATAAATTAGAAAGAAAGATTGGCAATCTGAAAAAATCACAATCACAAACATAAAGTTTTATACTGGTTCCACCAACCCGGTGTACATCCAGTCCCCAAGCAAATCTCACTTGAGAGTTTCCACTATGATTTTGAATAAACTTACAAAATCAAAATCAAACCTGACCAATTTACAAGTCCCTGTAAATTGTAACACTAATTGATAAACACATTGCCAATTTGCACACCAATCTCTAAACCAAGAGATTAACACCTCTCACAAATTGAGAGAACTTTTCTTTGAAGCAACAACTCAATTCCTATAAGCCTTGATTTGTAGTGTTGTGTAGTAGTGGCTTTGGAATGACTCTAACTTCTGTAAATTGTCTGAATAATAAGTATTTGAATAAGGATCAAAGGTAATTTCAGAAACTTCTCTTTTTCTTCAAAATCAAAAATTTTGACACTTGAAAAATGCACAAAGATCAAAGCTTATGGGTATAGAATCATGTGTCATTTTTCTGAACATATAACATTTATATAGCCCTTAAAAACACAAATTTTTAAACTTCAAAACGTTTAAAAAATGGCTAAAAACTGTCATAAGTTTAATTTCAAACGTTCAGAAAAACTATCTTAGTAGTCAACTATAATGCATAGTAGTCAACTATTCTGTAATACAGAAAGTTTGAAATTCAGAAACTGAAGCTTAGTAGTCGACTATTCTTCTTTATAGTCGACTACTCTGTAATACAGAAAGTCTGGAAAACAAAAATCAAAGATCAGTAGTCGACTATAATTGTTAGTGGTCGACTACACTATAAAATAAATGTTCTGTAAAATAATTTTCAAAGCTCAGTAGTCGACTATATTTACTTGTAGTCGACTACTATGTAAAACTGAAGTTCTGTAAATCAAAATACAAAGCTGAGTAGTCGACTATAATTCTTAGTAGTCGACTACTCTGTAGTTTTACAGAAACTTTATATCTTGAACTTAGACGACAGTAGTCGACTATTATTCTTATTAGTCGACTACTAAAGAGTAAAAATGTTATGTATGAACTATTTTTAGACTTAATGATAAACTAAATACTCTAATAGTTAACATTGGGGATTTCTATTGTTAACCAACACACTAAGCCTGTGTTAGTATGTTCTAATTTCTATGTGCGTGTGTGTGAGTGATCAAGGCTTGTACAAAAATTCTAAGTAAAGAAAGATGTGTTCTAATTTCTATGTGCGTGTGTGTGAGTGATCAAGGCTTGTACAAAAATTCTAAGTAAAGAAAGATGTAAAAATTACATTGATGTACTTGTTAAATTCTAAGTAAAGAAAGATGTAAAAATTACATTGATGTACTTGTTCTTCATCTTCTTTACTTCATAATATCTTGAACTCATATTGCACTTGTTCATATTTGATGTTGAAAGCTGCATTTAAATGTTAGTGTATATGTATAACACACATAGTGATTCTCAATATGAATAAATTGTTATCATCAAAATTATATCATGGGGGACATGATATCCAACAATTTTCTCATTGCTTACACACATAACCATTGAGCTTATTATATTTGCATACATTATATAATTGGATTGTGGGGAGTTGTATCAATTGAGAGTGAGCTTAATTGAGTTCACGTCCATTGAAGAGAACAACCAAAGTTGTATTCATGCCTAATTATGTAGATCACCTTGTAATACACTTATACATCGAGAGAAGTGTATGGTGAGAGACGAGGTCGTCCCAAGAGGAGTGGGGTAGGTGACAATATCAAGAGAGAGGTTGTAATTCCTAACACTTGAGGGAGATACGGACTAGAGACCAACACTTGAGAGGGTGTAAATTGAGATTGCAAGAGTGTGAGATTGTAAAGTTTTCGATGAACTAGAAAACCGAGTGTGAGGTGTAAATGTTATTCGAGTGAGTGTAGAAAACCCGGTTGTGATAGTGGAGATCTCCTCGAGGTGAGGAGCGGAGACGTAGGTCGTGGGGACCGAACTCCATGAATATATCATTTGTTTGTGATTGCATTGGTGCACTTATCGTTATGTTTATATCTTATATCACCTTTGTATATTGCTTGTTGTTTATATTCCCTAATATCTAGTTTAGATTATTTACCCTTGTGTTTTTTGTATATCCTGGCATATATCTCATTGTATATCTCATTGCTAGAATATTTCTCTTTGTTCATATTGCATATTCTTGCTCATAACATATTGTATATCTATCTTGTAAGAATAATTTATTAATAAGTTTTAATTAGTATAAAATCAGATTAGATTAGCATAAGACCCTAATCACCCCCACCTCTAGGGTCTAACAACTCACTGTAGAAAAATGAATCACATAGCAAGGAAAATAGCAAAGGATTAGAAATAGATCTCAAATGTTCGGGAAGCAAGTAGTGGGAGGATTTGGCTACTTTGGAATAATGGCATCCTCACAGTTCAGTATATTAAATCTTCTGAGCAATATTTGACATGTTCAGTTCAATCTAAAGATGGTAGATTTTCATGTTTGATGTCTGTAGTTTATGCATTCAACCAAAGAGAGGGTAGGAGAACTCTATGGTAGGATCTTAAAAATTTTAAGCAGAATATTGATTGTCCCTAGTTGGTAGGAGGAGACTTCAATGCAATTGTCAGTAATAAGGAGAAGCTAAGAGGTAAACTAAATTCAGATACTGATACATGAGATTTTCAAAGCTTTATCTCTTCAAGTCAACTATTGCACATCAAGTCCACTAGGTGTTTTTTTTACTTGGAGTAATAAATAAGAAGCTAATACAAGAGTTTGGAGCAGATTAGATAGGATCTTGGTTAATGAAAAATGGATTCATCACTATACATCAAGTCAAGTGAATTATCTGATGCCAGTTTGTTCTGACCACTCTCGAGCACTTCCAACAGTTGGAGATGATGATTGTCAGGGTAGAAAATCTTTCAAATTTTCAGAATATGGGCAAAACACCCCGATTTTATCTCGGTTGTCAAATCTGTTTGGGGGCAAGACATTCAAGGATATAACATGTACAAGTTATACTCTAAGCTTAAAAAACTCAAACCTGCACTTAAAGATTTAAACAAAACACACTTCATGAACATAAGTGAACAAGTATTAAGAGCTAAATAAGAATTAACTAAAACTCAGAATCAGCTGACTACTGATCTCTTCAACCCAGACTAGATTTCAAAAGAGAAGGAATGTATACATAAATATACTAGATTGTTAAATTGTGAAGAATCCTTCTATAAACAAAAAGCAAACATCAACTAGGTTGTGCATGGGGACAAATGTTCTTAGTTTTCTCACTCTATCATGAAGGCCAAAACACATCATAATAGAGTGTTATCCCAGTACTCTAAGAATGGAACTAGAATCATTGATATGTCAGAGATAATATCTGAGCTTATTGACTACTATAGGAAGCTTTTGGGCACTGCAATGGATACTTCAGATCCTGATCCAGCTATCGTAATGACCGTGAATTTTGATATTATTTAAAATAATTTTCTGGCATTTTAAAATATTTAAATATTATTTTAAAAGAGTATTTGTATTTTTCTTGATGTTTTCAATTTTCTATGATTTAAAATCCAAGTTTTATATTTATTTAAATGGTTTTAATATTTATAAATTTATTTTGTGTAGTAAAAATTTCTAGAATTTATCCGTTGTGTTATCGATACTATTATGTATCATTTTAAATAATACATTGTATTATTTTTATTATTACGTATTATTTCGTATAATACAGTGTATTATTAATTATGTATTATTTGTATAATTTGTTGTATTATTTCTACTGTTATATATTATCTGTCGTATTAGTATAATTGGTATATTTTACTGTGTGGATAATTATCCCATAATTATTTGATTTTAAATATAAGAATTTATATTTTTTATTAATTATTCTTGTTTAATTGTGTAATTTCTTATATTATTTCTACTGTTGTGTATTATGGCTTGTAATACTAAAACCGGTAGGTTTTAATGTGTAGATAATTATCATATAATTATTTAATTTATTTCATAATTAATGTTATTTTTAATTAATTTTCAAAACCCTAATTTCCTATATATATTATTATTATTATTATTATTCTCTCTCCTTCTTTTCTTTCCCAAACACCCAGATCTGTCGCCCCCTTTGATTTCTCTCCCCGAACCCATCACCGC
>NC_033797.1:89357937-89378976 GCF_001876935.1 Asparagus officinalis | reverse complement strand
GCTCGCCACTGTCCTCACCTCGCCGTCGATGTCACCGACGACCTCTCCCACTGACGACAGCCCCTAATGGTTAAGTAACATGTTCAAGGTTTAGAAAAAGTCTAAAACATGATTAAAATGGATTATAGTCCAACACGAGGACTCTAATGGGTTATTGTCCAACACGAGGACTTGAAATGGATTGTAGTCCAACACGAGGATTGTGCGTAAAAAGATATACATGTCCTATTCCTGTACATGTCCTGCTGTGCTGATCTAAGCCTATGCCACAAATGTCCTCTTACAGGTACAGGGGAAATCATGATCACTGCAATTAAATATCTGATAAACAAGGCAACACCCCAAGTTGTATACAGCAGACGATTAAACAAAAACACAAACAAAACAGGAAATACTGTGATGAGTCGACTCGTGCTCATTTATGGGTCGACTCATGTCTCATGGGTCGACTCATGATCCGATACGAGTCGACTCAGCAGAAACATGAGATAACAGGAAAACTACTTCGTGAGTCGACTCATGACAGTCATGGGTCGACTCAACCTGATGAGTCGACTCATGATGAGTCGTGAGTCGATTTACGGGCTGAAATCTGCATATATCACAAGTTAAAATTCGCCAACTCGATCCATCCTTCCATTATACTGATCTACATCTCTATATTTATCAATTCTAGACTATAATACAGTGAGAAAAAACATATTTATCATGAGAAACGATTTTCTTGTAGGTTAAATCTAACATTTAACTCCTATACATTAAAGAAATCATTTAATCAATATAAAACTCATATTTTTATTCTTTAAATAAAATTCCAGATCTGGGTTTTCATCAAAACTTGTTGGTAGGGATTTAAAAATCCGAAATACATGATTTCTAGCAATAACCCTAACAAGGATATTGATTTATACTTGAAAATAAGTCTTAGGCTCAATAAAACTCATGGAAAAACAGTTGTAAACTATTAAAAAACATGGGAAAAGGATTGGGTGAGATGTTACTCGCCTCAGATGTAATGATAAACAATCCCCTTCGCTGCAAATCCACAAAGAACTGCTAAAGGTCTCCAAAAATCGCCCAAGAATGCCAAAAAACGAGCTAGAGTTTTGAGGGGGAGAGGAGACTAGGGTTTCTCTAGGGTTTGCTGATGAAAAAGAGTGTTTTCGGGTGGGGGGAAATATATATGAGTAGATAAAACCCGACCTGTGACGCCACTGGGTTCACACAAGGCTGCAATCCAAGGTGAAACCAAGAATGTCAAACCTACCATGCACCACACCGTGCAATAACATGTTTCACCATCACAATTAACATCTATCTAGTAGAGTCAACAACTGGTGTAGGTACAAAATAGGTAAAAGATAATAAAAGAAATACTGATGAAATGATAATAGTCACATAAATATCTCATCATCCAACATACAGAAATATATGGTCAAGATCTGAGTAGATAAACTGGAATACTCAACGAGTCTCAAATACAAATATCTGACGAAAAGGAAATAAGGCACACAGCCTTTACAACTTCTAGAATAAGACTCTCAAATGTCTAAACAAAAATCTACTGTGGAACCCCAAAAGGAAATATATAACTAAATAGACGACGGAGGCTAAAATGCATCCCCATCAACCTGCAACTCTCCGGGCTCCTGGCTCGTTACCTGAAAGGGAGAGGGGCAACGAGCGTCAAAGCGCTAGCGAGTAACATCACAACCAACCCCAATGGAACAGGGCTCGTTGTATAAGAAAATACAGTTAATATATAAGAGATCTAAAATCATTGATCTTACTAAAGAGGGTTTTAGTATTTAGAAAGTTACAACACGAGCATAGGTACGTCGAACGAAATAATCCAAACAAGGAAACCCTCATGTATATACCTTGTATCTCAAATCGCAAATCTCTAAACACCAAACCCGAGGTTCTAGTACAATAACAATAATAATAAAAATACAACTAATCTCAGAGTATAAATACAGTGCCATATCATAACTAACATGAGTATCATGTTATTACTTACATGAATATCATATCAAGATTTGCATAAGTGTTATGACGTAAACTCCTGTGGGAGAAATCATATACAGGGTCAAGAAAATATGTCCGATACAGGAACTATATATTGTGATTTCCAAACTCTTGGAATAAGTGGCAAATGTCCAACACGAGGACTGAAATAGATTATAGTCCAACACGAGGACTTCTATGGATTATAGTCCAACACGAGGACTGTGAAATAGTGAAAATGTCGCTGTGATATATAGTGAAGTCTACTTATATCAATCCACACTCAAATCAGTGTATAAGTCCCCAATTTATACCCTCAGGTCATCTATCATGCATGGATACATAATAAGACTAAAACCAATGTCAGATAATCCAGGCGAACTCTCGCACATGAGTTCGACCGCCAAGCGGACAGAAACCCAAATCTGGGTTTCTGTCAGCTCGAAACCTGAAACAATAATTTGATATTCTACGATAACAAGAGTTTTAATGATTCAAAAATCATACTGAAGATAAACAACTAATCCCAAGCTTGAAATCTACATTTCCAATATTCTAAATCCATGAGAAACAAACCAAAAACATTTTAATAACTGTAAAAATGATTTAACTCTTGTTTAGGAAATTTTCAGATCTAGATCTTTATAAAACAGAACGTTGGTGAATTTTTATAAACTGAAACCTCTAATTCTTGTTAACCATATTATAGAGAGTTCATTGTTATACAAAAATACCATTTTGGCTCATCAAAACTCATAAAAATCCAAAAGAAAATCATAGAAAACAGGGGTGAGGGATTGGGCGAAATGATACTCGCCTTAGATGCTGACAACTGCCCTAAAGATGATCCTCCTTCGATCTAATCTGCGAAAATCCCCTGAAAATCCTCCGAACTCCTCAAATCGCCAGATCCAGCTAGGGTTTTGAGAGAAGAGAGATGGGGGCTAGGGTTTTAAGTCTGAGATGAAGAGAGGTTTTCCTGGGTTGAATTAGTATATATACTAATTCCCTAACCCTACCCGAAACTCAATAAGACCAAAACAAAATCCGTGAAAGAAAACCAAACCTAGAAACTCTCTGACCGCTGTGCGGTCGACCAACCAAACCTAGAAACTCTCTGACCGCTGTGCGGTCGACCGATGCGGTCGACCGCCACGGTCGACCGCGTCGGTCGACCGTACAGCACAAAAATACCTGCTGCTAGGCATTTCACATGTTGGCCATAACACTCGATTTTCTCTCACTTATAAACACTTGTTGGGTTCTCAAACACAGATAATTACATTCATCTGATATATATATGTATATATATATATATATGATTATTCATCATAAGAGAATTATTCACTATTAATAATTCACATATATTATTATAAAAATTTCGGGGTTTTACATTCTTCCCCCCTTAAAAGAATTTCGTCCTCGAAATTCGGAAATCATACGTATCTCAAAATATGAATTTATAGATGAACATATAGAATATTTATACTTAACGATCTAAAATGGTAATATTCTCGCTCAAATCCTAATCTAGTGGAACAAGTACATCGGGTGAAAAATCCAAACAAGGAACCCCCCATACATATACCATGTGTTCCAAAAGATTAAAAATTAAGCGAAAATATCTTCATTCTAGTGTTAAATATAAACATAACCAAAAATATAACATAAAGTAATATATATAACATAATAAGAATTAATTTACCTGCTCAACCAAGTGTGGGTAATCGCGACGCATGTCCTCTTCGCGCTCCCAAGAAATCTCCTCAATGCCTCCGCGGTTCCACTGAACTTTCACTAAGGGAATCACCTTATTCCTAAGTCTCTTGTCCTCCCTGGCAAGTATACAAACCGGAATCTCAATAGTAGTCAAATCCTCCTAAAGCTCAATCTCTGGTGTATCCAATACTCGATGCTGCTCCTCATCATGCAAGTGTTTCTTGAGCATAGAAACATGAAATACATTGTGTATACTAGACATCGATGCTGGAAGATCTAGTCTGTATGACACAACTCCAACACGCTCCAGAATCTGAAATGGTCCAATGTATCTCGGTGCAAGCTTTCCCCGTCACCCAAATCGTTGTACGCCTTTCATAGGCAATACCTTCAGTATGACTGAGTCTCCCACCTGAAACTCCAAGGGTCTTCGCCTCTTATCTACATAACTCTTCTGACAACTCTGAGTGGCTAGAATTCGCTCCCTGATCAATGCTACCTTCTCGGTAGTCTGCCTCACTAGCTCTGGCCCAAGCATCAAGCTATCCTCTGGCTCCGCCCAACATATCGGCGATCTACAGGGCCTCCCGTACAATGCCTCATATGGAGCCATACCGATCGTCGCCTGATAACTGTTGTTATAAGCGAATTCTACTAATGGAATATGATCCTCCCAGCTGCCTTGGAAGTCAATGACACATGCCCGCAACATTTCCTCCAACACCTGATTCACCCTCTCCGTCTGACCATCCGTCTGGGGGTGGAATACATTGCTATAAGATAGCATGCTGCCAAATGAGTCCTGGAAACTCCTTCAAAAATGTGAAGTGAAAACCGATCCTCTATCCGATACGATCGTGTCCCGAACTCCGTGAAGTCGAACTATCTCCCGAATGAAGATCCTCGCATAGGCCTCGGCTGTATAAGTGGTCCTCACTGGAATAAAATGTGCTGACTTCGTCAACCGGTCCACTATCACCCAAACAGAATCATTCCCCTTCTTCGACTTCGGCAACCCCACAATAAAATCCATAGAAATGTCTGCCCACTTCCACTCTGGAATGGGTAAGGGCTGAAGTGTCCCTGCCGGTCTCTGATGCTCTGCCTTCACCTGCTGACAAGTAAAGCATCTAGCCACATAGTCTGCAACCTCTCTACGCATACCGCTCCACCAGAAATGTCTTTTCAAATCCTTGTACATCTTGGTGGTTCCTGGATGCACTGTGTACCGAGTACGGTGAGCCTCATCAAATAACTCCCTCTTCAGCTCTGCGCTGGCTGGCATAACCAATCTACCCTTCATCCGTAGACCTCCACCAGCTCTGATGGTCCAATCAGTCTTAGGCTCTTTGGAAATCTCCTCCTTTCGGATTTGAATCCAAGAGTCTCCCAACTGAGCTCTGACAACTCTGTCACTCCAAGAAGGCTGCACTGACATAGCTCCCAAGAATGCACTGGTACTACCAACCTCAGGTCTGAAGTCAAACTAGCTAAGAGTGATAAGATCCCGATGCAGCGAACACCTCAAGGCCGAAACCCGATGTCGACGCTTCCTGCTTAATGCATCTGCTACGACGTTCGCCTTCCCCGGATGATACTGGATCGCGAACTCGTAGTCCTTAATAAACTCAGTCCATCTCCTCTATCTCTGGTTGAGTTCCTTCTGAGAAAAGAGGTACTTCAGACTCTGATGGTATGTGAATAACTCAAACTGCACCCCATATAGGTAGTGCCTCCTAGACTTCAGTGCAAATACCACTGCTGCCAACTCCAAGTCATGAGTGGTATAGTTCTGCTCATGCACCCTTAACTGCCGTGAGATATAAGCTACTACCCTATGAGTCTGCATCAATACGCCTCCTAAGCCTGCCAACGATGCATCTGTATATACGACGAATGTCCTGTCACTGCTCGGAATAGTCAAAACTGGCGCTGTAGTCAACTTAGTCTTCAAAATATCAAAGGCCTTCTGGCACTCCATGCTCAATATGAACTGTACACCCTTCTTCGTAAGATGTGTAATAGGCATCGCAATCTTCGAGAAGTCCTGAATGAACTTCCTATAATATCCAGCTAGACCCAAAAAGCTGCGAATCTCCATCACCGTCTTCGGTGGTTCCCAATCAAGAACTGCCGTGACCTTAGCCGGGTCCACTGCTATGCCCTCTCTACTGATGATGTGGCCAAGGAATCTGACTTCTGAAAGCCAAAATTCGCATTTGCTGAACTTAGCATACAGCTGATGCTCTTGAAGAGTCCTTAATGCTATCCGTAGATGCTCCTCGTGATCCGCCTCCGATCTCGAGTAAATGAGAATATCATCAATGAAAACGATCACGAACTGATCTAAGAAGGGACGAAAAACCCGGTTCATCAAGTCCATGAATACCGCGGGTGCATTGGTCAACCCAAATGGCATGACCGAGAACTCGAAGGAACCATATCGAGTAAGGAAGGCGGTCTTGGGAATATCAATCTCCCTAACCCGCAACTGATGATAGCCAGAACGAAGATCAATCTTCGAGAAATACTGCGTACCCTGCAACTGGTCAAACAAGTCATCAATCCTAGGTAGTGGGTACCTATTCTAGATAGTGACCTTGTTCAACTCTCTATAATCTATGCATAATCTCATACTACCGTCCTTCTTCTTCATGAAGAGGACCGGTGCACCCCACAAAGAATGACTCCGGCGAATAAAACCCTGAGCTAATAACTCGTCCAACTGGGTCTGAAGCTCCCTCATCTCAGCTGGTGCCATATGATAGGGTGCGTGAGATATCGGGGCTGTGCCTGGCTGCAACTCAGTACAAAACTCCACCTCTCTCACCGGAGGTAATCCAGGTATGTCCTGAAAGACGTCCTGATACTCTGAGACAACTCTAGTCTCCAATAACTCAGCACCCTGATCCCGTCGCATCACCTCCTCGAGGTACGCTAGAAATGACTCCGCAAGTCGGTTGCCCTGAGAGGCGGCTACAATCATCTCGGACCCGTCGGACGCTCGCAACTTGACTGTCTTCACAAAGCAGTCAATGCTAACATGGTAGGAAGATAACCAATCCATACCAAGGATGACATCGAACTCTGACATATGCAACACTATCAAATCGACTATGAACTCCGACTCGTCTAAACTGACGGTACACCGCCTACAAATGCTCTCCAGAAGCGATACCTCTCCTAAAGGGGTGGAAACAGATAAAGGGGTGTCTAGAGGCTGAGTGCCGAGCTGGAGTCTAGCCATAAATGCATGCGATAAGAAGGAATGCGAAGCTCCCGAATCGAAAAGAATACGGGCGGGAAAAGAATTCACAAAGAACGTACCCCCCACTACGGCTCCGCTAGCTCCATGATCACGGGGAACTACCGCATAAACCCTGCCCGTGGCTGAAGACTGCTCTGCTGCTGGAGCTGGAGAAAATGGGACAATCTGCCCCTGAGGAAACTCCTGAACTGCTCGAACTTGCCCCTCAGTCCTCTGGACTGCTGGCGGTGCCTCGAGCATGTTCTGCTGGCCTTGACCTCTGCCCTGCTGGCGCTGCTGCTGCTACTGCTGGTTCGGACCCCTGCTCTGCTGAGCTCCTGCTGGTGCGCTACGACACTCTGATGCCTTATGTCCGATCTTGTGGCAGTTAAAAAAAGACCCCTAAAACTTGCGCTGCTGATGCGCGGGTCCCTTTTTATAAGGGCCCTGATGCTGCTGCTGCTGCCCAGAGAAAGATCTCTTGTTCTTGCCGTTGTCTCCGTTCTGCCCTGCCTTGGCCTTCACTTCCTTATCCTTCTGTAACATGGAAGTCTCAATCTCCTGCGAAGTGGCGGCCTCAGCTACCTCCCTAACTGAATAAAATTTCCTCGAGATGAGGTATCGGCGAATATTAAGGCGAAGCCTTGTCAAGAACATCTGAGCCTGACGCTCTCCTGTCTGCCACATTCCCGTGAAATGTAACAGCTCCATGAACCTACTCTCAAAGTCTGCAACTGTCATATCCCCCTGAGTCAAACGGGACAACTCAAGCTCCTTCCCAGTCCGTGCTGCTGAAGAAACGTACTGCCCATCAAGGAAGTAAATGAAGTCCTCCCATATGAGGGTCATCCTCTGCTCTGGAGCAAACTACAGTCGGTACCATCTCCCGGCATCTCCCTTCAAGCTGTAGGATGCCAATCTCTGCTTCTGGACTGAGTCTACCCCGAGTATGTCCAGAATATTGCCCACATCCTCCTTCCACTTATGGACTGCAAAAGGGTCTGGTGATCCCTAAAATTCTGGTGCCCTCATCTTCTGGTACCTCTCAACCATATGAAGCTAAGTCTCCTGCTCTGTGGCTCTATCTGGGACTGCTAAAGGAACAACTGCAGGCGCTACCTCTGGGTCTCTCTCTCTGATTGGGACGGCTGGTATCCCCTGAGGTGGAACTACTGGAGGTGGTGATGGTGCGATATGACCCGCCACAAGCTCCTCAAGCGCTGCCATCCTAGCTACGATGGGAGCCATGAGATCAATAAGGTATTGTGGAGCCTGCTGCGGCTCAGGTGGTGCCTGCTCCTGCTCGGGTGGAGCCTGCTACGGCTCCGCCTGAGCAGCTCTGCGAGTGCGAGGTCTGCCACGTCCTGCCATCTCTCTGATCATAAGAAAATAAGAGTTTATGAGTCAAAATAGACCTTCATAAATAACGTATCACAATACAATTTTCACAACATATAGGTATTTACACAAATACTTTAAACTTATATAAAATAGTTGTCATAAAAAAAAATTCTCAAATTTTGAGATATACGCATATATCGTCCTCACTCATACTAGGAATTCCTTACGGACTCTATACATGAATCCTAAGAAACTCTATCCAAGTTCCACGACTCGACACAGGATGATCCTAAGGATATTGGAACTAGAGCTCTGATACCAACCGTGACGCTCCTGGGTTCACACAAGGCTGCAGTCCAAGGTGAAACTAAGAATGTCAAACCTACCATGCACCATACCGTACAATAACATATTTCACCATCACAATTAACATCTATCTAGTAGAGTCAACAACTGGTATAGGTACAAAACAGGTAAAAGATAATATAAGAAATACTGATGAAATGATAATAGTCACATAAATATCTCATCATCCAACATACAGAAATACATAGTCAAGATCTGAGTAGATAAACTGGAATACTCAACAAGTCTCAAATACAAATGTCTGACAAGAGGAAATAAGGCACACCACCTTTACAACTTCTAGAATAAGACTCTCAAATACCTAAACAAAAGTCTACTGTGGAACTTGAAAAGAAAATATATCTAAGTAAACAACTGAAGCTAAAATGCCTCGCCATCAACCTGCGACTCTCCGGGCTCCTAGCTCGTTACCTGAAAGGGGGAGGGACAACAAGCGTCAAAGCGCTAGCGAGTAACATCACAACCAACCCCAAGGGAACATGGCTCGTTGTATAAGAAAATACAGTTAATATATAAGAGATCTAAAATCATTGATCTTACTAAAGAGGGTTTTAGTATTTAGAAATTTACAACACGAGCATAGGTACATCGAGCGAAATAATCCAAACAAGGAAACCCTCATGTATATACCTTGTATCTCAAATTGTAAATCTCTAAACACCAAACCCGAGGTTCTAGTACAGGAAACAATAATAAAAGAAATACAGCAAATCTCTGAGCATAATTACAGTGCCATACCATAGCTAACATGAGTATCATGTTATTACTTACATAATTGTCATGTCAACATCATGTCGTGAACTTCTGTGAGGAAGTCATATGTAGGGTTAAGAACTATATCCGAAATAGGAACTATTTATATCGTAGCTTCCAAACTCATAGAATAAGTGGCAAATGTCCAACACGAGGACTGAAATGAGTTATAGTCCAACACGAGGACTTCTATGGATTATAGTCCAACACGAGGACTTCTATGGATTATAGTCCAACACGAGGACTGAAATGGTGAAAATATCGCTGAGGTACATAGTGAAATCTACCTATATCGATTCACAATCAAATCAGTGTATATATCCACAATTGGTACCCTCAGGTCATCTATCATGCCTGGGTACATAGTAAGACTAAATACCAATGTCAGATAATCCAGGAAATCACTCGAACCTGAATAAATACTCAAAAATATACAAAACAGGGAAAATGCAACAGAGAGTGCGGCGGTCGACCGCACCGGTCGACCACTTACTGATACGAGCCTGGCGGTCGACCGCTAGGCCTCTCGGTCGACCGACAAAACGTCACGGTCGACCGGTGCGGTCGACCGCAGACAATTTTGCCCCTACAGCGAGCTCAGCTGTCGACACCGCACCGGTCGACCGCCAAGCG
Organism: Asparagus officinalis; assembly: GCF_001876935.1. Lineage (NCBI taxonomy): Eukaryota > Viridiplantae > Streptophyta > Magnoliopsida > Asparagales > Asparagaceae > Asparagus > Asparagus officinalis. Next base: position 89,368,910 of record NC_033797.1, on the reverse strand, counting down.
GACAGAAACCCAATCTGGGTTTTCTGTCAGCTGCTAAACCTGTAAATTCTTTCTCTCTTGAGTTAAGCAGCAATATAGCATATGGAAATTGTTATTTAACGGATAAATAAAGAAAGCTTACACATTTAGAAATCATTATCAAGATCCCAAACTTAGTTAAACATGATCTATGTATAGTTAATCAATAAAAACAGGATTTTTCTCCTTTTAAAACGTATTCAGATCTATACCTCCATAAAAAAATTCATTGGTGAGCTTTTAAAATAAGGAAAAACCTGAGTCTCATATTATGAGCCATAATGATCTATTAGCTATTCAAAAATACGATTTTGGCTCAAAGAAAACTATGGAAAATAGGGGTGAGGGATTGGGCGAGATGATACTCGCCTCTGGTGAGCAACGGATCGCTGAAACTGAAGGAGAACGTTTTCCTTCGTTGAATCCCGCCAAGAGCTGCTGCAAATCCTCAAGAACTTCTCCCAAATCACCAACAAAGAGGATTAGGGTTTTGGAAGAGAGGGGGGCTAGGGTTTTGATTTTAGAACTCAAAAGGGGCTCTCTCGGATGTAAGCCTATATACTAACTCACAAACCCGACCCGAAACCCGTTTGAACCCGAACCTGAGAAAACCCTCTGGTTGCTGTTCGGTCGACCGATGCGGTCGACCGCCACGGTCGACCGCGTCGGTCAACCGCTCAGCACAAAAATGCCTTCTGTTAGGCATTTCACCTGCTGGGCATAACACTCGATTTCTCTCACTTATATACACCTGTTGGGTTCCCAAACACTGATAAATATATACATCATATATATATATATATATATGATTATTCATCATAAGAGAATTATTCATTATTAATAATTCACATATATTTATTATAGAATTTTTGGGGTTTTACACTTATCACTTTTTGACTCCGGAACTTCCCACTATTTTTTGTCTCGTCATTTCCCGACTACACTCTCTTCCTATAGCTTCTCTTTCCTCGTGATGGTCATCACATTATTTTATGTATCACACATAGAGTGATACTATATAATTTTCATTAGAACATGTTACTTATACATTTTTAATTGTCCAAATCATGTTCATTAAGTGTTTCGCATTGTTCTAGACTTCATATATACATCACATAGCATATCTAATATTCAGATTGTTTCCTATGTTTAATTATACTTTTGCATATATACATTGTGTATGTGTACGTTTTTTTGTCATACCATCTATCATTTACTTATATTCTAGATTATTGTATATTGTTTGTATTTTTAGTGATATACATTAATAAGTTCATAATTTTAATATTCTAAATATGCATTACATTCTTATTCTTTATTATTCAACTCACAACATTTTCAGTACATAATTTTCTTGTTAGTCAGTTTTGTCTTGTTTAGGTTGTTTTAGTATGTTCACATTGGTTTTGTTATTTCTAAGAGTAATGTATTCCTTTTTTGATATTCAATCATTCATTCATATTGTTACATTTGAAGTTTGAGTTACTAATTATATAGTTTTTGTTACATTATCTCGTATCGTTAATTATTAATCTTTTATAACTAATATAAAAGGTTATTCTAAATAGCGTTTGTGGGTATGTATGGTATTTATTCATTGGTTGTTTATAGTGCATTGCATATTTGTTGTTTATTTGCTTCGTGTTCGACATGTATATTACCACAAATGACAAAATAATACCAGGGCAATATACATTGTATATACATGTTGTTTTTTCTGTATTTATTTTATGGAATTTTAGATTTTTATATCATTTTATTGTGTCATTATTTATTATTCATTCTCTAATCAATATTTTTGGTTACTTTTTGTTGTGTTTTACTTTTTCATTCTTTTCATACTTACTAATTACTTTTTATTAAAGTGTATTCAAGTAGATTATTATATTTACGATATATAATTTTTATTAATTTATAGTCATTCATCATTTCTAATATCAACTCTGTCTAATCGTGTTATGTTTCATGTATTATCAGTGTTTATGTTACAATCAATCATTCATTGTACGTTTATCTATAGTATATCAGTGTTTTATTATACAAATTTATACCTTCTTATGTTTTCATTTGTTATAGATCTATTTTATCTTCCATAGTTTATATTTTATGTATTATACATATTTATTTATGTAGATTTATACTGATCATATTTATGTGATTTTTGACTACTATGCATATATTATTGTATCTGAATTGATTTTATACAGTAACGATTATTATTGTTGTATTTTATTTATATTTATTATTTTACTTATGAATATTACAAATATTTCTGAGTTATCATATTATTTGTCGAATATATATAATTATGTCCTTATTATGTTTTATATAACATGTTTATTTTGAATCACTTGTTGCTCTTATGTCTATTTTATCATATAACATTTTGTCGTTGTTTTCATCATAATTTTTCTTGTTAGCACGATTAGTACTATAAGTATTCAGACTTTGTATATGTTTATTATTATGTGTGTGTTTTCATTTTTAATGGCTATTATATATGATGATTTTATTTGCTATATTATATAAACATGTTTAATACTTTACTTAGTATTGTGCCTTGTATCATAATTATTTAATGCCATATGTTCTAAAAATTTATTGATTATAACTACAACTATTTTATTGTCTTTATCATCCATTGTATTGCGTATTAAATGCTGTATTTTTCCTTTGTTAATTATCTATCTATGTATGCCATAAGCATCTGTGTTGTGTGTATTTATATTTGCTATATATAATACTAATCTAACTTTTATGTCATTTTTTAATGTTTATTATGGCTGTTTTATTGATCTGAATGACTATTATAATTATTTTATTCATGTTTGTTTTGTGATCATTGTGTTTTATACTATTACTACACATGCTGTCATAACATCTTTTATCATATTATGATTATATACAACTATGTTTAACCAGGATGTGATAGTATAAATATTTTCCGTGCATGATTTGCATATACTAAATATATATGTTTATAATCTAAAATTAAACAATTAGTATGTATCATTGAACTATGTGCTTTTCCCTTTATTAGCATTGATTCGGTTTACGATAGTCTTTTTGCTGTACATACATTTGCTCTGTATGATGGTGAATTTATTGATATTGTTTATATATTTATTATATTCTTGCGTGCTTGTGATGATTAAGTGCATGTTTATTTTTTACTTTGATTATATTATGCTTTTGTATTACTTCACTTCTGATTTTATGAAATACTATTACTTCTATTCAAACATATACTTCCTTATGTTAAAATGCATTCTTTATATTACTATTTTGTATTGATTTTACTATTGCTTGCATTTTATTTTTCTTTTACTCTTACAATGTATTTCTGTTGGTGTGGATTCTTTTGTGCTTATATTTTTAATATAATTTTATAGGTTGGGTGATTTGTGTGTATTACTATACTTATTTGATCATTTTAAAAATAATTAACTTGATTTTACAAACATTATTTATTGTTAGTTAATTGATTTTTATTTGTTCATTTTCTGCATTCTAACTGATTTATGTGACTCTGTTCGTTATGTTATTATTCTGAATTTACATACTTGATTTATTTTATGCATAGATATATGATTTGCGTAAATGCTTTTTATTAATTATTGTGTAAATCTTATTTAGTTTGACTATATGTGCCTTCTTGTTAATTTGACAAATAACATTCATGATTTCAACTGAACATGATTATTGAATTTATATTTGTTTGTGTGATAATAATTTACTTTGCATAATTCATAGAATTGATTACTTTGTTGCTTTATAGTTTTATTTATTCTTATGATATTGATTGATGCCTTCTTCCATTACTTATTTGATAATTACGTGATTTGTATTTCTTTTTATTTTAAGTTACACTATATCTTTTGTCATAATAATATTATTGTATGTTGATCTATGTCCCGTACTTTTTGAATGATTCATGTATTATGCATATGTGTTCATGTTATTATAGTACATATATTTATAATTTATATGTATTTTTTCTATAATAATTGTCACCTTTTGTGTCTCATGTGTACTAAATACTAGCATATTTTATGATTGTGATACTACTGTATATATTATGACATAAATCTTTCATACCTCACTAATTGTTCTCTCTATGCATTAATTTTGAATTGCTTGATATCACCTTATATATTAGTATATGAATAATTATTTTTACATTGTTATATGTCTATTGCTGTCTTTTGGTAAATACTTTAATGCGGAGCGATACGCCCACGTTGTCTTAATTGACAAGCACGTAAAGCAGCAAATTAACACGTGGCTCACGTAGGTCTAAGCTCGCCCACGGCTTAATTGCTTCTTGTAATCAAGGTTCACCTACGGATTGAACCTGCCCTACGATTAGAGTTCGTCTATAGCTTGAATTCTCCCTGCATAGTAACAAAAGACAACAGCAACAAGGAAGAGCATAGGCGTAGACACGTTGGGAAACCAACAAAGCATAAAGATTCATCCATTAACTAATTTGAGGGCAATACATTTGAACAAATTTATGACTCCATAGCCAGATGACTGATAACACTACATTGGAAAGGAAAATAAAACTACTTCAAGCTTAAGAGCTTAGTCCAACAGGCTAAAAGACGGGAGATCCGCTTTAATGGCGTTCACCCTCCTTGCATGGTCCCCCCGAGCCTCGACCTCCGCCTCCTCCCGGATCCGGGTTTCAAAGGTCGAAGTGGCAGCAACATCCTCCTGATGCAACGACTGAAGCTTTTGGGTCACCTCCCCAATAGCCCGACAGGTGCTCCCGATCTCAGACTGGAGCCCCCTCAGAGTCGTCTCCTCGTGCTCTAACTCCGCCTTTAAGCCGACAATTGTGGAAGTAGAGGTGTCCATCTGGGCCTGCAATAAACATTGCCGAGTTGTTAAAAGGGCAAGATGGGATTCCAAGTCATCTATGCCCATTGTTCACACCTCCTACTCCCACTTCCCCCGACGTCTGGCATGAGCCAAGCATCATTCCCGATCAGGCATGATTCTAGATGAAGTAGCCTCGTCAGGCAACACGTAGCAAGTCGGGATTCACCCAGCCGCCCAATGTCGGCTACACGGTCCTAGAGACTGTTTAAGGTCCGCGTAGGTCTCCCAACCGAGACCAATGATGGAAATCACCTGCTTTGCAACGTTCTCTAGTTCTTCAACATGAGCTTGTGTAGAGATGGAGCCTGAAAGAACAGGCTCTTGACCGTGGGCAAGTACGGTGAGGGGTGGAATCTCGGGGCAGAGCCCTGATTCCGGTTGAGGAGCAGACTGCGAGGCGGACGTGGTCGCGGCTTCCTCAGATTCATCGTCCGAGACAAGGATAGGTTCAGGTGAAGACCCCTCAACGTCCAGCCCCTTTTTTCGAGCTGCATGACATGACAAAAAGGTTAAAATCAGTAAGTCATCTCACTCACGAGGCCCGGTGTCAGTAGTGGCGGAGGAGGAAGCCCCCTCCCTTTCTTCGAAATGGTCACTTTTACTCTCGGTGCCATCTAAGGCGCAATAAGAGGAAGTTTGGGGCTTTTTCTCTGAATGCTATAACTTCACTTACGAGGAAGATGAGCATCATATATACATGGCTCGGATGCTCGCCCATCATTCGATTAGACAATTCGAATCGAACAGTCGAAAATAAGGTGGGGCGATTCGGAATCTCACATGAGTAGTCAAAGATCGAGTAGTTTTAGACACAAACCCTAGCCAACGGCTCAGATCGGATGTGGGGAACGAGGAGTCCCCATTACGCCACCTTTAATGTGAAGCGACGTGCCCACGTCGTCTTAGCTACCGAGAACACGGGTCCATAAACGGGCACGTGGCCCGGCCAATTCGAAGTTCGCCTATGACTCGAATTCGCCATACGATTCGAATTCACCTGGTTATTAGAGCTCCCGTACAGCCCCGACACGCTTAATTCGAAGCCGTTTACGACTGGGATTTTTCCCACCCACTAGTTCACCTAAGACTTGAACCCAATTGGAATTCGACCACGGTACAGACTAAGCTAGAATTCTCCTGCAAATTCGAACACATTTGGTCCGAGTTTGCCTACACTTGAAACCTGCCCCGTCCGAGTTTGCTTGTGGCTGAAATTCACCAAGTTTGAGTCCACATGCGAGTAGAACTCATCCAGTCTAGAGCCAATGGTGGATAGTCCTAACCCATGTTAGACTCACTCACCTACTAAAAAAAAGAGAGAAGGACGCGTGCAGGCACACAGAATACAGGGAACAATGATTGAAACAAAAGCATAATTTCATTCATTAAGAGAGATTTAAGTACAATGATATGGTCAAATCACATTACAAATCTCTCAGTCGTGACTCCGCCTCGTGAATTCTTTGGGTATGTTTAAGCTCTAGCCTATTCAGGACCTCTCGACAGATATCCGCTTTAGAGCACGAAAGCAAGTCTTGGACGTTGCTCCTCACCTCCTTGAGGGTTCGGTCTTTCCCCTCGACTTCGTCAATGACCCGCTGTTGTCAAGACTTGAGCTTCGTCAATTCCCCTATTAGCTGTTTGCAGGCCTGATCTTTGATAACCAAGGAGGCCTATACTTCAACGATGGTCTGCTTATCCCTCGCTATCTCTGAGGCCAAGCTAGATATACGGGAGTTAGCTTTGTGACATTCTTTGCCTACCCGTTCATCCTCAACCATGACGTGCTTCAACTCCTCCTTCAGCCTTGTCTCCAATGACATCATCTCCTCCAATCTACGTTCTCACTCCTCCATAGCTGCTTGGACCTCATCGGTTGCAAGATGGAGAATCTTCATGCCCTCAGTACGAAGGACGAACTGCTCTCGGATGGCCCGTTCTACCTTTTCTAGACGCTTATAATATGGAATGGCAGTAGAAGCACCGAGCATCTTGACCAAGAAACTCATGTGGTAGTCGAGAACCTCCTTGAACTCCTCGAAAGGGCAACCCCCCTCCAGCATAGATTTGATACTATCGGCAAGCGTGTCCTGGAAGAAAGTGACAGCTCGATCCTCTGATCTCTTACGAAAGTGAGCCCTGAGAGAGGAGTCAGCCTCACCAGCCCTTAGTGCTACCGCCAAAGACAGGGGATCGAAGCGCTGGTAGCACAATAGGGGTATCGAGGAAGAAAGTTTGACTGTGGCCACTAAGGCCAAGCTTAGCCTGAACCGCCTGATGGCCTCTCTCGTGGAGATGGCAGTAGCCCCGATGGTCACCGAAGCAGGAGACGATAAAGTGATAGAAAACTGGGCGGATGTCTTCCCTCGAGTCAAAGCATCCAACTGTGGGGTTGGCGCATCATCGTAAACCACCCCCTGTTAGGCCGATGCTTCTTTGTGAGACGATGCCTCCTCCTTATCGGACGCCTCCTCATGGCTCGACATCTCCTCGTGAGGCGAGGAATCCCTCTCTTCTTCTCTTTCATCCTCTTCTCCGGCCAACCAATTAACCTTAGAGTAAGGATCCTCCTTACCAGCAATCTTGAAGGCTATGTTACCTGCAAGTACGAAAGGAATATTAACCATGAACCCTATTAAGAGCCCCGGTAGTAGGTCAACAGAATTCAGTGCCACTCTTACCTGAGTCGTTGGGCTCCTCTTCATCTTCGGTTCCCTCCTCCTCATCGGAGGGGATGGGGATTGCCCCTTCAACCATGCCTGTGTTAAAGCAACACAAATGTTAGGTGGTGTAAATTCAACCTTGTACTCGAAGATATTGTGTCGAAAGGTTACCAGTGGACACGATAGTCGGAGTAGTTGGCATCTCCGCATGGTGTCCCACGACAAGTGTCAAGGGGGTAGTTTCCATAGCTAATGGAATCAGCCCGGATGTAGGGATAGGGGTAGGCATAGTAGCCTTAGTCATGGGGTAGTTACCCTTGGGGTTGATGCAAGCGTGGCCGTGGCGTGATCCTCCACTATCTTAATGGTCTCCGCCGCCTCCTCGTGATGGGCTTTCTTGATCGCCTCCCCTCCTGAGCTGCCAGCCTTGGTCTTTCGTTGTCGCTTAGGAAGAAGTAAGCCCCTAGGAGCTAAAGCAGGGACCCCCATGCATCCAGCTACTGTTACTCGGACCTGATCTAAGCACACCCCTACCCGGGCCAATTCATCAAAGACCCTTTGCTCACCGGCGGGATCCAGCTGAGTGAAAGGAGGTGGGGCATGAACCTCAAACGCCCCGAATTCACCCAAACCTGCGTAAAGGTCCTTGTGTCTTTGATGGGGACCTCTTCAAGCCACTCCCCAATGGTCTGTCGACCCCACCACCTTGATGGGTGAGGGGCTACCCTTAAACGATGCCCACACTCCGACAAGCATAAGTTTTGGAATCGGAAACCCTCGGGATTTGCACTGGCCCCCCCGGTAACACCGACAATAGATGTGGGTGTGGTGAAGGTCGCGATCCCTAGCAGGAAATTCATAGTACGCGTTGGTGCATCCGGCATAAGTCCAGAACTACCCACTTGCACAGCCCACCAACCCACCTTCATAATGTAAATGAGGGTTGACATTCTCTACGTACAACTGGTCATACCCAAATTGGCGAGCAAACCTGTAGGGAAGGTACGGCTCCAGAAAGCATGTGGGGCCTATTCGCAGAACATGATACCCCGACCAGATATTAACCAGCCATCGGAAGGCACCACAAGAAAGGACGGTGTTTTGGTCCACTGTCGACGCATCCCGAAGAGACTCGCCGTATCCCCACCGGTGAAAATAAGGGAAGAATTGGTAAAATTATAGTAGTTGAATTGGACGAAGGGAACGAACCCTTCTCCTTGGAGGGCCGCGGAGGTACTCATTAAGCACTCGCAATGATAGATGAAGCATGCCATCAAATAAGTGTACGGCAGCCTGACTCTAGGATTAGGAGTCTTAGGAACTTCACTGTCCCCCTTGATAACGTACGACACCCAACAGAATTGGGTTGTCAACATACGGAGCACCCTCTAGATGCATGTCACCGTTGCTGATACCAATGCATACGGTCTCCCATATGCCAAACGTACCATAGGGTAGACGACCTCCACCGGGATCGCCTCGAAAGAATGGGTGGGAACTACACACCTCTTCAGCTATAGCATGAGGTAGCTCGCGAGCAGAGCCTTGGCTGATATGGGGGACCTAGTCTAATGATGAAACGACTCAAAGGTAGTCCCCGCTTTGAACCCGCCCTCATCATACTCAAGGGTTTTTCTAGCCCCACCTTCGGCCAGCCTTCTCTCCACTTCCGCCTGGTTGCACTCGCCCAACGGTAGAGTGGGTCGTCCCTTAATATTATTCTCAAGGAACAGGTAGTCAATCCAATTCTTGTGGCTGATCCCCGGGCCTCTCTTCTTCTTGACTTTATGATCCATAGCCCCTAGGGTGTTCAGACATATGTGGTATTGGCCGAGCAGCTCCCATAAGGTCTCCAACACCTGAGGGACCGGGATGAGAGGTAGTCAATCTCCTCTTGGCTTAGCACATACTCCTCGTAGGGGAATCCTCCCAACGGCAAGCCCGATACGTCGTACATCTCATGAAGGATAATGCTAAGCTCACCATTAGGAGTGAAGAATGTGCCGCTGTCCGGACAATAAAGTTCTAAGATACTATGGAACTGATGTGCATTGATCTTCAAACCATGCTGGGTGGCCCCGATAGCCACGTACAACTTTGAGCCCATAAGGTTGGAGTTTTTCGCCAAAATGTATTCGGTGATCTTAGACCACCAAGTGTTGCTACCAGACACGGAGTGAATCCACCCCGGAGCCCGGAAGTCCTTTGGGGGAAACTGTCCCCCGGTCTGGAAGAAATGATGGCGGAAGGTCTCCGCCACCATAGTCGTCTCCCCCATAGGCGATTCATTGTGTAGCAGGTCGGGATGCAGATTAGTCACGCACTTACAAGAACTGTCGACCTCATATCCAGTTGTGGAGCTCGTGAAGAGCCCACAAGTCACCCCATCTTAGGTCGGGGTCAGATCCCAATTCATGATTCTTGGAACCGACAGCGAGCGCAACTCCACGATTAAAAATCCTCTCGGTATGCTACGGAGATAGTAGTGGACTCCATCCACAACTCAGAGCCATCAGCTCTCCCCAAGCAACAGAGCCAAAGGGTCAATTGCGGTATCACCAAACAAAAACTGGGGCTTCTTCAGCTCTGACTTGGCCGCGTCCATCAACTCCACATTAGTGATCAGCTCGCGTAGCGTTAAGTGGTGCCCGTCGGACACCCTCTGTATCAATTCAGTGGGCTTGTCAATAGCAAACACTGGCACGAGATAGAGAAGAGGAAATCGGGAGGGCGCCACATAGCCTGACCCACCAGCAAGACCAATAGCGATGCCCTTTAGGAGGGCCTCGTCAGAAAATGTGGCTGCGAGACAAAGCTAGAGAGAATTAGAACCGAATTCGCAAAGTCCTCCAAACAAGCAATCCTCCATAGGCGAAACCCGCCCGAAGATGAGCAAATAGTGCTCGTTTTATCGATTCCACATTGTTTAGATATAAAGCATCATCGAACAAACCACAGAACTTACCTGAGTGTACTCTGGGGGTGCTAATGGCCGCGCCGGCGATGACCCCGCCAGAAGAATGGTCTGGACCCTTTCCCTTTGAGACACATCTCTTGGTTTTTGACTCCATGTCAGAAAGTCGAAGATGGAGATGAAGTTCTCAAGAAGATTTAAGCGAACAAGATTTCTGAGCACAATAATTTCCCCCAAAGAAGAAGACGAGGCCTATTTAAAGGCAAGACGCTCGTGGTTGGTAGGCGTGGCCATGATTAAGGTCGACGGCCCGGATCACCCGCGAGTGGGAGGCATAGCTACGATCGAGGCCATGAGCGAGATCAATGGCTCGGATCGCTCTCGACAATTCGAATTTGACGATTACGGACGAACCGTCAAAACAGGGAGCGGGTCGGGTAGACCAAACCGAGAAACGGTTTCTTGGCGGATCTAACAGTCAAATTCAAAAG
>NC_033797.1:89336847-89357926 GCF_001876935.1 Asparagus officinalis | reverse complement strand
TCGAGGCGCGTAAAAATGACATCGCCTTGTCAAATCTCATTTATTGCAACCTGACAAACCCACGTGGCCCCCAGCTAGCGGGCACCAACTCGCCTGCGTACACATTGCTCGCCTTCCTCTCTTTTCGGAATTCGCATGTGAGAACAAGTCTCACCTGCTGATAATCACATTTTTTTTCAATTTTATACCCTCATTATCTATTTTTAATGAATAAATATATCACTAATAATTATTTTTATCTTTAATTGTAGGTTAATAAAAAATAAAGCCTAAAAATCTCATCTCTCAACAAAAGCTCATGAATTCAATAAAGAACACAAGCAAGAGCCAAAAGCCCAAGCCCATAATCAAGCTGAGTAGCCTGTAGAAGCCGAAGAAAATAAAAAAATCAAATATGAAAAAAATGTATTCAAGATAGTTGGCCGCAAAGAAACAACGATATCTCTCAATCCGGAAGGCAGAATTTAACATATAATATATAAAAATTACCTATCTTGATGAGACGAAGCCATCCATGAAGGCAGAAATTTGATAGGACATTGATGCTAGCATTGATGCGGGCATCGACGTGGGTATCGATGCCAGCATCAATACTGACAGTTCTGTTACGAATTAAGGACTGATTTTTGATGGTTTTGGATAAGATTTCAATCCAAGGGCTCATATTCATTGATGTTTACTATAAATAGGGGTAGAGAGTAAGGGGTTGATGGGGTAAAAATTTTTGTAACTTCATTTGGAGAGGAGGACCACTCTTAATTGAGAAGGCCTTCCAAATTTATAACTTTTGTTATAATTAATAAAATATCTCAACAAAAGATCATGAATTCAATAAAGAACACAAGCAAGAGCCAAAAAGCCCAAGCCCATAATCAAGCTGAGTAGCCTGTAGAAACCAGAGAAAATAAAAAAATTAAATATGAAAAAAATGTATTCAAGATAGTTGGCCGCAAAGAAACAACGATATCTCTCAATCCGGAAGGCAGAATTTAACATATAATATATAAAAATTACCTATCTTGATGAGACGAAGCCATCCATGAAGGCAGAAATTTGATAGGACATTGATGCTAGCATCGATGCGGGCATCGACGTGGGTATCGATGCCAGCATCAATACTGACAGTTCTGTTACGAATTAAGGGCTGATTTTTGATGGTTTTGGATAAGATTTCAATCCAAGGGCTCATATTCATTGATGTTTATTATAAATAGGGGTAGAGAGTAAGGGATTCATAGGGTAAAAATTTTTGTAACTTCATTTGGAGAGGAGGGCCACTCTTAATTGAGAAGGCCTTCCAAATTTGTAACTTTTATTATAATTAATAAAATAATTTTTTCATCACTTTAAATATTTCTTTTCTTTGTTGGATAATGAAGATGGAGATGAAGAATTATTTAGAGGTTTGCATTTTTTTTATTTTTTTTCTTTCTTTTTAATAATTTCTTTATTATTGCTTATTAGTTAGATTTACATTCGTGCTTGTAGTGTAGATTTATTTTCTTATCTTTTTATTTCCTTTTTGCACTTTAATTTGTAGAGTAGATTTATTTTCTTGTTCATAATTTAGATTTTTATTTTTGTAATTAGTTCTTTTTCTTCTTGTTTTTATTTCTTAAGATGTGAAATTAATTCTTGTAGGAATCTTAGAATTATATGAAACTAGTCTAATTTCTTTTATGTTATGCAAATTATTCTCTTACACTTAAAATGATTATGTATAGAATAATCAACTAGAGAACTAATTGATAGAAGAAGAATTTGATAATCTATGCTTATCTTGAGTGGTTTGGTAGGTTATACTTATGAATTCTAGGATTACTATCTTGCTGTTGTTCTTGTCATGAATCTAATTTTGCTTAGATGATAATTTGATAGGTTATACTTTCCTTAAATGGTTTGATAGTCTATGCTTAATAAATATAAAGTGAAATATTATAAAAAGAGAATAGTTTGTATTTAATAATTGAGATTAGCTAGTGGGTTCAATTCTAGATTTCTCATATCTTTAATTAAACCCTCCGCCTTTTATTTTCTTGATTTTTCTCTTTCTTGCTTTTTTTTCTTCTATTTTTTGATTCTTACTTCTTGTCGCTCAAATTCAATTTATTGTTACTTGCATATATTCAAAACAATCACTCTCACTCATCATAACTCTCACACTTATTCTTTAATTCTATCTTGTCATGCACACAACATAAGAACCAATTCTAATAATCTCTTAAAATTACCTTTCTCGTGGGATCGTTAACTTTTTATACTATAACTTGATCAATTTTGCAGTTGCAATTTTGGTACATAAATATGTAGCATCACCTGCTCTACTCCATTCGCCTGTTCAGTCTTGTTCGCCTGAGGCATCAAGCTCTAAGATCGTCCTCCACTGTATTGAACTTCGCCGGTAGGGATGGACCTCGTATGCACTTCTCCGTTTGCTCGTTGGCTCAGCTCGTTCAAAGCATCAGGTTCTGAGCTCGCCCAAACATGACAGACTCACATGCATGATCAGACCCGTCAAACGGTGTAACTCGTTGACGCCTCTGGGCGATCCGCATGGATAGTCATTTTGAGAATGAATCATTACGTTTAAACGATGCGACCGAACCTAATTACGGACTAAACGGTTATGATTAACTTGAGCCGACGCCTTGAACGGCTAAGGTTAGAGAATAAATCTTAGCATTAAGCCTAAGAAAGATTTCTCGACAACTCATCGTACTGAGGGGAATAGTATGGCTAGCCCGATTCTAACGGTAATCGGTAAAGGCATACCAAACCCGTTAACAGCTGAGGGTTTGCTAAAAATCCTAAAAGTTGACCAACGAGAGGGAAGTATGCGCGTGAAAAGAAACAAAAAGAAGGGGGGGGGGCAATAGATGGGCAACCAAAGCATGATTCCATTCATAATTGACTTTGAGACAATACATTTGAATAAAGTTATGACAATACATTCAAACAAAGTCATAACAAAACAAAAAGGGTCTCAAACATCAATCTACCAAATTGAACCTAGTCTAACTTGCTAAAAGAGGCGAGTTTAGCTCTGATGATAGCTATCTTCCTCACCCAATCCACTTGAACCTGGTCCTCCGCCTCCCTCCGGATCTTGGCCTCGAAAGAAGCAATAACAGTAGAGTCTTCTTGACGGAGCGCCCAAAGGGCTCGCATCTCTCTTTCGAGAACGCCATTAACGTCCACACTTTTGAGCTGTAAGCTTTTCAGAGTCGCCTCTTTCTCCATAAGCTGGGCTTTCATTCGGGCAATGTTGGTGGCTGAAGCGTTAATCTCCACCTGCAATAGGTGTTGTTGTTCAAGCAAGTGCGCGACAAGAGCCGCTTTGTCCAACAGGTCCCTCTCTCGAATCTCTCACTCTTGGGCCCCTCTAATCCAAGCCTGAGCCATGAACTGCTCCACATCCGGTTCCGAGTCCGCACGCAACAAGACTTCCAAGCGAGATAGACATAGCTCGAAGCTAAGAAGTTTGACCAGGTGGCACGAAGCCTTTCAAGCCTCACCCAAACGCTTTAGGTCAGCTATGCAGTTCATGAGGAAAGGCTTGAAATCCTCATAAGTCCCCCAACCGAGGCTAACAGTAGAGACCGCTTGCTTCATAGCATTCTTTAGTTGCCCAACGAGGCCTTGCATGGATCCGAGACTCGGGACGATAGATTCCTGGTTGGCAGGGATCATGGCAATGGGCTCAATCAAAGGGAACACCCCTTCGTCATCGAGAGGAGGCTGAGAGGATTGGGGACAGAAGCAGAAATGTGTTTTTCCTCCTCATCATCAGAGATGATGATGGGTTCAGGCTGAGCAGCCTATCTTTTCCCCTTTGAAGCATACTTTCTCATTCTCGAAGCCATCTCGAACTCAGGAAACCTGAACTTTCTCTTAGAACATTTGAGCAAAAGAACTTCTGAGTAGAGTAATCTTACCACGGAGGGGAGGAGCACTATATACGTGGAATCTTAACGGTCGAGATTCACCAGCAGACGGCTTCGATTCTGCGGTTCAAGTTAAACAGCCAAGAACACGACAGGACGTTTAGAATTTTGCATGAACGGTCGAGATCGGGCAGTTCAAAACGTGGTCTCCCATCAAATCGACGGTTGAAGTCAAAAGCACTATCAAATCTGCATCTCAGAGTAGGAGCATGAAGGTAAGGCGTCATCTTAGTTGGCAGGCGTGGGGACTCACCCGCAAACACACGGCTGGCCCTCTTAAGCTCGCATTTCACCTATGGGGACCTAACTCAAACGACACCAATCTCACTTGTTGCCATCAAATGGCTCAACTTAACCGGAGGAATCAAATGCACCTGGACTTATGGAATGATGGTCATTTTCATTCAAAGTATTCTAGACCATATTTTCAACGTGATTTAGGTCTAAAAACTTTGAAGGGGGTCTCGTAGGCTATAAAAATCGCCTTGACTACAAAAACCCGTCAACAAGAGCTCGATTCTGCCTACATGCTTGACTTTCCAGCACAAGCCAAGCTTATTCAGGGGTCAAACTCACCAGCACAGACGAAACTTGCCTATATGCTCGGCTCGCCAGCACAAGCCAAATTCACGTAACTACAGAACTCGCCTGCACGAGTCAAGTTGATCTTGCATGCACACTTGACTCGCCCACACGAGTCAAGTTCCTTCAAACTCGCCTGCATACTCGACTCATCTGCACGAATGAAAATCATTCATGCACAAGGTTCACCTGTACGTTCGAGACGTCAGCTAGATAATCGACGATCTCGCCAGACTCTACTAAGCACTAGGAGGCTGCAATGTCGTGTACAGGGATAGGCCCTCCCACTCCTACGACATGAAGGGGAGGAGTACAGTGTTCCGAACCCATCAAGTACCTGCTCACAGTACGAGTGACCAGTCGAGCCCAATGAGTAGCAGCTCACAGTATAAGTGACAAGTCGAGTCCACGTAGTTGCCAAACTCGCCTACATACTTGACTCACCTGCACGAGTCAAGTTTGTCCAAGTGACCGAGCTCGCCTGCACATTCATGCAGTCAGCTAAATTTGCCAGAGTACCTAGCGGCTGGGCTATCACGTACAGGAATAGGCCTTCCTATCTCCTGCGACGTGAAAAGGAGGAGTACAGATCTCCGATCCTATCAAGCAGCCACTCACAGTACAAGTGAGAGGCATAGCATCTCTCAACAGGACATGGTCACATCCCATGATTCAAGGGGGGCAACCATGCCGCCTCCCCCTATAAAAGAACTACTCCTGACCACAGAAAAGGGGTTCGGTTCACGTTTTCACAACTAAACTCTTATCTAGCTATTTTTATGTTTGATTTTCATTTCCATAAGCTAGAATTTATTTGAAGTTAGATTTGTTTTTTTATTATACTCATTGTTCAAACACAACCTATTGAGCTTATTGTATTTTCATACGTAGTATAATTTGGGGTTGTGGGATTGAAACTTTGAGTGTTGACATAATTGAGTTCTCACCTTGTTTAGAGAACAATCATTTGTTGTAGAGATTAATTGTGAGGTTTCACTTTGTATTGCACATGTACACCAAGAGGAGTGTAGAGGTGAGAGACGTGATCGGTCCCAAGAGGAGTGACATTAGTAGTAAAGCCTAGTTAGAGATACTAATTCCGAGCACTTGAGAGAGACATGTGAGAGGCCAACACTTGAGATGGGATTTGTGTAGTTACATTGTGAGATTGTGAATGTTAATCGGTGAGCGTTAAAAAATGATATTATATGGTGTAAATGTTATTCAGGTGAGCATAGAAAACCCGGTTATGATATTAGAGTTCTCCCCGAGAGTAGGGAGTGGAGACGTAGGACGGAAGGTTTGAACTGTGTGATCACTTGCTTGTGTTTGAGTTTATCATTGGTGCATTTACTTTTGTGTTTATCCTATATCACCATTGTCTATTACTCTTTGTGTATATTGCCCTATCATATTTGTAATTTGTTTATTTACCCTTGTGTTAGTTTATATATCCTTGCATATATTTCACCATATATTTCTTTTCTAGGATATTGCTCTTTGTTTACATTGCTTATTCTTGCACATAACTCTTTAATATCTATCTTGCAAGAATAATTTGTTAATTAGTTTTTAATTGGCATAAAATTGGATTAGATTAGCATAAACGCCATTCACCCCCCCCCCTCTAGGGTACTTTCAAGTAGTTTATGACATAGTGGCCTTTGCGTGTCATGAACAAGACTTAGTAACATGTGTGTGTACGTTGACTATATTTAAGAGGTGAACCACTTATCTATTATAGGCTGTGCTTATTGACTTAGAAATAAAAGAGATGTTAGGGTGGGAAAGTCTTGGTTTGCATGATCGAATGTGGCTGTTGATTATCTTCTAGGCTCGTACCAGTGAATCGTTTTGCACTGGGGTTGGTCTGTTTGGCTAGTGAATCGTATTGCACTTAGTCCGTGAAATTGTTTTGTCACCCGAGTCCTGCTTGAGTCCGGACAGGCGGGAATTGGATTGTTGTAGGTGTAAATTTTGATCTCCCGAAATAGGGATTTCATTTGTATTTATAAGAACAGCTTATTATAAACTAATGAATCGAAATTACAACAGAAGTGGAGGGAATGCCCTCCTTGTTTAACGTGGGGACTTTTGGTAGCTATAGGACGCCTCGCTCGGTTCTTGCACTGAGTCTACTTCCCTTGGACGATTCGACCGAGGTTGCTGGCAAGCTTTAGTACATAGTAGGAGCTCGGATCGGTAGAGTTCAAGTCTCTGAGTTTGATGGCGATCAGGGCCCGAAACTAGGAGAAGATGCTACAGTACAAAGATTATGCAAAGAGCATGTCATCAACTCCGTCGAGAGTCGAGAGCTAGTGGTTCAGTTAACTGATTGAATTAATCAATTAACTATGAGCGAACCCCTTTTCTGAAGCCAGAAGAGGTTCTTAAATAGAGGAGAGATGGCGTGGCCACTCCTTGAATCATGGGATATGACCATGTACTATTGGGAGATATATTGCAGCTCATTTGTACCATGAGCGGCCATTTGAGGGGCTCAAAGCACTATGCTTCACATCACGTCGTGTGGGAGTGGGAAGGCCCATCCTTGTACGTGGGATAGCGGCTACCCAGTACTCAAGAGATTTTGGCTATCTTATCATTTGCAGGCGGATTCAGCACTTGACTCGTGCAGGTGAGGCGAGCTTCCTGTAGGCGGACTTGGCGACTACATGGGTCTGACCGATCACTCGTACTGTGAGCGGCTACTTGATGGGCTCAGAGTACTGTGCTCCTTCCCTTCACATCGTGGGGAGTGGGAAGGTCCACTCCTGTATGTGGCGTAGCGGCTGCCCAGTACACTGGCGAATTCACCGTTCTTAGGCGAATTCATCTTTCAACTCCGAATCGAGTAAACAGGCGAATTTCAGTTACTTGGATGATCTTGACTCGTGCGGGCGAGTCGATCATACAGGTGAGTTTGTGATGACCAAATGTAAGTGAATTTGGCAATCACGCGGTCTAAGCTCGTGCTAGCGAGCCAAGCCCATGGGTGAGCCCCCATCCTCAAGTTGTGCGGGCGACTTTGAATCGCAGGCGGATTTCACGTAAGTCTGCAGAGGTAATTTTTGCCATCTACAAGACTCCCTTCAAAGTTTTCAGACCTAAACTAACTTGTGTGTGGTCTGGAATACTTTGAATAAAGAAGTTCGAACCAGGTGTATTTGGCTCCCCTTTAGGATTTTTAGCAAACCCTCAGCTATCAACGGGGTTGACTTGCCTTTACCGATTACCGTTTGAATCGGGCTAGCCACACTATTCCCCTCAGTATGATGAGTTGTCGAGTAGTTTCTCTTAGGCTTAATGCTAAGATTTCTGCTCTAATCCTTAGTCGTCTGAGACGTGGGTTTGAGTGAGGCCATTCTATCGGTGGTTCAAAACTCTGGACGGGTCATACTATCCGGAATTCGTCTTCAAAGGCGAACGAATCGTTTAGGCAAAATTCATTTTCGCAGGCAAAATTTGAAATTTTGGGGTCGAGCCAATGTCTTTGCAGGCGAAACCCTTCCTTCAGGTAGTATTCGATTTGATGGGAGGTGAGCCACATGTTCACCGATGAAGCTTTGTGCTTTCCAGCTAAGGCGGCGTGGGTCCGTCAGGTCGCATTAATTGCGATCTGACAATATGACGTCATCTTCGCACCTCGCTTGATGATGAATTATGGTCGTGGTTTTCAAATCCAGCCATTAGATTCAGTCGTAGATTTTGGTTTGGGTCCTGGGTTTTGACCAGCCCATTTCCTGTTTCGATGGTTCCTTCGTAACCGCAAAAGAGAACGAACCATTGAGAGTAATCTGGACCGTCATTTTTTATCGTAGCCACATCTCTCAACCGCCAATGCTTCGCCTCTTGAGAACGATCGTGGCCACATAAGCATTTCCGCTTTTAAATAGGCTTCGTCCCCCTCTTTTGCGAGCTACTGTGCTCAGGAACTTCTGCTCACGTGAAAATTTTCTAGAGAGAAAGAAACTCCCACTTCGTCCCCGACTCCCAGACAAAGCGCCGAAATCCAAGAAATGCGTTCCAAAGGGGGGAGGTCCTGGACGTTATTCTGATCGCATCGCCGCTAGTATGATTGCTAGCGTGCCTGAGACGCACTTAGGTAAGTCAAAAGGTTTGTTTGACGATTTTGCATTGATTGCCGGCGCTAGGGCGGGAAGGTGAGCATTGCTCGTCTTTCTCAGTGGACTCTGCCATTTTTTGGCATTTTCCCAAATTTGGATAAAAATGGCCTTTTTCAGGCGGATTCTGCATTTATTTGTAGAAGGTGACTTCTGCCTTTATAGGCGAAGTCGGCCTTTATCGGGCGAAGGCGAATTCGTTCTTGATAGGTGTAGGCGTATAAAACTGCCTATGGGTCCCTTAGCATAGCTCGGCACGGTGATTCGACAAACCAACGAACCATCGGGTGACGTATCTAAACGTGATCGTTAGTCCACAACACCGAAGCCAAGTGACACACGACGAAGCGGACTAACGAGGCAACAAGGCTAAAGAACCGCACGCAAACAACGGAATAAATCCACTCGCGTGCGGAATCAAGCTAACGGTTCGGTGAGTCAACGAGTCATCCAACTGTGGAACGGATTCGAACTCGAACACCGAAGCAGATTTACTGCCAAATCAGGATCCGGACTGCCAAATCAGAGTTCAGATCAACGACGAAGCTCGGATAAACGGATAAACCATGAAGCCCCCCAAGGGTGGCTCGGTGGCCGAGCTACCCCAAGGTGGCTCGGCCATGGCCGAGCCACCCAAGGGTGGCTCGGTGGCGGAGCCACACTCTGATCTGGGCTCAGATCTGAGCCCATATCCGCTTTGATTGCCTATAAATAGAGGGGGCATGGCTCATTTTTGAGAGGTTGGGATTTTTGGAGGGGAAACTCTGCTGGATTAAAGGCTCAAGACTAAAAAAGATTGGAGCTTTGGAGCTTTGAGGACTCAGACTTTTCAGATCTGGTTCTTGCCGATCATCCACGCCAAATAAGGCAGGAGTTCGAGAGAGATCAGATCTGAGATTTACACGGTCATCCTCTGGATCAAAACTTGGTTTTTGATCCCGAGAAGAGTATTGATTTTGCTTGGTCGATTTCGATTACTAAAGGCTATTATTTTCTTGGTGAAATAGTAGCCCCGGCTGTTATTTCCTTTGTGAAATAGCACCCGTCATACCATGTAGATCTGACCGGATCAAGATCGCACGGTGGTCCACGGATTAACCCCGGTGCAGGCAAAGAACCCATAAAAGCGAGAGATCGCAAAACAGGATCTCGTGATTTGTTCAAGGAAAGTTGTAATTTTTATTTTTTTTCTTTGATTTTGTTGTAACCGGATCTTATCAAAAGACCAGATCTTTTGTAATCGATAAACTATTACTCAAGAGTACAATGGAATCAATGAAAACAACTTTCACAGCGAACAATCTGGCGACCACAGTGGGAGCCACCGATCTCGCTACCGAGATCATTGCGTCGCAGCCGCGGATCTCAATCCCGGTCGAGGAGGAGGTCGAGTATGAATTCGACCAACAAAAGTTCGAGGAGTATCTGTCATCCTCGTCCGGATCCACCTCCCCCCGCAAGTCCAAGAAGTTCTCCTCCAGGAGAAAAGTTCGTTGGTACGAAGAAGTACAGAACGCCAACGAAGCTCTCGCCCCAACTGATGCCAAAGTCGCATCGGGTGAAGCTCCACCGACCTCCAACCAGGTCAAATCTGTTCCTGCCAACACCTCCGTCGTTGAGGGCGTTGTGACTCTCTCAAAGACAACCCGCCAGAGGCGACGTCAACGCCTGGCATGGCAACTCGCTAAGGCAATGGAGTCCACTGACGGGATCCGCTATAACACGGATCTGAAGAGCAAGAGAGGCAAACAGCCTCAACAACCGATGAATGACAGCTCCTCCAAGCCGCCAACGAATGAATGGATCCATGTCAAACGGAACCGTTCAATACTTGATGAGCGCATTCGCAAGCGCCGCGCACTATCAGCGCAAGCACGGGCTCAAGTCCAGGAAGCCCGCAGAAAACTGTAGAAGGAAGTGGCCAAAAAGCTGCCACCAACCCGCCAAGTCTGGAGGCCGAAGTCTGAAGTGGCGATTCAGGCTAAAGAGCAACCTTCGCAGCCTTCAGCAAAAGTTCAACCTCCGGCGAACCACTCTAAATCGCCGATAATTTCCATAGCTACTCCGGGAGATCACGCAGAATCATCCCGAAGAAAGAAGTCAGTTTTGGAGCGCCTCGGTCCACTTCCCGATGGACGATGCAAAGCTCCAGTTCAAGAACGTTTGGGCCCGATAAAGAAGCCCCGAACGACTCAACATGCAGGGGGTCGCTGCCACCTTCAACATGACAAGGAGATCAGGGCAGCTAAGCGCACCAATTTGTGCATTGAAGTCCAGGAGCCTGCTGAGAACTCACGCCCACAAAGGCATGTTTCGAGGCGCGTAACTTTTGAAAGCCCAAAGAAGGCAGTTCGCCCTCAGAAGGAAACATTGTCATCTAATGACGATAGTGTTATACCTGAGAAGTCGTGCCAACACGCGATAGGTTACTCCGACCTTCAAGCAGACGAGTTGTTTTATCGTGTTGGGGGTACGAGTAAAACCAGGAAAAGGAGTCCTCGAGAACTAGAAACTCAATGCCCCTATTCCAAACTCATTCGGGCAGTATTGTCAGAGTGCAACTGCACTAATACAGTTCCTGAAAGAGTTTCGGTTTTCGAAAGACTCAGTACCGAAACGCCAAAACCAAGGCCTAGGCGTTTCCGATGAAGGAGAGCGGTGGTTGAAGACGGAGAATTTTCGAGGGTCACCACTAATATGACCAGCAAAGGGACATCGGCACGGGATAATCTCGAGTCGATTCTGAAAGCACCCCAGCGTATAACCCATCTGCAGTCTGGAACCATCAAACAAGCAACTTATAGTAGGATTCGGACAAGATTACCTTCAGAAGATGAAGAATCAGATGCTGGCTCCGCGGTCGCATAGGATAATACGGTATCCAGCGAAGGATAACCCCGCGAGGCACTTATGATAAGTGCGGAACAAGTGGCCAAGATGCTTGAAGAAGCCATGGCTAAACAACAGGAGAGCTTCAGGTTTGAAATGCAGATGGCCATGGAGAATATGAGAGAAATGCATGACCAACAGATCCAAGCACTGACAAACCAGCAAGGCGAACCAAGTCATCATAACCAGGTTAATCAGGAAGATGAGGATACAAACGCGAATGAAGCTCATAATGCCAATAATCCTCCCGTCAACGCAGGGGGTGGTAACGAGAATGCTAGCGAAAACACAGGTGAAAACTTGAAGATTAAAAACCTCGAGAGCAAAATCAATACATTGATTTCCGCTCAAGAGATGAAGAAGACGGGCATTCCCTATCCATACCCAAGAGAATGGGAATCGATCCCATATCCGGTGAAGTTCAATCTAATTAACTTCACGCCATTTAATGGGATTGGTTCACCCACTCAGCATTTGATTTACTTCAAATCACATCTAGGGGTTATCTCTGGTAATGAGCCTCTGATGGTACGGTCCTTCGTTGGCACTCTTCGTGGAGCCGCCTTCGATTGGTATCGTCGCCTCAAGTTAGGAAGTGTGAATAGCTGGGACGATATGGAGACTAAATTCCTCGCTAACTTCTTCGACGATGACACCGAGATATCCATCGGGTCATTGCTTGACGAGAAACAAAAAGACGGGGAATTGGTTGATACCTTCGTCAAAAGGTTCCGGAACAAGGCAATGAACTGTCGGGACCCGATCACTGAGGAGTTCATTCTTCAGACTTGCCACAACAACCTCGCATTGGACGTGTTGGAAGCAATGGGGACAGTACCGTCCAAAACATGGAAGGATTTAAAGGTTCGAGGAGAGCAAGCCGAGCGATTCCTCAGAAGGAAGAAAGAGGCCAACAGGCGACGAATGCTCCACAGCAGAATTTCGTCCCACGAGGGAAAGGTAAGGCACATGCTAATGCAGTTGATGCTAATCAAACTTTCCAATTGCAACCTCAGCAACAGCCACAGCAACAAGCACCACAACAATCTCGTCCGTAATGGCAACAACGGCCTCAGAAGCAGAAATCTTCGGAGCCAAGATTTCCTAAAGTGTACTCCTTCAAAGATGACGAAGTTCCCGGCATCTTTAAGTACCTGTTGGATAATAACAAAATCTAACTGCCGTCGATCGTGGATCAAGAAGGGGCTAGCAAAGTGACGGATCCGAAGTATTGCGCATACCATAGAGCGGTCCATCACCCTCCAAAGTAATGCTATCATCTCAAGGATAAAATCCAGGCATTAATTGACGTAGGCGTCATAACCCCGAAGCTGTCCAAGAATGTCGGAGCAAATGCAGTGTTAATCAGCTTTGGATCTGTGCCCACAGCATGGTTTAAACCAGAGCGCATCACCAAAGTAGGGATGAAGATAGTGAACGATGACCCACATGGACAGCGCCAAAAAGGACTTGTGCCACACACAGCCCCAAACGGTGAAATCCTCTGGGTTCATCCCGATCTAATTGAAGACGATCAGTGGACGACTTCCTTGACCAGAAAGGGTAAAGGCAAGTCCTACAATGCTACCTCCGCGATCTTTGAAGAAGATGGTAATGAAGCTCCTACCTTCCCGCTCTCCGAAGAAGAACAAGAAGTTTTTGCCACTAGAAGCGGATATGAGTATCACTTCAACTATCCATCGCCTAGTGATCAGTTAGCAGAGCAGGGGGTGACTAAGCAAGGACTAGCCAAAACTCCCACGGAGCTGGGTGTGATTACGGTTCCTAAACCTGTTGAAGAAGCTCGACGACAACTGGTTAATAAACAAAAAGAAAAGAAGCCCTAGGAGGTTCAGAATCCGAAGCAGTCTCGTTTTAATCGTCCGATTGGAAGAGATAAACTAGAAAGCTCGAACACTCCGCACGTCTTCGATATTATGGATCAACTAGCTAACATCCCAGCGCGGATAACATTGTATGAGTTGCTACGGTTGTCTAAAGAAACCAGGGAAGCCTTGCAAGAAGCCTTGGCCAATTCCGAAGTGTTCCTTACTCGGATCAAGCCGGCACTTGAAGAGCCAGAACTGTCAGTTCAACACTGCAACATAGCGGCTAAAAACCTTCCCTGTATTACCTTCACCAAAGAGGATATACAGACGAAGAATTCAAACCATGATCGACCCTTATATTTCATTGGGTACATTGGCTCCAGCAAAGTCAACCGAATCCAAGTGGATCCGGGTTCTGCTGTGAGTATCATGCCGCTTTGCTTGATACATATCCTTGGCATTCCAGTTAGTAAGTTGGATTCAACACTAGCGGGTCAAGACCCTTGGGTAAGATCCGGGTAAAATGTCAAATGGGTGATTTGAAGACGGAAGTCACATGTTATGTGATCGATGCCAAGACTTCATATAACTTACTATTGGGTCGGCCTTGGATCCATGGTAACGTTATAATCCCCTCCACTCTCCATCAGTGTTTGAAATATGTCGACACTGATAATAAGGTTAGGACGGTGGTCGCGGATAAGCAACCATTTAAAGGGTATGAGAATTATTTCACTGATTCTCTCCTTTATGGTAACGAATCCGATACCGAATCATCGGCCCATGGCACGGACAGCGGAGAAGAAGCTGATACCAAAGCCGGATTTGATTACAATGGAGGTTATGTTTTAAACGACATTGTACCCTTTGTAATCAACCTTGACGATGAACAATCGTTAGAGGGCAGTTGTAACTGACAACTTGCCAATAATGAAATAAATAATGATTTAGAGTACTCCCTGTCTCTTGATAATGTGATAAAAGAATTGTGTGATAATCCCGATTTATATCTGCCGCTTCGATCGTCTTATGTAGCAAAGAAACGCCTCCAACATTCTTTCGGAACAACCTTGGTCATTCCTACCATAATAGGAGGCGAAAGAGAAGTGATTTACGATAAAGGAGAGGGTTTTCCATTACCAGATCATTTCTTAAGGGATGATGAGAATGATGACAAACCTGGTCAGCATTTATCTAAGTATAGTCCGGAAGCGCGCAAGCTCATGGAAAAACAGGGATATGATTTCACACTCGGAGAAGGTCTATACTTCGATCGAGGTCCTCCTATTCCAGCCAAAGCGGCATATGTACCAAAAGGGAAACCCGACGATTACTATAAATACAGACGAGGGTTAGGGTATGAATCTTCTTCAGAAGACGAATGTTGCTGGTTAATCAATAACCAATTATCTGGGCAATACAAAGATGGATATCCGTCAGATTCCTTAGAATGGGATTCCGATACAAGTCTGGGGGAAGCATTCAAAGCCTTAACGGCGAACATGGCTACAGCTGATCCGTCAACAATAGAGAACGATGATCAAATGCCAACATGGGAAGACCCGTGGGTTCATCACCTGAACATGTAGTATGGTGATAGGTTTGAACAGAGGGAACCCCCCACTGAAGAGGGTGATGAAGCTAACCCAAAGCCTATATTCATCAGCGACAGTCTTCCCCCAGATGAGAAGGAGGAATTGATTGCTCTCATCAGGGAATATATCGACGTCTTCGCATGGAATTATGAAGACATGCCAGGGCTCGACCCCAATGTCGCAATGCACCGCCTCGATATCAAGCCGGATGCCAAACCTGTCAAGCAACAGCAAAGACGGTTTCGTCCGCAGATTATGGAAGCCATTGAGGCAGAGGTTAAGAAGTTGATCGAATCAGGATTTATCCGAGAGGAACAACATCCAGACTGGTTAGCCAACATCGTTCCCGTCATGAAGAAGAATGGCAAAATCAGGATTTGCATCGACTTCAGGAACCTGAATGAAGCATGTCCAAAAGACAATTTTCCTCTCCCAATCACGGATGTCATTATCGACAATACATGCGGATTTGAGAGAATTTCTTTTATGGATGGTTTTTCAGGATATAACCAAATCAAGATGCACCCAGATGACGAGAAGCATACAGCGTTCAGAACGCCCCTCGGTGTCTTTTGCTACACGATGATGCCTTTCGGTCTAAAGAATACAGGCACCACATACCAGCGAGCAATGACTAAGATTTTCCAAGAACATCTCAGGAAAACAGTCGAGTGCTACGTTGATGATTTGGTTGTAAAAATCCGCAACAAAGAAGATCACATCAAGGACTTGAAGACGATGTTTGATCTCATGCGGAGTCATCAATTGAAGATGAACCCCACTAAATCCTTCCTTGGAATGTCCAGTGGAAAATTCCTTGGGTTCGTCGTCACCACTAAAGGTATACATATCGATCCTGATAAAGTGAAGGCGATACATGAACTGCAACCCCCTAGAAATCTAAGAGAACTCAGGGGATTGCAAGGGCGGTTAGCTTACATCCGGCGGTTCATTTCAAATCTTTCTGGGAAATGCGAACCATTCTCTAAGCTAAACAAGAAAGGGGTGTCATTTATTTGGGACGACGCTTGCCAAAAAACATTCGAAGATATCAAAACATATCTGACGAATCCTCCTGTTCTCGTTGCACCGAAATCAGGTAGACCGTTCTTGATTTACCTCAAGGTGATGAACCACTCGATAAGTGCTTTACTAGCACAATCAGGTAGACCGTTCTTGATTTACCTCAAGGTGATGAACCACTCGATAAGTGCTTTACTAGCACAAGACAATGATAACGGTCACGAACAGGTAGTCTATTACCTAAGTCGGACCTTGGTAGGCGCCGAGTCTCGATATCCGATGATTGAGAAAGAATGCCTCGCATTGGTATTCGCAATGCAGAAGATGCGGCATTACTTGGTTGGACAGACGATTTACATCATTTCTAACGTTAATCCAGTACGGGTATTTATGACGCAACCGGCCTCTATGAATTGGCGGTTAGCGAAGTGGGCCCTTCTCTTGTCCCAATATGATTTGCACTTCAAACAGTAGAAGTCGATCAAAGGACAAGCGATTTGTGATCTTTTGGCGGCAAATCCAACAACGGATACAGCAGAAGTGTATGATGATTTGCCGGATGAAACCCACGAAGTTAACACTACATCGCACCAAGAAGTATGGCAATTATACTTCGATGGTGCTTCAAGGGCAGTTAATAGGGCAATAACCCCCGGATGTTCTACAGTCTCCTTCGGAGTTGGAGTTGTCTTAATTTCCCCGAGGAAGCATATGATGCCTCAGGATTATTCACTGACTAGTCCGTGTTCCAATAACGTAGCTGAGTACAACGCGCTTCTCATTGGACTCGGTTCTGCCAAGGAGCTGGGGGTCGAATATCTCGAAGCTTTTGGAGATTCTCAATTGATAGTCAACCAAGTCCGCGGAGAGTATGAAGTCAGGAACCAAGACCTGATCTCGTACCACCAGGAGGCCATCAAAATGGCAGATTCTTTTGAAGAATTCTTTATTGAATACATCCCTCGTCTCCAGAACGCTTATACGGATGTACTGGCAGCACTAGCGGTATTACTTGCGCAACCTTCCGAAACTGAGCTGTTAAACACAGTAAGGACGCATCAACTCTGCATACCCATATACGATATGGATATTGAAGAAGAAGATGATAGAAACATGAGCGCCAAAGAGGTGAATTCAACTCAAATTGGGTCTGAGTCCCGAGATTGGCGTTTTCCCATCATTGACTGAAAGGGAATCAATCCGCCGAAGAGCACCAAGATTCTTCTATAATACCGAGACCCATACATTATACCGTAGAGGGTACGATGGTTTGTTACTCCGATGCCTTTCGAACAAAGAAGCAGAAGAAGTTCTTAAGGAAGCACACAAAGGAGGATGTGGTGCACATCAGCCCGAGCCCAAACTGTATGATCGCATCAGAAGAATGGGATATTTTTGGCCAACAATGGTTTGTGACGCAATCGAATACGCCCGAGAGTGTCATACTTTTCAAATACATACAAATTATATGCACCAACCACCAGAGCATTTACACACGTCAACCACGTCTTGGCCGTTCGAGACATGGGGTATGGACATTGTCGGTCTTATTTTTCCCCCTTTAGTCAAAGGTGATCGATTCATTCTCGCAATCACGGATTACTTTTCAAAGTGGGCTGAAGCGATTCCGCTTAGAGAAGTAAAGATGAACAACGTCATCAATTTCATCAAGCATTATGTCATATACAGACACGGTGTTCCAAGACGGATCATTCATGACAACGGTCCACAGTTCATAAGCAACGCCTTCGTCAGGTTTTGTGACAAGTTCAAAATTCAAGATGTTTCGTCAATAGCTTATTATCCCGCTGCGAATGGATTAGCTGAGGCGTTTAACAAGACGATCATTAAGATCCTATCAAAGCTCGTGAAGACCAATAAACGAGACTGGGATGATAAACTCGGTGAAGCACTCTGGGCTTATCGCACCACCATACGCACACCTACAGGGGCCACTCCATATTCATTGGTATACGGATGTGAAGCTGTGTTACAATTGGAAATCCAAATCCCATCCCTTCGATCGCTCTCACAACCGAGATGACGACAGAAGAACAATATCAGAAACATCTCGAAGAACTCGAAATGTTGGATGAAAAGCGCTTGGAAGCTCAACAACACATTGAGTTTTATCAAGCCAGAATATCTAGGGCTTTTAACAAAAGAGACCGACAGATAAGCTTCAAGGAAGGAGATCTAGTCCTCGCTGCTCGCCGACCGATAATCCTCAACTCCAAGAAGAAAGGTAAATTTGAACCCAAATGGGAAGGACCGTTTGTGATAGACACGGTCTACTCAAACGGTGCATATCGCCTGATTACTCAAGATGGCACTAGGCAATTAATGCCAATAAATAGGAAGTTCCTGAAAAAGTATTATCCCTAGTACATCCAGGATAACTCATTTACCGGGAAATTCCTTGAAGAATATCACACTTAATATTCTAGAGGATAACCCAAAACCGGGAAATTCCTTGAAGAATATCACACTTAATATTCTAGAGGATAACCCAAAATTATTTTCACCACCATAATCCCTCACTGATCAATTTCAATTGACAGTGAGTCCACCAAAAGTGTCTTTCTGGTCCAAACCACCAGCAAATTCCCCTCTTGACTCTTTTCATGAACAAGAGGTCCACTTTCAGTTTAGAGTCCCCTTTCGATAAACGAAAGAACTCCCTTCTTTTTTCGGAAGTTTATCCCGAATCCTAAGCAGGGATAAGTCTGCGCCTAACACGCGCTGCCGGTTTAGTCTTTTTTCTGCACAAAAAGACACCAGAGTTCGATTCTGGGGTATTCTATCCTGAAACCTAAGCAAGGATAAGTCTGCGCCTGACACGCGCTGCCGGTCAGTTCTTAACCGTTTAAAAAGAACACCCGTTCATATATTCAACATTGTGACAGGTTGTTATTAATAACACCAGAATCCATGCCTTACACGCATGGGGAATTTCATCCTGAATCCTAAGAAAGGATATGCCGACGCCTAACACGCGTCGCCGGTTTAGTCTTTCTCCGTGGAAGAAGACACCAGAGTTCGATTCTGGGGTATTCTATCCTGAAACCTAAGTAAGGATAAGTCAGCGTCTAATACACGTTGCCGGGTAGCCTATTCCCGTAACAATGGCGAAGTCTACGTATTCGAAGTCGTAGCAGCGAGTCTAAGGGAATTCATTCCGTTAGCACAACGTCACATGCGGAACGGATTTAGACAATTCGCATGCTAGCCCGACTCAAACGGTAGTCGGTAAAGGCTAATCAAATCCGTTGAAGGTTGGGGGTTAGCCAAAAATCCTAAAGTCAACGCCTAACACGCTTTGCTGGGTAGCTTGTTCCCGTAACAATGGTGAAGTCTACGTATTCGAAGTCGTAGCATCAAGTCTAAGGGAGTTCATTCCTTTAGCACAACGTCACATGCGGAACGGACTTAAAACAATCCGTATGTAAGCCCGATTCAAACGGTAATCGGTAAAAGCATGTCAAATCCGTTGAGGGCTGAGGATTTGCCAAAAATCCTTAGTCAACGTCTGATACACGTTGCTGTTTAGTCTTTTCACAGGAGAAAGACGAAGTCTACCTATTAAATATCGTAGCATTAAAAGGGTTAACTCTTTCAGCATAACGTCACATGCGGAACGGACTTAAACAATCCGCATGCTAGCCCGACTCAAACGGTAGTCGGTAAAGGCGCATCAAACCCGTTGATGGCTGAGGGTTTTCCAAAAATCCTATATATACGAAAGTCACTAACGCACCAGCCCCATTAGTTGGTTTCGTGACTTTGACATCCAACAAATTCGGGATAAGATCCACACGTGCAGATGAATCAGCTTTAATAGTTGGTCCTGCAGCCCAATATTTAGGACTGCTATGCTCCAATACCTCAAGAGCTTAAACTGTGTATACTCCAACAAATGTCAAGCGATTTGAAACCCTAGGTCAACGCCTATCAACGCGTAACCCTAGGTTAACGCCAGTCAACGCGTTGCGAGCAAAAAGTCAACACGAGTCAATATATCATGACGGAGATAGTTAGTTCAAAGTCAATTCGATGACACGAGCCAAACTCAACTCATCAGTCTTAGATTTAAGACTTCGACGACGGCCAGACAATAAACGCGGCGCCGGAAGGATTTCAGCTATTCGTCAAAGCATCGAATAGACTGAAAATCGAAGGAGTCAGGAATTGTAGCTAACTGCAGGTCCTTTACACTGACCAGGCTAAACCAGTCCTAAACCAGTCTTGAACCAGGCCGGTTCAGCTCATCCTTAATACTCCAATAAGGTATACGAGTATAAACTATTCCCTATTTTTGTTGAGAAGTTTCTGGAGAGTATTTTTCTAAAAATATTCTTAAGGATAACTCAACAATACTCCGAAAAGTATACGCGTATAAACTGCTTCTTAATACTCCAATAAGGTATACTAGTATAAACTATTCCCTATTTTTGGTTGAGAAGTTTCTGGAGAATATTTTTCTAAAAATATTCTTAAGGATAACTCAACAACACTATGCCGGACAACGCATCGCAAATAAAGACTCAACGCCAACAATCGATGGTCAGTTCTATGTTGAACCAGGAAACACGAGATAAAGATCAGAAAATCAGGAATCGACTTCAAGTTCAAAATTTCGACAACGGTCAGACAATAAATGCAGCACCGGAACCCTTACAGACATTCGACAAAGCACCGAATAGCCTGAAGGATTGAAGGAATCAAGAATAGAAGCCATTCCAAGGCCCCGTTGCACCGACTGAAGGTTGGGACAATCATATCCAAAGTATTTCAGACTCTTCTATAAAAGAACGAGGCTGAAATACTTTGGAGGGGGTATCTGTAGGCGTATAAAACTGTCTTTGGGTCCCTTAGCACAGCTCGGCACGGTGATTCGACAAACCAATGAACCATCGGGTGACGTATCTAAACGCGATCGTTAGTCCACAACACCGAAGCCAAGTGACACGCGACGAAGCGGACTAACGAGGCAACGAGGCTAACGAACCGCACGCAAACAACGGAATAAATCCACTCGCGTGCGGAATCAAGCTAACGGTTCGGTGAGTCAACGAGTCATTCAACTGTGGAAC
>NC_033797.1:89322140-89335847 GCF_001876935.1 Asparagus officinalis | reverse complement strand
TTTTTTCGGGCGCAAAAAATGGAACCTGGCTCAAGAGTTGGCTCGCCTAAGACTGCAGGCTTGCCGCGATTTGAGCGGTTTGGCAAATATCGGGAAGCGCTGGCTCAAAAGAGGGATGGGCTCGCGGCTAAACTGCTTCAGGCTCGCCTGATTTGAGCGGTTTCGCCTGGAGAGAGAAAAAAGATGGTATATATCCTGGGCTCAAAAGTGATGTCCCCCAAGCCTTGAATAATCAGGCGTCGTGGGGGATGAGGGCTTGCGCGTCGAGACGAGGGGCGAGAGGCTTTTCGTCGCCGCGTCTTTGGATGGTTTTTGAACGAGGAGCGTTCATGTCGACGACGGACGGCGTATTCTGGCGTGCGCACAAATGGTTGATTCGCTCTTGGCAGCAGGGTCCTGGCGAGGATTGTTCATCCGACCCATTCAGCAGCCCCTAGATCTGGCATTTCCGAATCGGCTCGCCTCACTGGTCGGCGGGGAAAAGAAGCGCCCTGCATGCGGCTTGGGTAGATCCCTCAGGCTGTTGCCGTCAAGCCTCCTTGGGGGGCTGGGCCACCGCGCACGATTCTGCAACCATCGCGAGATGGTATTGCTGGCGAGAAAGAGGACGAATTGTAAGTACCGCTTCGAATTTGAATCACCAGGGCTCAAGCAGTAGTCGCTGCAGCAACTTCGTCAGACTGCGCCAGCGCACCAATTCATTGTAATGACGGCTCTCCCACTGTGGTCGCCATCTCTGTATGGGTGAAAATTTGATTCTTCCGAAGGAAGGGAGTTTCGTTTGTATTTTATAAGAACGCTTATTATGCAAACTAACAATCAAAGATATTTACAAGCAGAAGCGAGGGAAGGCCCTCCTTGTGTTTTGTGTGGGGACTTTAGGTGGCGATAGGATGTCTCGCTCGTGCTCGTGCCGAGTCTTCTGCTTCGCTCTGGACGGACCTCGAGTCGAAAGTTGATGACGGAGCCGGACTTCGGTTCACAATGAGGGAGCCTTTGGCAAATGGTCCAGGTTCAACCTTTGGGAGATTAGCCAGAGAATATGCAAGGCCAATCCGCCTTTCTTCATGCTGCTGGAAGATGGGTTTTTAACAGGCAACCAGGGATGGCATGGGCCTCTCGCTTGATTCATGGGATTTGGACCACTTAATAGAGGTGAGGGAGATAGCTTGACTGCTGCCTTGAATATGGGATGTGACGCACACGTTTGTTCGGAGACGTCCTGCTGTTCATTTCGTACGCGCAATGGTCATTCGAAGAGCTTGTGCTCTGCATCACGCTAGCATAGCAGTGGGAAAGCCCCGTCCTGCGTCATGGCGTGACAACGGCTGTCAGAGTGCTTGCGTGGATCTGAGCCAATCAACCGAGCGTTGGCGAACTCGTCCTCTTCACGCTGGACAACTGAGGTGAGCCGCATTTATGAGGGTGCAGGCTGTTTCGGCGGCCTGTCCCTCATTCGTACTGTGGACGGCCCATCGACGGCCTGGAGTATTGTGGGCCCTGCTCCCTTGATTTGTGGGATTTGACGGCATTGATGTAACTGTTTCCCATATCCAAGTGGGCAGTTGACAGTGAGGCTGGCGAGTCTTCAGCTTGGTTGAGGCGAGCTTGCAGGCGAAACTGGGTCTGCAGGTTGCGTTTGGGACTGCAGGCGGACTTGGGTCTGCAGGCTGAGGCTAGCAGGCGAATTGGGTTGCAGGCGAGGCTGCCAGGTGCGGCAGGCAGACTTGGTTCAGGCGGATTTGGGACTTGCAGGCGAATTTCGAGTTGCAGTGAGCGCAGACATTTTTTTTTTTTTTTTTGGGTCTGCAGGGCGGATTTTGGGACTGGCAGGCGAATTTGAGTTGGCAAGGCGAGCTCGCTGAGCATGGATTGGAAGAATAGGCCGTAACTTTCAAACCGTAAAGTAAAGGATTGGACGAATTATATGAAAATCGCTCATTCTCGACGAGATCGAGCGCAATCATCCGAACCAAGAAGCGTAAGGCTTTGTTCGGCTTCCTCGTTTGGCAAAATTCTTACGGTTTGGGAGATATATCCGCGTTTTCCCTTTTTCGGCTATTTGGGTGAGAGGTTTTAGCAGTTTTGTTCTGAACTTCTCTGATAAGGATTTAAAGGCGATTTTTATTGCCTACAGGAGCTTCTTGGACTTGCGGGGGGAGGTAAATCCGGACGAGGATGAGAGATACTCCTCGAACTTGGCCTGGTCGAATTCATACTCGACCTCCTCCTCGACAGGGATTGAGATCCGCGGCTGCGACGTGACGATCTCGGCAGCGAGATCGGCGGCTCCCACTGTGGTCGCCAGATTGTTCGCGGTGAAAATTGCCTTCATTGAATTCATTGTTATCTCAAGTAATTGCTTTTTTTTGTTACAAAAGATCCGGTCTTTTTTTAGATCCGGTTACAACGAAATCAAAGAAAAAAGAAAAAGATTACAACTTTCCTTCCGAACAAATCACGAGCTCCTGTTTTGCGGTCGCTCGCTTGTGTGGGTTCTTTGCCAACGCCGGGGTTAATCCGTGGACCACCGCGCGATCTAGATCCGGTCGGATCTACACGATTTGATGGGTATTATTTCGCGAAGGAAATAATAGCCGGGGGGGATTAATTCACCAAGGAAATAATCGCCCTTAATTCTCGGGATCAAAGGCCAAGCTTTGATCCGGAGTATGATCTCGTGTAGATCTCAGATCTGATCTTTCTCTCTCTCAAACTCCTGCCTTTTGTGACGTGGAGGCTCGCCGAGAACCAGATCTGAATGCTCAAGTCTCCAAGTCTTCAAAACTCCAAGCTCGATTTTCAATTCGGTAGAGTTTCGGCTCTCAAAGTTCCAACCTTTGAAAAATGAACCAAGGAGGCCTATTTATAGGCTCTCTGAACTGTGCCCATGCACAGACCTGGGTCGGCCACCTATGGGTGGCCGGCACTGGGCCGAACCACCCATAGGTGGCTCGGCTCTTGGCCGAGCCACCCATGGGTGGCTCGGCTTTGGCCGAGCCCCCCTTAGGCATTGGGTTTCGTCGTTTTGCGTTTTCGGTTCAGTCCGTGATTCGGTTGACTTAGACTCTGATTTGTTGATCTGATTTGGCAGTAAATCCGATTCCTGATTTGGCAGTAAATCCACTTCTGAGTTCGAGTCCGAAACTGATCTTGATTCGATCGTGATTCGTCCGAGTCTGCCCTTGGTTGGATGACTCGTTGACTCTTCGAACACTTGGCTTGATTCCACACGCGAATGGATGTATTCCGTTGCTTGCGTGCGATTCGTCAACCTCGTCGCCTCGTTGGTTCGTCGGTTTGTGCCGAGCTGTACTAAGGGACCTATAAGCAATTTTATACGCCTACAACTTTCTCTTGTGAAATTATGTGAAATTATCTTCACAAACTCAAACTCGAAAATGCTTAAAAGCTTTTAAACACACTTAAACAAAACTTAAACCCTTGTTAAACTTGATTAAAACATTTTCTTAGTTGTCCCAAAAAATGAGAGCAAAGGGGGTATATATAGGAACCAAAAACATCAGCAAAAACCCCAAACAAAAAGACCAAAAAGCCCTTAGCAAACATAGCTGGAAAAGACAGAAATATAGCCGTTATTGTACGACGGTCAACCGCAGAGCCATGGCTGAAATTAGCCGTTGGGATGCAAAACTGGAAAAGTCACGATCGACCGCAGAGGTAGGTCCGGTCGACCGCGAATAGCTAAAAATCAAAGCTTGCTCTCTGGAAAAATGGCGGTCGACCGCAGAGGCACGCGGGTCGACCGTGCACTGATATTTGATGTGCACAGTTTTGAAAACAGATTTCTAATTTTAAAATCCTATTTAAAAATATCAAAAAAATTCTAAAAATTATGAAACTTTGGGAAATGATTATAGACATGATAATACACATGCTAAAAAAACTGGTTTTCAAAAAAGACCTCCCAAATGTAAAATATCATTATTTTACAAAATAGTCCAAAACATAAAAATGTGAACACTTAAATTTTGACATTTTGACTAAACCATATTTTGAAACTTTACAAAATGATTTTGTGGATATAATAAAAGATGTGTATGATGATTGTTAAGTCCATAACCCATGAAAATAATATTTTCACAAAATTGCATATTCTACGTAATATATTCTTAAACACAATAGAGTATGAAACATATGATTATATATGTGAATGTTAATTTGTTTCATATCTATATAGCTAAACCAAAACACAATAATAAATATGAAATATGTAATATTATATTTATAAACAGGAAAACTCAAAAATATGTATGTATAACTATATATATACATGGAAACCAAACATATATGTATATATGAAACTATATATATATATATATATATATATATATATGTATATATATATATAACTATGTATATATTAAACCAAAACTGAATTGTGTATATATATATATAACTATGTATATATTAAACCAAAACTGAATTGTGTATATATATATATAACTATGTATATATTAAACCAAAACTGAATTGTGTATATATATATATAACTATGTATATATTAAACCAAAACTGAATTGTGTATATATATATATAACTATGTATATATTAAACCAAAACTGAATTGTGTATATATATATATAACTATGTATATATTAAACCAAAACTGAATTGTGTATATATATATATAACTATGTATATATTAAACCAAAACTGAATTGTGTATATATATATATAACTATGTATATATTAAACCAAAACTGAATTGTGTATATATATATATAACTATGTATATATTAAACCAAAACTGAATTGTGTATATATATATATAACTATGTATATATTAAACCAAAACTGAATTGTGTATATATATATATAACTATGTATATATTAAACCAAAACTGAATTGTGTATATATATATATAACTATGTATATATTAAACCAAAACTGAATTGTGTATATATATATATAACTATGTATATATTAAACCAAAACTGAATTGTGTATATATATATATAACTATGTATATATTAAACCAAAACTGAATTGTGTATATATATATATAACTATGTATATATTAAACCAAAACTGAATTGTGTATATATATATATAACTATGTATATATTAAACCAAAACTGAATTGTGTATATATATATATAACTATGTATATATTAAACCAAAACTGAATTGTGTATATATATATATAACTATGTATATATTAAACCAAAACTGAATTGTGTATATATATATATAACTATGTATATATTAAACCAAAACTGAATTGTGTATATATATATATAACTATGTATATATTAAACCAAAACTGAATTGTGTATATATATATATAACTATGTATATATTAAACCAAAACTGAATTGTGTATATATATATATAACTATGTATATATTAAACCAAAACTGAATTGTGTATATATATATATAACTATGTATATATTAAACCAAAACTGAATTGTGTATATATATATATAACTATGTATATATTAAACCAAAACTGAATTGTGTATATATATATATAACTATGTATATATTAAACCAAAACTGAATTGTGTATATATATATATAACTATGTATATATTAAACCAAAACTGAATTGTGTATATATATATATAACTATGTATATATTAAACCAAAACTGAATTGTGTATATATATATATAACTATGTATATATTAAACCAAAACTGAATTGTGTATATATATATATAACTATGTATATATTAAACCAAAACTGAATTGTGTATATATATATATAACTATGTATATATTAAACCAAAACTGAATTGTGTATATATATATATAACTATGTATATATTAAACCAAAACTGAATTGTGTATATATATATATAACTATGTATATATTAAACCAAAACTGAATTGTGTATATATATATATAACTATGTATATATTAAACCAAAACTGAATTGTGTATATATATATATAACTATGTATATATTAAACCAAAACTGAATTGTGTATATATATATATAACTATGTATATATTAAACCAAAACTGAATTGTGTATATATATATATAACTATGTATATATTAAACCAAAACTGAATTGTGTATATATATATATAACTATGTATATATTAAACCAAAACTGAATTGTGTATATATATATATAACTATGTATATATTAAACCAAAACTGAATTGTGTATATATATATATAACTATGTATATATTAAACCAAAACTGAATTGTGTATATATATATATAACTATGTATATATTAAACCAAAACTGAATTGTGTATATATATATATAACTATGTATATATTAAACCAAAACTGAATTGTGTATATATATATATAACTATGTATATATTAAACCAAAACTGAATTGTGTATATATATATATAACTATGTATATATTAAACCAAAACTGAATTGTGTATATATATATATAACTATGTATATATTAAACCAAAACTGAATTGTGTATATATATATATAACTATGTATATATTAAACCAAAACTGAATTGTGTATATATATATATAACTATGTATATATTAAACCAAAACTGAATTGTGTATATATATATATAACTATGTATATATTAAACCAAAACTGAATTGTGTATATATATATATAACTATGTATATATTAAACCAAAACTGAATTGTGTATATATATATATAACTATGTATATATTAAACCAAAACTGAATTGTGTATATATATATATAACTATGTATATATTAAACCAAAACTGAATTGTGTATATATATATATAACTATGTATATATTAAACCAAAACTGAATTGTGTATATATATATATAACTATGTATATATTAAACCAAAACTGAATTGTGTATATATATATATAACTATGTATATATTAAACCAAAACTGAATTGTGTATATATATATATAACTATGTATATATTAAACCAAAACTGAATTGTGTATATATATATATAACTATGTATATATTAAACCAAAACTGAATTGTGTATATATATATATAACTATGTATATATTAAACCAAAACTGAATTGTGTATATATATATATAACTATGTATATATTAAACCAAAACTGAATTGTGTATATATATATATAACTATGTATATATTAAACCAAAACTGAATTGTGTATATATATATATAACTATGTATATATTAAACCAAAACTGAATTGTGTATATATATATATAACTATGTATATATTAAACCAAAACTGAATTGTGTATATATATATATAACTATGTATATATTAAACCAAAACTGAATTGTGTATATATATATATAACTATGTATATATTAAACCAAAACTGAATTGTGTATATATATATATAACTATGTATATATTAAACCAAAACTGAATTGTGTATATATATATATAACTATGTATATATTAAACCAAAACTGAATTGTGTATATATATATATAACTATGTATATATTAAACCAAAACTGAATTGTGTATATATATATATAACTATGTATATATTAAACCAAAACTGAATTGTGTATATATATATATAACTATGTATATATTAAACCAAAACTGAATTGTGTATATATATATATAACTATGTATATATTAAACCAAAACTGAATTGTGTATATATATATATAACTATGTATATATTAAACCAAAACTGAATTGTGTATATATATATATAACTATGTATATATTAAACCAAAACTGAATTGTGTATATATATATATAACTATGTATATATTAAACCAAAACTGAATTGTGTATATATATATATAACTATGTATATATTAAACCAAAACTGAATTGTGTATATATATATATAACTATGTATATATTAAACCAAAACTGAATTGTGTATATATATATATAACTATGTATATATTAAACCAAAACTGAATTGTGTATATATATATATAACTATGTATATATTAAACCAAAACTGAATTGTGTATATATATATATAACTATGTATATATTAAACCAAAACTGAATTGTGTATATATATATATAACTATGTATATATTAAACCAAAACTGAATTGTGTATATATATATATAACTATGTATATATTAAACCAAAACTGAATTGTGTATATATATATATAACTATGTATATATTAAACCAAAACTGAATTGTGTATATATATATATAACTATGTATATATTAAACCAAAACTGAATTGTGTATATATATATATAACTATGTATATATTAAACCAAAACTGAATTGTGTATATATATATATAACTATGTATATATTAAACCAAAACTGAATTGTGTATATATATATATAACTATGTATATATTAAACCAAAACTGAATTGTGTATATATATATATAACTATGTATATATTAAACCAAAACTGAATTGTGTATATATATATATAACTATGTATATATTAAACCAAAACTGAATTGTGTATATATATATATAACTATGTATATATTAAACCAAAACTGAATTGTGTATATATATATATAACTATGTATATATTAAACCAAAACTGAATTGTGTATATATATATATAACTATGTATATATTAAACCAAAACTGAATTGTGTATATATATATATAACTATGTATATATTAAACCAAAACTGAATTGTGTATATATATATATAACTATGTATATATTAAACCAAAACTGAATTGTGTATATATATATATAACTATGTATATATTAAACCAAAACTGAATTGTGTATATATATATATAACTATGTATATATTAAACCAAAACTGAATTGTGTATATATATATATAACTATGTATATATTAAACCAAAACTGAATTGTGTATATATATATATAACTATGTATATATTAAACCAAAACTGAATTGTGTATATATATATATAACTATGTATATATTAAACCAAAACTGAATTGTGTATATATATATATAACTATGTATATATTAAACCAAAACTGAATTGTGTATATATATATATAACTATGTATATATTAAACCAAAACTGAATTGTGTATATATATAAAGTCCACTAATCTTAGACTCCTTAACTTGGGGTGTTCCCTCATGTGTGACACATAATTTTTCCCAAATTTCGTATGCGGTTGCACACGTGGAGACTCTATTGTATTCATTAGGGGAAAGACCACAAATTAACGCGTTCATAGCCTTAGCATTGAGATTGGCAAGGTGCCTTTCACCATCGGACATGTTCTCAACTTTGGATTTCTCTACATATTTCTTTTCAATAAGCCCTAGGATGTCAAGGTCAATACAACGAAGATAAATTCTCATCCTAGCCTTCCAATAAGCAAAATTGCTCCCGGTGAAGAGAGGTGGCCTAGTTGTGGATTGTCCTTCTAACATATGCATATTCAAAGAAGCCTCCATAAGATCTTTACTCTAAGGTGATTAAACCAAAAATTAATATAGAGACCAAGCTCTGATACCAATTGTTGGACCCTAGAGGGGGGGTGATTAGGGTCAAAAGGCTCTAATATGCAAATTAAAAACACACAACAATCAATTCACAGTAAATAGATGCAAACAAGGTAAATAAGAGAGGGTTAGGAATCGTTATCCTTGACGCGCGATGTGTTAACGAGGTTCGGCCCTCTGGCCTACGTCCCCGCTCCCCACTCTCGAGGAGAAATCCACTACACAGCCGGTTTGGAAGCCGGAACTTCGTCTACACAGCGATCCCACACGATCTCTCTCACTACACAGTTTGATCTCAACAGATCACTCCCTCACAGTAGATCTTACTCAAGATCTCAACTACACAGCACAAGATAACAGATGTAGAACTCTCTCTTACAAAGCTTCCTTGAGCAAAACGTTTGAAAACCAGAGAGAGTATTTTCTGTTTCTGCTGAGAAAATTTTCAAATCAGTCCTGCTTTCTTCTCTGTGGTTTTGTGTGAGCTCACCTCCCAGCTTCAGAAATTTGTTCTCTTTGCCATAGGAGCTTTGTAAGAGAGAGTTCTACATCTGTTATCTTGTGCTGTGTAGTTGAGATCTTGAGTAAGATCTACTGTGAGGGAGTGATCTGTTGAGATCAAACTGTGTAGTGAGAGAGATCGTGTGGGATCGCTGTGTAGACGAAGTTCCGGCTTCCAAACCGGCTGTGTAGTGGATTTCTCCTCGAGAGTGGGGAGCGGGGACGTAGGCCAGAGGGCCGAACCTCGTTAACACATCGCGCGTCAAGGATAACGATTCCTAACCCTCTCTTATTTACCTTGTTTGCATCTATTTACTGTGAATTGATTGTTGTGTGTTTTTAATTTGCATATTAGAGCCTTTTGACCCTAATCACCCCCCCTCTAGGGTCCAACATCTTCCACCAACCTCCATTGGATATCATCGTTGACGAGAAATTCCATCCATCCTCCAACACGTTGTTTGTCTATAATAAATAAGAAAACACAAATACTAGACAAACAATATTAGTGGTAAATTGTTTGTTAAATATCATCAAAACAAAAAGGCCAACAATCTTCCCCTTTTTGATGATGATAAACAATTTATAAAAAGGATATATGCATGAAAGAAAATGAATATATTAAGTATAATTATCATGCATATAAACATGAAATACATACTCATAATATTTCTCCCCCTTTGACAACATCAAAAAGGGAGAAATGATAAGAGAGCTAAGTGTAAAACCCCGTAATTTTGAATGATTGTGAAATATAATAATAATAATGTTATATCATGATAAATAACGTTTATTAATATTTGAGTATGCTAGGAATTGATTTGAGATCAATTCGATACATATATATGAATATATGAGTGCAAATGCACAAAACATGCACGAGAAAAATCTGGGAAAAATGACTAGTTAAGAGTTTATAGATTTCTAACAAATACCAAAGTTGTATTTATTTTCAATAGCTTTCCAATAAATCTTAGATCACCTCATTCTGAGATCGGACGTGAAGGTTATGGCCAAAATACCGAAGGTCATTTTCCTAGTCAGATTAGGATTCCTAGTTCGGATCAAACGGGTTTAGTTCGGGTTTGCATATATATAAACATGTGTTTTCACAAAAATACCGAAGGTCATTTTCGCTCGACGTACTACGTCTCGTGTTGTAGGTTTCT
Organism: Asparagus officinalis; assembly: GCF_001876935.1. Classification (NCBI taxonomy): domain Eukaryota; kingdom Viridiplantae; phylum Streptophyta; class Magnoliopsida; order Asparagales; family Asparagaceae; genus Asparagus; species Asparagus officinalis. The sequence goes on along the minus strand of NC_033797.1, from coordinate 89,324,836 downwards.
AAATGTTAATCCTACTTAGATACGGGAAAAATGAATCTAGGTAGACTATGCTTAATAGATAGAGCCTTCACTCCATCTAGTAGCCCTTTTTCTAGGGGCGGATGGAGGTAATCTTGCTGTAGCGCTCTGATGCTCTTATTGTTATTCTTTTTCTTTTAAATTATTTTTCAGGTAGTTCGAAGTTTCGGAGAGCCGCAGGGTGACGGAGTTCTGGCATAGTCGTCGTCGCGTATTTTTACTTATAGAGACTCCACTGTAGTTTTGAGTTTTATCCAGACATTAGAGTTTCATATTCATATTGTAAATGCAGTGTGCCTTAGTGCGATTTTTAGTTGATTCATGTTGAGACATTTTCATTATTCAGATATCAGATATATTATAGTTAAGACATGATTCTTTTTATTTATGAGATATATCTTCTATATCACGTCTATTATATTTATTTCCTTTATTTTGCCTGTTTTTACCAACACTTCTATTTGGTTCTACTAGAGGATATTACTGTGATTGGTGAAATATGTTTATGCACAGTGTGGGTGCATGGCAGGTTTGACATCTCTGGTTTCACCTTAGACTGCAGCCTTGTGTGAACCCAGGGGCGTCACACTAAGGCTCCCCCTACCTACAAGCACGGTGAGTATAAAAACAAATATAGGAAAAGGCTCCCCCTATCAAAATGCCTCATGGAGTATATGAAATAAAGTACAAGGAAAACATGTGAGCAAGCATAAACATGCTAAAATTCACTCACATTCAAAAAGGCAATGAGAACACAATTAGATATGTCATTATGAAATAGTGTCTCATGATAAAAACCTATAACCCATGTATAAAAGATTTATGAAATCAAAAGAAGAAGAACATGAGAGTCATGCAAAAAGGTTTTCCAATAAAAACAAATCACCCTATAGCCTGCTGCCTCCAAAGCTCCAAGTAAAATGATGTTCTTCTTCAACTGAGGAATGAACCTCACTCCAACCAACTTCCGAATCACTCCGTCACTCATCCTGATCCAAACAGTGCCAATACCACCAATAGGGCATTCATGGTCATTACCCATGAGCACGAAATCCCCTCTTTCCAACTCCTAAAAGCTGTAGAACCAATCCCTCCTAGGGCAAATATGGTATGTAACACCCGAGTCTAACATCCACTCTATAGAGTAGGCAACACAAACTGGTGGCAGTGTAGATAATGAGTAGCTCGAAGAATCCGAATCTGAATCGTTGCCAACTAGCCTTGATAACATTTACCTCTAAAGCTTGAATAGCTTTCCCCTTATTCTTTCCGGCTTGATTATTCAACTTTGGGCATTCAGCTTTTCAGTGTCCATCTTCTTTATAAAAAGCACACTGATTCCTACGAATTCCAAGATGTGCCCCTCTAGACTGTGACCTTCTACCTCAGTTTGGACCCTTTGCTCTTGTAACCAATGCCCCCGCTACCGGCTCAATAGAAGTCTCATTGTCCTTCTTCCTGAGTTGGTAATTCACTAATGCAACGATGACCTCACTATATGAAAGAGATGCTTTCCCATTAATAAGAGTAAGGACAAACGTCTCATATTCCTCGTCGGGCAAGGAACTCAACAATAGCAACGCCTTGTCCTCATCTTTAATAATGACATCTACATTCGCCAAATCTGCAAGAAGCTTTGTGTAGTGGTTCATGTGATCACTAATGGATGTCCCCTTCTTCAATTGGAAGCGATAAAGCCTCCTCTTCAAATGCAAGCGGTTTTCGTCTTCGTCAAGTACTTTCTCTCTAGGACTTCCCAAATCTTCTTAGCTGAAGTCTCATTCATCACATCACATTTTAGATCTTGAGTGAGACAAGACCTAATCACACCACACGCTGTCCGATTCATCTTTTTTCAAACCTTCTCATCAATGTCGTCCGGTTTCCCATCCAACTCCAACGTATCTTCCAAATTCTGCGCATTCAGCACATCTAAGACTTTGCATCGCCAAAGTCCAAAATTGTTAGTGCCATTGAACTTCTCCACGTCAATCTTCATCGAGTGGATACTCAAACCTTGGACAGTCTTCACACCTGAAGAACCACCCTTAATTCCCTCTTTCTCGCCCATAATCCTCAGCACACCAACAACCAATGTGGAAACAAACGAAGAATAGATCCAAAACTGAGAAAAGAAAGAAGCTTTACTAAAAAGATCCCACATTTCTCACTAACTAAAACCCTAGACGAGCTTCCCAAATCGATCTACTCCTCCAAATAGCCCAAGCGTAGCCCGAGCTCTGATACCAATTGTTAAGAAAAACACCCCAATTATTGTTGGAAACCGTGTCGAGCAACCAAACCAATCGGCGATCAAAGAGGGCTAAAAGCAACCAAAATCAATGCATAAATAAAACACCAATTTTAACATGGTTTGGTAATTGCCTACGTCCACAGGGCAAGAAGGGGATAGGGTGTTCACTAATAGAGAAAAAGAGTACAACTTGAGATTACAAATCACTCGAAGGAACAAACTAATCTCACCAACAAAGCTCTTAATCTCTCCAAATAAACCATAAATAAATAGCTCAGAAAATACCTCTTTTCTGTGCTATAAATATCCCAAACTCTTGCCTTAGAAACCCTAAAAACGTATATTGGTATTTATACAAACACCAAAACCCAATAAGAACAAGAAACCAAACATGGGCCTGACCTGTTACGCGGTCGACCGCGAC
>NC_033797.1:89197140-89319640 GCF_001876935.1 Asparagus officinalis | reverse complement strand
ATCATTGTACATTTGAAGCCGTGCTTCCCAACTCCCCCTAATTAAATTAAGTGGAACAAAATTATATCAGAACTTAAATTTTATTCAGGGAAAACTAAGCCTTGATCGTTCCTAATTTTTTTAAGATTTTGGTTTTTAATCAGATTTGTTCAGCTCCTTGCTGTACCGAAAATAACCTAGCTAAGGACAAAATAGGATTAATTTGCCTAACAACGGCTTTTAAAGAGAGAAAAATTATCGCATCTGTACAAGGCGATGCTGGAGCCATGGCACAGATGAGGAAGGTAAGACTCCTTTTAGCTAGATGGATTTATTTTCAATGCTAGGTTAAGAATTGCGTTTTACTCATAGTTAATTGTTATTCTTTAGAGTCTAGATCCCCACACGCATTTTAAGAATAATATTTGTTAAGACAATAGATTAAGCAAAGCTTGAAGAGCCGAAACAAGTACTTGATGCAAATAAAGTAAGATTGTCCAATTGATTAGAGTTCCTTGGTTTGATTATAGGGTTTATTGTGGACAGACCACCATACACTATTTCCCAGTTGCAAATAGCACCCTCTATTTCTCTTTGTGTAGATAGACCCTTTGAGTGAATTCTTTTCGACGTTAAGAGAGAGAGTGTGTGTATGTGTGTTTTGAGGAGCCCTACAGACCCCCAGTAGCTATATTGGTGATGATAGATCCCAATTACTAATTTTGACTCTAAAAGAGACGAAAAAATTCACCAAAAGGGTCCATCACATTTGAGCAAATGCTACAGGAGGTCCATCAAAGTATCTATTCGCAAATGGCCGATAGTACAGGGTCTATTTATTTATTCCATTAGCCCTTGATTATAAATTGCAGCATCGTGAAACTTTACCTTGGAACTAGCAACCTCCTCATTGGATACCGGCAGGTTTCTAATCGCTATAGAATAGTTCACCAGCGAGAAAATTTTATTGCAGTTCTAATTAAATAAACCAATGTTCACCATGAGCCCCTGAGAAAGCAAATAGCTAAATTTGATTTAAAGAAAGATCAAGTTGTCGCTTTGTCTTAGGCCAAAATCAAGAGGCAGGCAGGCTGCTGCTTCCTCAGCTTCCTTGTTTGCTTGTTAGAAAGGGTCTACATTCAATTTTCCCAAAAACTCTCTTGTTTGATTAAGATCAAAGTTTATAAAAAGGACAGAAAGAAGGAACAAAGATAAGTTGCACCATATTGCGACATAGAAGCAGATGAGGGAGAGCCAAACTCCAAAAGGAAATCCCACCAAGACATATCACCACAATCCTCTTTCCAGTTGCTTCCCTATTTGTTCATAGTTTCTTTTCAGAGCAACTGCAACTTCATCACAAGTTCAAATTTCATCACGAAAATCTCCACAACTTTAAAAAGCAAATGATAGACAAGCAATTTAAATTCTTATTTGAGCTTCCCTATTTGTATACATAAAGAAAAGCAGCCCTGTCATTCTCAGCAGACCACCAGAGAAAATCTTTCCCATTGAAAAAAAAAAAAAAAAACATGTTTAATGCCCATATGTGGTGGGCTATTTGCTATATGTGATAACTCTTTGTCAACTATGTGAAAAGAGAGAAATAAATAAATTGACACCATCAGCTATTAATATATTTCGGATACCATACAAACGATCGAGCTAACTATAATATCTCTAGTATTGAAGCCCAATACCCTTCGATAAGCAAGCTCGCCAAGAAAAATCTTTCCCATTGAAAAAAAAAAAAAAAAAACTGTTTAATGCCCATATGTGGTGGGCTATTTGCTATATGTGATAACTCTTTGTCAACTATGTGAAAAGAGAGAAATAAATAAATTGACACCATCAGCTATTAATATATTTCGGATACCATACAAACGATCGAGCTAACTATAATATCTCTAGTATTGAAGCCCAATACCCTTCGATAAGCAAGCTCGCCAAGAAAAAAAAATGCCAACCATAGACTCTTTTGCCAGAAAAAAAATAATGAAAGTAAATAAGGACCAAGACATTTCATTATCAAAGAAATTCACAAAACATTAGACTCCCATCTTATAAACAAGTGTTTGTTAACCAGGAAGCCAGTTTTTGATTGAACAGTTGCAACGATGTTTCTGTCATGTATCAGATGTATTGCACTCACAATTGAGAAGAGACACATGCACACGCAAACGAGATGTTTTTAGTGTTTGAAGAAAGTTGCAGCTTAGTCAGATAAAGACATGCAATAAACAATTAAATAAGAGGTGGGTACTGCTTGGACTGTTGCCTGACTCTTCTCTTGTATTCTGTTGGTTCCTGGAAATAGCTCAGAACAAAGAAACTGATCAGTAACAACAATTAAAAGAGTTAATTACAGTCTGCAATTTACAGATAGATCACCTCTACTGTCGTTATTTTGAACCTACAACCCCTGTAGTCCCATTGTTGCAGACAGACCCTCTGGGTTAAATTATTTTTGACTCTTTTACCATTGGTGAGATTTTGACAGTGGCCTGTAAGTGAAATTAGTGAATCTTAAGGGTAGGAGGCTCGATTTTTTTTTTCTAACCCAGGGGTCTATCTGCACCAAAAATGAGACTACATGGGATGTAAGTTCAAAGCAGCAATACTTCCAGGTTCAATTAACCTCTAAAACACGAGTGATAGGGAGAAAAAAAACCTAGGTGTCTAAGAGCTTTCACAAGGTCTTTGAAAAAGAAAATTACAAAAACAGTGGAGTCCAAGGAAGTGAGAGGGCAGATTTAAACGTCCACACCTGTATAAAGAGGTGGTAACCATCAGTCTGGGCAGGATCAGCAGGATTTGGCTGATCCAGCAAATCTTGTATCCCGACAAGAATCTGCTTGACAGTGATGGCCGGCCTCCATCCCTGTGAATAGTAGAATTAAATAATAGAATTCTGATTGTAGTAATGACTGTGTATAAATAGTAAGTAACAGCTAAACAATATCATTCCTTCTTACACTGTCCTCGTTCAGAATCGACAAGCATACAGTTCCAGAAGGGTAGACGTTTGGGTGGAAGAAACCTTGGGGGAACTTGCACTTTGGTGGTTTGCTGGGGTAGTCCTCACTGAAGTGAAGTGTAAGTGGGAAGTAACCACCTTCCCAGTCGGTCTGTATCATGAAATATAAGACATCCATTTCATATTATTATATTAGCGTCAACTGGAATAAACTTATAATTTGCAAAGACATGATAGAAGTGAACAAGAAATGCAAGTTTCTTGTATTTTGAAGCGAGTATTTACAGCTAAAGAGTTCATTGATAGGAAAACGAAAAACATTAATTCTGAAGGCATAACTATAATAATAACTGCTTAAGAGGACAAAGATGAGTCCCCAGCATATACTTGTATTGAGGCTTTAAATAAATTAGTGGACGTTTCTAGTTTCTGAGGATATGACATTCATTGAGCTGAATAAGAAAAAGAAATGTGTTAAAAGGCTTGAGACTATTTGCAGCCACTGCAAGGAAAATTCTACATCACATGCCCTGACAAATGAAATTTTGTTAACCAACATTGAGAGCAACATCTGGATTTTGGTATAGAAATCTCTGGTTATCAAGTTTTCAATTAAGCTCCAACTTCCACGAATAAATCCCAAGTTTAACGAATCCCTGAATAAGTTCTCATCTGTAAAGCATTTAAGAGAAAACTCTAATAAATAAAAGTTTAACATATAAGAGCTATCCAAATTTGAAATATCCAGACCAGTGTAGTAATTTGCGCATGTAACATAATAGCATGTCAGAAGCTACATCCATATCTCTCCCCAATTCACTTCCTAAAAGCTCTTAATAGTTATCATTTCAACCACTCATGTTAACTAAATACAAATCTAGTTGAGTTACGTTTCGGACAGGCGCTTGTATTTCACAAAGGTTTGATTGAGAAAAACACTCATAGAGGTATGAATTGAGGTTCGTAGGATAGGACAATGATATCTAATTGTTACCCTCTAACAAATATACAAGAATGGTTCAATCACCACACAGGCCATCATTGTGAACTTTCAGAAGACCCAACAAATGCCAGTGAATGCACCAATCATTGGCCTAACAAAGTTCAGAACAACAGCAAACAAGTAAGCAGCATTGAACCAATGAGCTGTCCGGCTGTCTGCCTAATAAATTAGACAGAGATGAAGAGAGCAGCTAAATTCCACAGATCATATTTTCTCCCATTAGAAATAATTTGCATAAACAGATTCCAATGTTACCAGGAACAGAGAAGCAGTTATTACAGTCATATATACAAACTAAGGGTTCACAGTAAACTCTTTCTACTATTTTTCTTCGCATTCCCCAACCTACACAATCTTCTCCTGCTGAGGGTTCACAGTAAATTCTTTCTACTAATTTTCTGCGCATCATAAATAGGAGTTTGACTCAGTATTCTATAGTATTATATGCTCAATATCTCTTTTCAATTATGCTCCTCTATAATAAGTAAGAGTTTTACCAGCTCTAGCCTTATAATTCAACTAGTTCGTAAGAGTTTTACCAGCTCTAGCCTTATAATTCAACTAGTTCGTCATATGATCTGAAAGAGCAACAGGTCATTGCCAAAAAAATACGCCTTTTTAAGGATTGTGTCATGATTCATAATGTTATATGTTCAAAAAAGTTCTGGCAATATGGAATTGACATGACGAGGTGAACTTATGTCAACTTAAGTGGACAAGAGGCCTTTGTCTACCAAACTTTCTATGGGTAATCTAGTGCTAGCTATATAGATAATTATACGTATATATATATAGTATATATATATAGTATATATATTATATATATAGTATATATATATATATTATAGTATATATATTATATATATATAATATTATATTCCCTCTAATATATATATATATATATTACTATATAGTAATATGTTCTTCATATCTTGCATGGACCCCTAGGTATGCTTTTTTTTTTGTTTGGTGGATGGTCCACTTAAATTGACATAAGAATTTCTCTTGACATGACATATATAACAGAAACTGTAGAATGGAGTCGATGTGGTTTAACAAAAAATAGCTACTCTTTTTCAAAATTCTTCTCCACTTCTTCATGACAGCTCTTTCTGCCTCTCGGACACAAATTCGCAAATGCATTGAAAGTAATAACATTATGCCTATTGTGAAGATAACAGAGTAAATCCCTGTGGAGAGCTTTCTCCCTTGGAGCTGTACTCCATAGATAAATTTATCATGAATGGATAAGCTTTTTTCTGTGTTGGCTTTATAATAATGGTCTTAAAAAACACTGAGCTTTCTCGAGCAGACGAACTGTCTAATTAGAATATTGTTGTTATCCTCATATTCTAATAAGTATCACAATTTATAACTGCTTAAACATCAGTCAATCTGGGTGAAAAAGCAACAATCAAAATCACATAATAGATGTATTAGTTGATACTTGATACCTATGTTTCCCGGGTACTTCCATTCACAACCTGTACCCATACCCAACATGTACCCGTACTCATACCCAAATTCTTGGACACTTCTTGAGTATATGCATATGTTTATTCAGATGTATACTCAATTACATAATACATGTTTTAATTTAAAACACTCCTCGTGTGCTTCCTGGACGTATATTCTAAACTTCATATCTACTTCTTACATATTGATCTCATGTAATTTGACCTTACGTAAATTATCAATTTTAATACATATAAAATAAGCATAACGTACATGTGTATTGCGGTGTCCCCGTACCCCGTCTTTTACAAATTTGCCGTGTCCCATACCCCTACCCATGTAACTTAGCTTGATATTGATAGTCTGATACAAAGGAAATCACACACTCCTACAACTCTACAAATTCACATATTCAAAACTTATACATCGTTATGAACAATTGTTTTGTTTATTAACAAGCTAATTTGATGCAACCAAGGTTCTTATGAGAGTAAGGTTATTAAGTGAAAGAAAATTCACCCGGGCTAACAGAGCCAAAAAGTTTAACCTATCTACAGCGATGAAACTATACTAGTAGACTAGTAAGTTCAAAACAATGATACTATAGTTGTTTATGTGAAATTAATCCTTTAAATTAAAATATGTAATATATAACTGAGTGCACATCCAAGTAAATGTATGCATATATTCAAGGAGTATCCAAGGAGTATCGGTGTATGGTACGCATAGGGGTAAGGTTTCATGATAGAGGAGCAAGCAACATAGCTCCTAATAACTTCCTCGAAGTCATAGCAAGTCATACTTCCACTACCATGTATCATGTAGTCATCAAAGTCAAATTTTAAGGTAGTTCCAAATGGCATGAATCCCAAATTTATTTAGGGAATACAACCTTTCATACTATCTGGTCCTTTATTTTTCTATCTTGGGTACTCTATTTTTCTATCTTGCTTGCACCTTCCCAGTGACAGACCTGCAAATCTCTCTCATCAAAGAATATTGGACCTCATCATTGTCCCAATTATATTCTAGGTTTTTTTAAGATAGTAGTCCCTTAAATCCTCAATAATTGCATATTAGTCTCTCAAATCTTAAAATTTACCTTTTAGCCCCTCAAATCTTCAATAATTGCATATTAGTCCCTCAAATCTTGGAATTGAATATTAGTCAGTCAAATCCTAGTCTTGCAAAATGGTCACTCTATTAATATTTCAGTTAAAAAAACTTCATCATGATTGGGTTAACTCTAAAACTCAAAATTTGCAATCACCAAACTACCCCTCTCCTATGTTTCAACCTTTGCAATGCTCAATTTTGGGTTAGGTTTTTTTGCTGACCAATAGAGAAGAAGAACTCAGATGAGTTGGATTTATTTTAAGCGGGTATTGGGTTTAAACTATCAAGAAATGGGTAGGGAACATTATAGAATGGGTAGGGAACATTATAGAGGGGTAAAATGGGCATTTTGCCTCCGACTGTTAGATTTGACGGAATAATCCCCCAAATCTAACGTGACTTAACTTGAAGGACCATTTTGCAAGACCCTATAAGATTTGAGAGACTAATATGCGATTTTAAAGATTTGAGGGATGCAATTATTGAAGATTTAAGGGATTAATATGCAATTTTCAAAATTTAAGGGACTAATAAATGTGTATTTAACCAGTTCATTTAATTTAAAAGCATTTGAAGAACTATTCAGAGCTACAGCCATTTGGAGAAATATGCAATTTTCAGTGATCAGAGTTTACAGTATTTTAATAATATTTAGTTTGCAGTTGGCAATTTTTAGAGCTATCGGCTTCCAAATGCTATAAATGGATTGGGATTAAAAGTAAAAAATTAGAAGAAGAAAATCAAATATTAAAATTAAAAGAAATAATAGAAAGAGAAAAAAATGGAAGAGTTTAAAAGAAAAATTCAGGAATATGTAAAAGAAAAGAGTGAGTTAGTAAAAGATAGAGAAATTTGGGATTTCATTAAAAGTTTGAATTATGAGCCCTAAAAAGAATGTTAGAATATAGAAAATAGTTAATGAAAAAAGTTAATCAACTGCCAGCAGAAATAATTAGTATCATTGAAGAAAAGAGTGACAAACTAACTTTATCCTCTTTTAGAAGGGCATAACAATATTGTTATGATGCAAGTTCGATAACTAATTTAACATTTAATTATAGAGAATGTGAACATCAGGAAAATCCTATAAAAGAAGAATTATCTAATAGAGGGGTTGCATATCATATAGAAAGAGAAACAATTTAAAACATCACAATTGATAGATTATTTTCTCATGATATGTATTTTCTAAGAGTAATAAGAGATGTAATTCAGAGAATGAATCTACTAGTCAAAGGCGTTGAAATAGAAATCGCTTCACTTTATCCAGTTGTAATGGAAGGTGAAATTTGCCCTTCATTTCAAGTATGGTTTTCATAGAAACCAACAACCAAAGAACCTAAAGAGCTCTCACTTTTCAAGAAGAAAATTTTGATTGTAAAGAGTCAATTTTCCAATTTGATTGGATATTTAGTATTAAAAAAGAAAGCTATAAGAAAAGGAAAATATTGGACCGATGGACTAAGAATTGTATTCTTAAATGATTTAAAAACAAAATTTGAACATAATGATGACACGCCTTTAAAAGAAGACTTATTTTTAAAAGTCCAACACAAAGTCTTAAAAGAAGCTTCGAAATTCAGATATGGAGATCCAAATATATAGGATATTTTAAGAAATGATTTAAGCGATTTAATAACAAACGTAAACATGTAATTAGAAAATCTTGATCTGAGAGTATATGACCACGAAGACACCTCTATTGGTGATGAAAAAAAGCAGCAAACATCTCTAGTAAAACCATCATTGTAAATATTAATAAAAAGCCATTGACTGACAACTTCGACAACCAATTTCCGTCTTCTGTAAAGCTTTGCTATCAATTTGTTTTTGTTTTTTATTTTTCCTTATCATGTAAAGAATCTTTAGCATTATGTCAAGTCATTCTAAAAGTTATATAAATTATTGTACTTTTGATTCTTTTCCTTTTAAGGTGTAAAATATATGCGATTATTATGTATCTAAAACACTTCTATAAATAAAAATGAATGAATTAATGAAGAAAGTCGTTCTTTGGATAATCTCTACTCTCTCTTTGAACTCTTTGAATCTCTCAACACTCTTGAATAATTTTAAAATTTATGATAATTTATATTCTATGCGCATATTGACCCAAACTAGTATCAGAGCAGTTCGATCTCACACATTCTTAAGGCATAAATCTATTTTCTTCTATCTTTAGTGGAACTCTCACCAGCCTCTCTAGCTATGATAATGTCTAATTTTATGTGAAATTAATCAAGACCCATTTTAAGTTCCTGCTTATAATTCATCTCTTTCTATTAAACCTTGAGAGAGAGATTTGAATGGTCCTTAGAGAGAATAGTTATCTGAGAGTTGGCCTAGATATAGGTGGTCCTGACTTCCGCCATATTACTGTTAGAATGATAGGTGTTTTCTGGCTATGAATAGGACATAAGAACTAGCAAGTAATTCTAATTCACTGCAAGTCTAAGAATTAACACCACAGTCAAGTCACAAATAGAAAAAGAAGAAGAAGAATTATGTTCTTCATTAACTAGTAACATAAAGTTATGATAAATCAAAAACAGAAGAGTAAGAGGGAAAAACGGAAACAAGAAATAATGACTATAATGATTTTGAATATTGTGTTTATAAAGTAAAACCAAATAAGCATTTACAGCATATTGATACTAGTAAAGTTAAAATACCACAGAGCATATAGCGAAGATGATGAACTATATGATGGATAATAACCAGAATAATTATTCTAAGTTATAATCTCTACATGATAATCTAGATGGTAAAAATTAAGCTATAAAAGAAACCCAAATGACATTAAATAGTAAAATAGAAAATATACATATGAATACTTAATAAAAATAAATGAAAAACTATAAAGTATAAAAGAACTTAAAGAGAATTAAAAGAATTGAATAAGAAAATAGAACAAATTAGAAGTTTACCAGTAATTAGAAGAAAATCAAGAGGTAGAGATTCACCAGCTTTATATTGGTCAAATACTTTAAAAGAAGAATTTTTAACATTACAAGACATAAATGAAAAATTAAAATGAAAAGCTTTACTAAAAAAACTCAAGAGATTATGTACATAAATGTTCCAGTAGAAAATGAAGATGAAAAGAAAATTTTTGATAAATAAAAAAGCAAATAGAAGAATTAAAATACAAACATGTAGTGACAAAAGATGAAGAGTATATAAAAGAAATTTAACCATAAAGATGGAAAATAAGGAATTTGAAATTTTTGAATTCATGATAGACAAATTTCTGATAATTTAAAAAATCCAGATACGAAATCAATAGAGAGTTTTGTACATGCAATTAAAACAACAAATAAAGAAGAAATATTTAATAAAATAAGAACAAACTGAATATATAAAGTGAAAACAATAAAATTAATGAAAGAATATGAAGTAATATGAAGAGCCTTATATCCAAAAAAAACTCTCTACATAAAATTAAAGAGGATCTAAGTATAACAGAATATAATTATAATGAAATTATGTCAAGATATGTTAAAGAAGATATAGCAGATGATCATACTTTAGAAGAAAATTTTGAAAAAGCTTTATTACAAGTAATAGATCAGTTATACAATATAATTATAAAAGAAACTTCTCAATCAAAGTTGGAAGAAACTTCACAATCTAGAGAAGAAATATAATTTATAATTTAGACAAACATATAACAGATTCTCAACAAACAATAAAAACTAACACTAAATTAGAAGTAGAAGCAGAGGCGGATGATGAATTTTATAATAAAATAAATAGAAAAAAGTATATAAACATTAGGACTTCAAAAATAAAAATAAAAAAATGTATTCTAAATTATTCAAGAGAGTGTTGAGAGATTCAAAGAAAGCAAAGAGAGAGAATAGAAATTATCCAAAGAACCACATTCTTCATTCATTCATTCACTTCTATTTAAAGAAGTGTTTTAGATACATAATACCTACATACACTTTACACCTCCAAAGAAAAAGGAATCAAAATCACAATAATTTACATATAGCTTTTACAATGACTGGACATAAAATTAAAGATTCTTTACATGATAAGAAAAACAAAAAGATGATTTGACAATTAATCTTTATAGATGACCAAAATTAGCTATTGAAGCTGACGATCAATGACTTTTATCAATATTTATATCATGCTTTTACTGGAGATATTTGCGGATTATTCATCACCAAAGGAGGCACCTTCGTAGTCATATACTCTTGGACCAAGACTTTCTAATTCCATATTTACATTTATTATTAAATCGCTTAAATCATTCATGAAAATATCTAGCAAATTTGGATCTCCATATCGGAATTTCGAAGCTTCTTTTAAAACTTTTTGACGGACTTTTAAAAATAAATCTTCCTTTAAAAACCTATCATCATTATGATCACAATTTATTTTAAGAATACATATCTTATTCCATCAGTCCAATATTCTCTTCTTATAGCTTCCTTTTCTAATACTAAATATCCAATCATACTGAAAATTTTTGACTTTCTTCCCGATCAAATTCTTCTTCTTTGAAAAGTAGGCACTCTTTAGGTTTTTCAATTATTAGTTTCTGTAAAATCCATACTTGAAATGAAGGGAAATTTTCACCTTCTTTCTGAATTGGATAAATTGAAGTTATTTCTATTTCAAAGAATTTAATTAATGGATTCATTCTATTAATTATCTCTTACTACTCCTAGAAAATACCTGTACTAAGAAAATGATCCTCTATCAATTATGACCAATCTAGATGTTCCTCTTTCTATGTGATATGCAACTCTTATATCAGTGAATTTCATTTTTATAGGGTTTTCCTAAAGTTCACATTTTCTAAAATAAATGTTAAATATGGTATTGAACTTGCATCATAACATTGTCCTGCACTTCTAAATGAGGATAAAGCTAATTTATCACTCTTTCTCAATAATACTAATTATTTTTGCTGGCAGTCGATTAACTTTTCTATTAACCATTTTCCATATTCTAACCTTCTTTTTGGGGTTCATAGTTCAAACTTTTTGATGAAATACCAGAATTATCTATTCTTTACTAACTCTTTCTATTAACTTCCTAAAATTTTCTTTTAAACTCTTTCATTTCTTTCTCTTTCTATTATTTCTTTTTAATTTTAATTTTTTATTTTCTGTAAAATCCCGTAACTTTTGAAAATACTAGGGTAAATAGTAATAAATGAGTTATATTATGATAAATATCATTTATGGATGAATGAGTACGTTAGTAATTGATTTAAGATCAATTAAGTATATATATGAGAGTATACAAGTGTTAAACATGCACACACGCAAAACTTGTTGGCTAGAAAATGCCTCGGGTAAGTCGACTTATGCTTGCCTATAAGTCAACCGATAGGAGATCATCAGTCGACTGATGGCTTGCCATCAGTCGACTGACGAGTGCACCGACTGAGAGTTGGTTTCGGATCTGTTTTGTGCAATTCGGCCCGTTTACATATGTAAGTGTATAAATACAATGTTTCCCCTGTTTTCCTTTATCTTTCACGTGAATAAATAGCCATCATCTCCCCTCAAAACCCTAGAACCTATTTTTAGTGAATTTTGAGAGCTTTGAGAAGCACGAACCAAGAGGAGGGTGAGATTCGCGGCGTTTAGACGAAGGAGGATCAGGTTTCTTAAACTTTTGGGAAGTTCAGCACGTTTTGAGGCGAGTTTCATCTCCTCCAAACTCATCCCCTGATTTCTTTGGTTTTACTTCAGTATTTGATTGATTTTAAAACATATTTTAAGTATAAAGATCACATCTTTAAACATACATGATGTAAAAGTTTAATTTTTTCAATTTAAAAAGTTGTGGGACAGATTCTTGAATTTAATTTTTGATTTTAAGTGAGGTAAACATGAGACTTTACTAATTGGATTTTGATTTCATGTTGAGTTTACAAGTATTATCAAGTTAGGGTTTTAGATTTATTCCCAAATTTGTATTCGTGTTTTCATGCAGTAGAAATAACCCTAAATATGTTGATTTAAAGTTTTATATATGAGTTTTATTGAGAAATATCGATTTTTGATGAATTTATGCGAATATCTAACTTTATTTTAAAAACTAGGTTTTCAACTATGATCGGTCGACCGATCATGATTGATAAGTCGACCGATGTTGACATACAGACCTTTGACTTGGTTTTCAACTATGATCGATCGACCGATGAATATCTAACTTTATTTAAAAACTAGGTTTTCAACTATGATCAGTCAACCGATCATGATTGATCAGTCGACCGATCATGATTGATCAGTCGACCGATGTTGACATACAAGCCTTTGACTTGCCTCTGATCGGTCGACAGAGCATAAGCCATCAGTCGACGATAAGGCCACTTGTGCACGTCATAAACAAACCATCAGTCAACCGATGGCATATGATCGATCGACTGCTCTGGGTTATTTTGTGCGTATTAGTTTTATTTCACGTGTTTTGTTCACACACACGAAGTACAAATCGCACATCAATATACGTGCGTCGTATACGAGGGTACGCGTATTGGAGTTTGAGCACGCACACGCGTTTGGAGGTACGTAATTCTATATTTTGATTTATGATGATAGAGAACGACGCATTTTGCATCTCATCATATTGTGGATGCTTGAGTATGTTAGTTGGTATTCTGCAATGAGACAGTGAAAGACTACACTCAAAGTGAGTTAGTTGTATGCTACAATGAGATCGTGATAGACTACACTCTATGATACATCATTCCGAATTAGGCTAATATGCCTACATTCCGCAGAACGATTAAGTAAGGTGGTGACGCCACAGGATATGGTGAACGCCTTACAAAAGCATCATTGTTTCTATTAGAAGATTGCATAGATTGTATTCATGCTCCCATGATAGTTAACTAAGAGTAGGGTATAAGACTGAGGTTGTCATACACGGCATATTTTATGTGAGTTTCCTTGACCGGGACATTATATTTGACACTGCGCTATCTACCCAAGGGTAGTGTGAGAATTTGATATGACTTGTATTAGTTGAGGTTTAGATTTGCATTTCTTTTATTCGTTGTTTTATTCATAGGATTTGGAGTTAGCATTTAGCGATTCACAATTTGAGATACAAGGTATATACATGAGGGTTTTCTTATTTGGATTATTTCGCTCGACGTACCCATTCTTATGTTGTGGATTTCTAAATATCAACTTCTATTTAGTTCAGAATAGATGATTTTATATCTATATGTACTAACTTATATTTTTAAATATACTCCTAACCCCTTCTCCCTTAGGACGGTGGAAATGTTCTCGCTAGCACTTTGACGCTCATTGTTTCCCCTCTTTTTAAGCAACGAGCCAGACGTCCGAAAAGTCGCAGGTTAATGGTGATGCAGTTTAGCTTCCATCATTATTCATATTAGTAGTTTATTTAGAGCCTCACAGTAGTTTATTGTTTATTCTCAAACATTTAGAGTTGTATTTCATTTGGTACATGTTAGTAGTTTATTTAGAGCTTCACAGTAGTTTATTGTTTATTCTCAAACATTTAGAGTTGTATTTCATTTTATAAAGGCTGAATGCCTTATTATTATTTCATTTGACTCTATGCATAGGGATATTTCACATTCATATCAGTTTAACAGTTGTACTTCATTATACTCAGTTGGAACATGGTTATATTATTATTGGATTCTCTCATTTCCTTATTCGTGTTCATTACAGTATTACTTTGTTTAATCTGCTTTGTACCTACACTTGTTTATTATTGATTTCACTAAAAAGATATTACTGTGATGGTGAAACGTGTTGTTACACTGTGTGGGTGCATAGCAGGTTTGACATCTTTAGATTCACCTTAGACTGCAGCCTTGTGTGAAACTAGGGACATCACATTTTCTTCTTCTAATTCTTTTACTTTTAATCTCAATCCATTTATAGCATTTCGAAGCTGATAGCTCTGAAAATTACCAATAATAATCTAAATGATATTGAAATACTATAAACTCTGACCACTGATTCCTGAACTTCTTCAAATGGCTGTAGCTCTGAAGAGTTTCTCAATTGCTTTTACGTTAAATGAACTGGTTAAATCCATATTTATTTGGGCTTCTTGCAAACTGAGCTTGCGAACCAGGCTTTGCTTATAAAATGAACTGCTACCCATATAACTATTTTGACTTATAATCCGAGAATAGCTTCTAACTAGTGGATGCTAGTATGATGGACTTCCCATAAATCTTCCATTATCATTGACTGCTTCTGATCTTATAAAGTTTTACCTTATAATTTCTCTTTTACAAAAATGAAATTATCATCCGGTCGTCTCCCTTTATCATTCATCATATTATCTGTATATCAGGAATCTTATAAGGAGTTTCAATAACCAATCCTTTTCGAACATGTATTTTTTCGCTATAATTAATTACATGTAATTCCACTTAAGTATCATTTATACCATAAGATCTTTCTAATATATTTATTTTTCGAGTTAAAAAGCGACATATGTGCTTTTACTAAAAATTGCCAATTTTTGGGAAACTTAAATCTTATTCCTGTTTTTACTTTTGTGTATCTATTATACGGAATTATAGTTTGTTCTTTTACTAAGATAGGATATTTATTTTTCTCTTCTACTTTTATTAATTTTAGACTAGTATCACTCATGTAACCTATCGATTTTTCCATGTTGGTCTTGATAAATGATATGAAATAACATTCTTATATCCTGGTCTAAACTTTGTTTCGTGATTATAAATTTCTAAATCTAATTACCATCTATTTCGTTTAGCATTTTCATTGTATTCTAATTTTTTATTTTTTAGAACTTCATAAAGACCTTTATTATCAACATTAATTGTGAAATTTCTAGATAATAGATAATATTTAAAGGTTTCTAAAGTCCTTTTTAGTGCTATGAACTCTTTTTCGAGTATTATATAATTTATTTTAGCTTTTCTAAATTTTCCTAAAGCATATCCACATATATAATTTTTATTTTCAATAGTAAATGTTCCTTCCTAAAAAAAAATTGAAACATCTGCAAATACATGTAGATCATTTCTAGTTTTAGTATTGCTATTTTAGGAATATGTATTGCTAGTTGTTTTATTTTATTTATCGCGTCTTTTTCTAGTTCATTTAGTTCAATTTTTATTTTGTCAGTATCCCACCTAAATACTGGTTTATCATGCCCCTTTTTGTATAGTTTTGTTATTTTATTTACCTTTTTTATTAAAGGATCAATTAGTTTTGACAAGTTTTTAAAATAATTTCTTCCATAATTTAGTATTCCTATAAATGCTTGTAAATTCTTCAAAGTCTTTATTTCTGAAAAAATTTAATTTTCTTTATTATATGATCTTGTATCTCTAATTTACCTCCTACTATTTTTCTTTCTAAAAATTTTACCCCTTGTTTTGCAATAAATATTTCTCTTTTTCCTCAAATAATTCCTCGTTGTAAAAATATTTTTCTTACTCCAACAAATTGTTTTTTTTAATGATCTATTATTGTTTTAGACATTACTAAGATGCTATCTATATAGACTAATACAAATGGTAAATCTCCAAAAATTGAATTCATCCATTTTTAAAATATTTGAGGGGCATTCTTTAAACCGAAAGGCATAACATTCCACATAGAATAGTCATCTGGTGTACTAAAAGCAGCTAATTATTTTGACAACTTGTCTTTTATTTTTATTTGCCAGATCCTAATTTCATATCAAAATTACTAAAATATTTATTATCTTGTATTTTATATACTTAAAGATTCTATAAATGGTATAAAAAATCCATGAAACTTTGTAATAGAATTTAATTTTATAATTAATTACTATTCTTGCTTTTCCTCTAACTTCTTTGTGATACTACAAAACTATTAGACATATACTCTGATTTTGCAAAGCTAACTAGTCTTGGATTTTCCTACTCTAGTGCTTGTTTTCTATATTCTAATTCATCCAGTTCATTATATACTAAGGGTTTTATTCTAAATGGTCTTGCATTATTTCTTAATTTTACAGTCATATATCTTGGACTTTTATTAAATTCTTTTAATCTGAATATAATTATTCCATTGAATTTATATATCTTGTACTCCATTGATAATTATTTTCTTTTATAATTCTTACTTTTAAAGAAAGTTCTTTATATATTTGTAATCTCATGTCTAATAAATAAATACTATTTTTTTACTTTTGTTGTTGTTATATCTCTTATTTCTATGATATCTTTCCAAACAGCTATAGGTTCATACTCATTTAATGTATCCATACGAATAATAACATCTGCTATGACTTTTCTACTACATGTACTGGACTTACATTTAACTTTTTATATTTTTTTTGAATTTATGTCAAATATTTCCACAATCATGTCTTCTATTACCTTATTACAAGTATCTGATGTTACTCGTACAAGTTTTTGTTTTTATCTCTTTATAATATCCTTTTTAGCATACATGATGGGATTGATTGGACTAATGTGGGGGCTCCGATCTGAAACTCTTAAGGCTCTCAAATGTGTTGCCTTCGACGCCCATCTAGATTCGATTAGAAAGCATGAGTTTCTCGATTTTGTAAATTTTCGTGTGTACTTAAAATCTGAACGGGATTTGAAAGGAACATGTAGATTTCTAAGTTGTCGATAACTTTTCAAAGCCGTGTCGTAAGACCTTGGCAGCGAGAGATCATAACTCATTGGGGGTCAATTGGAGGAGATTTGGGGACATCAATACTCAATCAGATCACGAAAGCTCATCGGGGCTCATCGAAGCTCGGGCATGATCGGATCTAGTCAACGAAGAGACAGTGAGGATTGCAAGGTTGCAATGAAGGTGATGAACAGTGCCTTTGTCACTGTTCACGCAAAAGGACGACAACAAAATCACTGTTCATCAGGAGCAAGTGCACTTTACTGTTCATCTTCGTTTGTGAACAATACGTTTTAGGATTCCCTAGGTGCTTTTACTTGACGAGGAATTTTCTTAAATTAAAGTAGAGGATTTGTTTGAAGGTTAGGAATAATGGAGAGGATTTCATTTGTTTGAAGGTTAGGAATAAAGGAGAGGATATCAGACAAGTAGGGGTGCTAAACCGTATCCGTATCCGAGAAAATATCCATAACCGTATCCGTTAGGATACGAATATGGTTACTCAAATCTATAACCGATAAGATATGGTTACGGATATGATTTTGTAGTGAAGTATCTGTATCCGTATCCGAAATATCCGAATACATATTAGTAATACTCTTACGATAGTTTCGATTCTGAGATTATGGATTTGTGGTTAATTTTGATGATCAAGATGTCTAATCTTAACTTTTTAATTATAATGGACATATTAACAAACTCTTTTGTATCACATGAACTATGTTTTTCTCAATACTATCTAGTTTTCTCATATCTGTTTTGTATCTGCATGCATATCCGCTTATATATCCGCATGTATATCCGTAACCGTATCCGATTTTAGCGGATATGGTTATAAATTTTTCTTACCGAGGTATATCCATATCCGTATCTGTATCCAAGATGGGTAAGCGGATATGGATATGAAATACGGATACGGATATGATAAGCATCATATCCGAGCCGTATCCGGACCGAATGCACCCCTACAGACAAGTATTAGGCTTCACACCCACGAGCTTCAAACTCGACGAGGCAATTCACATACCAATAACAAGCAATTCACATGATTATAGCGATTTCTCGAATTCAATTTTTTTTAGCAATGTCTATTTCTCATAGAGGATTACATCTTTTATTTATAAATAGAGAAAGCAACTAAGCATTTAAGCAAGCAAATAAAAATCCTAATTACATTAAAACCTAACAAAACTAATGCAATCAAATTAAATTCTAACTAAACAAGAAATAGATCTCAAAATCAAATCCTAAAAGAAACCCTAACTAAAATAAAAGAATACATGTCAAATATCACTAAAATAAAAATTATTCTAATAGATCTTAAAATATTTTGATGGGTGGTCCACGATCGTTCTACATCATGCATGAATAATGTTGTTTTGGGCTCCTATATCTGTTAAAGCATACAACTTATAAGGTATATAATTATCTAAATTTACTAGAACTTCTATTTTAGTATGTATGTTCAAATAACTTGGTAAGTCTCTCAATTTTATTGTTGAGTTAGATATTGAATACTTTATTATTTAACTTTAGAGTTTTATTATTAAAAGTAAGCTAAATAGCATTTAAATACCTTATAGTTTCACATCGGCAAAATGGCCAGATTGGTATATTTTTTCGAGGCTTGGTGATATGTTGGTATATTTTCTTTTAGTTTTGTCAGATTGGTATATTTTTTCAACTCCGGCGTCATATAGGTCTAAAATTTGGCCGTAGTTACTGTTCCAACCAAATTTAGTTATTGTTCCGACCAAAATTTAGTTACTGTTCCGGCCAAAAATCTCATTAGCCCTGGTCGGAACAGTAACTTCAGCCAAATTTAAGGCCTATATGACGTCAGAATTGAAAAAATATACCAATCTGACAAAACTAAAAGAAAATATACCAACATGTCACCAAGCCTCGAAAAAATATGCCAATCTGACCAATTTGCCGTTTCACATCTTTAGCATTTATATACCCTCAGTTGTATTTCGTATTATTTATACCCTTAGTTGGTCAAAATTTGCAAGTTAATACTCTATATTTTACAAACGTAAAAAATTTCATCCGAAAGTTTTCATATAATATTCATATGTTAATTTTAGAGCTTTTTAACCATTTACATTGATTAAATTACTATTAGACCTACCCAATTTCTAATTTAAATGTGTCATAATTGTATTTTAAAAATAGAATTTAGAAAGATGTAACAATACATTCAACAAACTTATCAGAGAGAGTTATAAGATTAGCATATAAATATTATATGGGAATTTTTAAATAAAAACTTTTACGTTTACAAAATATAGGGTATTAAAGTGCCAATTTTGACCAACTCAGAGTATATAAATGCTACAAAATATAACTGGGGGTATATAAGTGTTAAGAGAGTGAAACTATAAGGTATTTAAATGTCATTTAGCCTTAAAAGTATAAGGTTCAAATTGCTTTAGAAATGCTAGTCCAATAAGTAAATCTATTGTATCTCTTATTTGTCTTTTTCTATATATATTTTGTTTGTATTTGAAATACTAAACCATTTACTATCAAGTTGTTTAAACCATAAATATTGATAATCTGAAGACTGCCCTGTTTTTCCTGTTATTGTTATAAGTGTCCATAGTAATTAGTTTTCCTAATTAAATATTCTTCAATAGATTCATTTATATTTAAAAGATTTGTACTCGCTCCTATATCTACTATACCATAAACTCTTATAAATTTTTGTTGTGTGACTTGTATAACTACCCATGTATAAAATACCTTACTAGTATTATAAAAATAAGTTCTATTAAACTTAAAGGATAAATTTTCTAGATATTCTTCTACTTGTTCTTTCATTATCCTCTTCTTCTGAAAAAGTACACCTTGTTACTGAATTTGCCTTATTAATATAATGTAATAGTAAATTATTCTCACTTATTATTAAATCTTCTGATATAGTATCCTTTTCTTTTATTAGATTCTTCTCATATTCTCTAGGTACTTTAAAACTAGGTCTTCTATAAGTACTTGATTCTGATGTATTTAATTCTCTAAAACTTTTACTTTTGTACGGGGCTACTATAATTTCATTCCCTTCTATTTTCATTTATTTAATTCTCTAAAACTTTTACTTTTGTACGGGGCTACTATAATTTCATTCCCTTCTATTTTCATTGCTTAAGTTAATTATTTTTCCTTATGTTCTTCTTTTTATATTTTTATATTTGGATTTCATGCATTTAGACTTATCTTTCTAGTCTTGGTAATGTTAAGATATTCTAGGAATTGACTTGTAATTTATTAAAACTAGGTTTGGATCTCTCCTAAACAGTAATTCCTCGTCCCTTTTATATCAAACTTGTAATGTTTTAGAAACCATCATAATATGCCTCCATTGAATTGCTAATGCATCTTTATCACGTAAGAATTTATTTCCTTTATTTTAATAAATAGCACTAAAGACTGTAATATGTTTTTTCTTGTAGAGTAATATTGTACTCCAGTTGTACTCTAAAAGCCAAAAATCCTGGATTTCCTCTAACCATAGCTATTGCTAAATGAAAAGAACTTGAAACTATTAATCTGATAAAATTGCTATTATAGGCACATTATTTTCTGGTCTAAAGTTTCATTTAATAAATATCTTCATTGCCCCAAAATGTAATAATTTTTATCTTTATGCTTTCTTCAGAGACGTGTTATATGTTGCTCTGAAAATAGAGATATTAAACCTTCAACTTCTTTATATCCTAATGCCTTTTTATGTCCTTCTGTTATTTCAAATATATATCTACTGTTAGGCAATATTCTCTTAGCTATTGTTTGTATTCGTTTAATTTTATATAAGTCTTCAAGCTTAATGAATCTCAATAAAGGCATAGCAAAATTCAGAAAATAATGTTTAGGTGCATATCAATATTTTCTTTCACCTTGCTCATATCTTTCATGTACATATATGGCTATTTCTTTTTCTTTTAAGAAAATTTTTATTTAATGATTTTTTATATGATTTATATGCTTTCTTCTTATAGGAACCGCCACACTTGCTATGCTCAGGGAATTCATGTTGTGGGATCAGTTTTTTGCACATTTCTTTCATTCCTTTACTCATTTGTTTAATATTATATTATCATTACAATTTACAACTTACAATCATATAATTTATGTAATATAAATCAATATGCTATATTATTATAAGATATTAGATTATTATATTATTATTATACTAGAATATAATACATTAAAATATAACATAATCTAATAATAAATATATATTATATTAATTACTAGTATTAAACAATTCCGCAACTACCACCAACACCTTAATATTATATCATAATAAATATATCATACTAATTATTAGTATTTTATAATTAATTATATCAAGTGGTTAATATATTATATTAATTATAACATATTAAACATTATATTACTAAACCTAAAACACCCCCCAAAACTCAAAACATAAAACCAAAAACACTTAGTTGGTGTTTTGAAAAAAGTGCTTTGTTTTTATTTTTTGCTCGTAAGTATTTTGTTTTTCCCATGAAAAACACAATGGTTTCCAAAGATGTGTTTTTGTATTAGCAAAAACACCATGAAAACAAAGAAAAAAACCATAGTTGCCATGCTTCCAAAGATTTCAATTAAAGTTGGAGATCCATATCATCTAAGACAAACCTTATAAATCCTCACAACATTCGGAGTCTGATGTTAGTGTCATAATTTATGATCCTTAAGCGCCATAAGAAAGGGCTATGAGCTATAGTTGCTAGTTATCTCAACCAGCAAACTATTACACAGAACTATTATATGATGGGAAATCATTGTTTACAAACGAGGGCTAAACAATGAAGCATTGTTTACTTGATCAAAGTGCAAATTATGAGGCATAACTCTGATCACATACATTACATAAGCCATAAGGTAAATGTGATATAAAAAGTAAATGTAATCATTAAAAGCAACCTTTGCAACACTCGGACAGTACATACAAAGCAATCTATTTTCATAGGAGTGATCAAAGATTATTATTTCTTTAATGACACAAAGATGATAAGACAAATCAGTTCGAACGAGTTAATGCCACTAATATGATAAGACTAAGGAAACTCGTTAACTCCATATAGCTTTTGCAAGACCCATTCTACAATATATATATGAAGAAATCTATTTTAATATGTTATTAACGATTCATATAGTTTTGGTAGAGAAGACAGTTTCTAGTAGGGGTGACAAACAGGTCCAGTCAGGTTAGTTTTGACCTGACCCATATAAGCTTGACCTATACCCGACCCGTTTAATAGCAATCATAAATCCAAACTGATTTAATAAACAAGTTACCGGACCTGACCAAGTAACCTGAATGACCCTTGAACCTGACCAAGTAACCTGAATGACCCTTGAACCCTTATAGTGCTGTCAAAGAGATGCAAAAAAAATGAAAAACTTCAGAAACTCTATATTCTTTTCATAAGGTTATATGAAAGTGAGACTTCCTCCAGTACCAAAATTTGCAAAAAAGCAAGTGCTCAGAGCGGCTAGGACTTTTTTGCTCAAAGAAAAGGGATCAGAGTTCCTCAGATTACCTTACGATAATGTGAGAAAGAAAGGAGTTAGAGTTACTCAGATTACCCATCTACAACCATACCCATCTACAGCTGACACACTTAAAACTAAATGAGTAATGAAATGTGTTAAATATGTCAGCTTGGGTCGACCCAGATCAACCTGATAAATAAATGGGTAGCTCGGGTTGATTCGTATATTATCCAAACCCATATATCTCGACTCATACCAGTTAATAACAGTTAGGATTGGGTCACATTCAATGTTTTAAAATATCGGATATCGGGGAAATATTGGATGACCAAAATTCATATCGGATTGCGGATATTGGGGAAATATCGGGGATATGTGGTAAATATCGGAATGCCATAACTGATGTTTGCATATATAGTATAATGCACTAAAATGTAATCTCCATGTATGTAATGAAATCTAAGCATATAAAATGTGAATGATATATGTTTACGATCACTAATCAACCTTGTAAAAAAACAAAAGTACAAATCAACTTTGCAACATTTGGTCTGATTTTTTAGGGTAAAATGTCATTTGATATAATGAGGAAATCATGATATCTTGCCCAAAAATTGTCAAACACAGTATAGTGTTTTGTGACAAGCCATATAAAAAGATATATTGGTCCACATATCATCTGATATAACGGCCATATCGGGGGATATATCATCCAAAATAGCCAAAAAACAGTAAAGGATATTTAGAGACCATATCGATTGCGGCAAGCCCTGTAAAAGGATATATTGGGGGGTATATCGGGACATGTCGGGGATATTTAAAACAATGGTCGCGTTGATGGGTTGGGTCAAAAATTACCCCTAGTTTCGAGTAGTTAATCACACTAATGCTCAGTACTAAATCCCTGAAAGAGAATCTGCTAAACAGGCTAGGACAAACTTGACAATGGTCCATCTAGTAGGAGATAAGCAAGAAAGCTACTGTTTTTTTTTTTTTAAATTCTTTTTTGAAGGGGAATGTTGAAGAATGACGAATATGCATATGCGCAACTTTTAAAAGACATGTACTTTATTTAAGAGTAAATTACAGAACCACCCCTAGCTTCACACTTCCATTTGACCAACAAAAAACCAACAATAACAATAGATAAAAGTTATGTTACATAAAACCCACAAGAAAAACCATGGTTAGATTTCAATAAGTAACACACTCTATTCTTAGTCTTTCAAACTTTATTAACTAGATAGAATAATTGCAGGAGATGATAATCATACAAACAATATAAAAGAAATAAGTTTCTAATCTATATCTTCTTTTGATCCAAAAATTAAGAAAAAAAATTAACCATTATCCTGAAAGTTGTTATAGGAAATCGAGAAAATCTAGAGTTTCCATAATAAAATGGTGATTATAAGTGCCAAAAAGAGGTAAGGAATTCCCAATTAATTTATTTTATCAAAATAAAACTCTCGTAAATGCAACAATTATCCTGAAAGTTGTTCCAGAAAATGAAGAGACACAAGTTACTAGTTATTACTTTTTTTCCAAATGCATTTATTTGTTATTCTTGAAAAATCAAGCAAATTGAACAATAACAAAAGGGTGAATCTTTGCAAAATTTGTTTTGCATGTTAATAAGACCATATAATATCTTGCTAGGATCATGTTAAAATGATGGTACAATAGAAAATAAGGCAGAGAGAAAAGAATGATAGTAGACATTACAGTGCAATGAAAGAGGAGAGGATGAGAGGAGAGGAGAGGAGGCAAATGTGAGTAGGCAAGAGTCAGAAGTACCATCTGGGAGTGGACTCACCATAATTGGGCATTGGAATCGAGAATCGTCAGACAAGAGAGATGGACATACATATAGATACATATGTATAAACATACATACATATAGTGTGTGCACATGTGCAAACCAATGTCCTAAGGAGGCATACGATACGTACATGATATCTCTGTAGGATTAATGACAGAAGTTTTGGGGAAATCCACATACCATATGAGGTTATGAAAATTTAGTGTTTTCTATATTTACACTCATCTCTGATATACAGTTAGCATTATATCTAAGATACTTAACAATACTGTTCACCCAACATGGATAGCATAGTCTAGAGCAAAAATTTTCATGACACATTAGAGCTAAACACACGTGAACGTACACACCTACTTCATCTGTCATTTACTTTTCCCATAAGTTAATCCCATTGAAAGCAGAAAGTATCACCCTTTACAATCTCCATATATAACTAACATTATCACATTTGGAGTAAAGGAACCAAAATGTTCATTTTACATCAAAGGATCTTATATGATGTGATTTTGCTTATTCTTCTCAGAAGACTTCAGCATGTAATCAAGTTCATTAAAATCAGAAAGCGGATTGAAGCAATGAGGCAACGCTTAGATTTTCCAGGCTTAAGCAATTCACAGCAAAACAAATGCCAAGGGAAAAAAGTCCAAATCCTAATAAAATTATAAATATTGATAAAAATAAATTAAAAAAAAAAGAAAACGATAGCTTCATAGAGGTGGAACTTGTTGGAGGCAGTCACAGTTTTCAGGATCCAGGGTTTTTATGGGTTCACGT
Source organism: Asparagus officinalis (assembly GCF_001876935.1). Lineage (NCBI taxonomy): Eukaryota > Viridiplantae > Streptophyta > Magnoliopsida > Asparagales > Asparagaceae > Asparagus > Asparagus officinalis. Next base: position 89,294,393 of record NC_033797.1, on the reverse strand, counting down.
GAAGATGGTTTTGCTAGAAGCAGACTTGTTGAGGATTTAGCAAAGAGAGAGCTTCGACTGAATTTTGGATGAGCTTCAACAGAGAAGGAGGTGGACAAGGCGGAGAAAAAAAGAGCAGACTTCATTCAAAAAGAGGACTTGTTAAGGTGAACGAGAAGGATGGAGAAGGTGAACGAGGATGGAGGCAGAGAATTTGGGGCGTAGAATTTTTTGGCTTCGGAACACAAGGAGAGAATCAGGAAGCAGAGGAGAAAGGGGGTTTAACTTTTAAAACATGTCGAATTTAAGTCGGGTATGAAAGGGCTGCCTAGAAACCTGTTGTTAGTTTTTTAAAAGCAAAGGTAAGTGTTTTTAGTGTGCTTTTTAGCAACAAGTGAGCTTAATATCAATGAAAGTGGTGAAAACGAAACAGCCTGGGGCAGATTCCGCTTTAATCCGGTTATAGCGCACTTTTCACCAATTTTTTTCATCATTGCATGTAATGTCACCTCTGAGTGACCTAGGCATAAAACAGACTTTGGTGCCTAAAAGGCACTGGAAAAGGTCAGTCCCAAAACAAGTGAAAGCAACAATCAGGTTGACAATACAAAAAATTTAAAAAAGAAATTTGAAACAGCAGGGGAAAAAGTTCGAAAAGAAGCAGTAGTTGCTCCATTATGCAGTGATGATTGTACGCCATGCAGTGATGATTGTACGCCACACATGAAACCTCAAGTAAGGTTGTTGAATCACATATAAGTCTAGCGTAAGGCAAAAGCATCGTTGAATAATTTCCCAACCAATTGGATAATATTTCATGAGGACCATTAAAGAGCCGCATCATACATGAAATTAGTACAGAAGTCACATCAAAGAGTCCAGAGTTGAAACGAGTGATGCATGTAACAAGATTTGCCGCCCATTTAAACTTAGTTTCCATCCTCTGTTGATCTTATTTTACCAATTATTTCATTTATTTAGGGTTATTCATATTCTCATATTAAAGCAAGACCAGAATAATTATTCATATTCTCATATTAAAGCAAGACCAGAATAAAGATTACAAAAAATCTCCACCCATAGACACTATAGAAAAATATGAACTTTTGTTCTCTTAGGCGTGTTGAATAGATGAAGCCAAAGATTCGCATCCTGCACATTTCTTTAAATGAGATGGAGAAAATACTAGAGGTATTCCAGTGTGAAAAAATGGGAGAGAATTTCTAGCTAACATCTGAGGATTACTAGAGAAATGAGACCTACAGGGAGAAAGGGAAGAGATAAGCATACTTCTTCCTTTTCTCAATTTATACTAAAACTCATGAAATATGTTAAACATATAAAAAACATAAAGATGAAATTAAATTATCATCTGAGCGGTGATCATTAGACCAGGTTTTCTAAGACATCCAGATAAGAAAGGTTATCCGTTAAAGAAATTTGCAAGTACCAATAGCGTACGTGAGTAAAAATGAACTTGGAAAATATCTTTTGTCTGGAAAACCAAGGAGGTTGTAACTACATCCAATAGGGAGTTCTATATATGTGGATCCATTAAATTATGAAGATGCCAGCGCATGATAGCATTACAATGAATAACAGAAAGTAATAAGTCCCTTACTCTATATGATGAGGCACTAGTAATTTCTAATTACAAAACATTCAACAGTGTGAGAAAAGGACATTCATGTAAGTTGCCACAAAAACTGCTGCAGAGAAAACTCAGAAGACAAACAAGGCCGCATGAGGGTCAAATAGATTAAATACAGCATGCGCTTTAGAAAGTAATACTTTACAACAAATCATAAGCATATTCAGTGTAAACATGAAGAATCAAGGATAAACCATAAGCATCCATGGTAAATCATAAGAATACGTACTTAGTAGAAAGACCATGAAAAATAAGCATAAGTATTCATGGTAGATCTTCAATTTTCTATGCCCCTCCCTAGCTTTCAGTTTCCTCTCTCTAACTTGTAGATAGTATACTCAAAATTATTACCATCTTGATAACTCAAACCTTACCCCCCACTTGATGAATTAGAACCTACGCACGTGTCCATCAGACGAAGTGACTACGCTCCAAGTTCAACAATCGAGAATAGTAAACATGCAGAATTCTAGGGCCAGGGTTCAAGATGAATAAACACTAGGCCTAAGAATCCATGTCTCAATCTCAAAAGGCAAACTAATTCAATTAAAACGGAATGCTGGACTAAAATTGAAAAAATCGACACGGAGAAAAACACAAGCAGATCAAGGATAAACCATACCCCTTGCTTCCCAGGGATCGTGCAGTGCCAGACCATGAGATTCACCGAGCCATCCGGTAGGGTCTCGGGCTTCGCCACAAAACCCTAGAAACGATAAAAAAAATTTAATGATAAAAAAATAGAGAAAAAAGAAGAAGAGGGAGAGAGTACGAACATGAGGATGATTCTTTCGCCATGACTTCCTCTCCTCCGTCAATCTTCCACGCGCTATGCCTGACATTATCGCCGCTCCTCCTCCTCTCTCTTGCGGTCGGCAATCAAATCTCGGCCCCAAAACTATAAATAGGATTTGCGAGTTGACCCCTTTCCCTTTTGAAGAAAAAGTAGCTCTATCTGTTTATTCCGAAGGGGAGGGAGGCGTAGCCGAGAAGCTGGACAGACCCTCGTCGGGGTTACATGTTAGAGTCAGACCCGGCCCAAATGGTTTTTTGGAATTTAACAAACAACTTTGGGCTGGTGCCCTTACCGCCAGACTAAACTCATCCGCTGCCAGCAACTGTATTGTCGGTGCTTAATATATATGGGACTTATTTACGTTTAGGCCCAAAATTGAAGATTTTGATATTCAGCAAGTTGGGCTGGGTAGGGCCGTCCCTGTCATGCGTGCAATCTAATGTAATGATTAATTCCGCAGCTTTTATCATGTTGTAATGCAAAGATTTTATATTGGGATAATTCTAAATAAACCACGCTATCTAAATTACTTCTATCGTACTATATACAATAGTCTGAAAACCCGGCAATATTATGGTATTTTATTAAGGCTCTCCTTATCAATAAAATCTTTTTTCTTAAAATTCTGGCGGAAAAATTTCTTCCACCTCCCTAACCTCTCCAAACTATTAAATTCACACCTAAGATTGTTCTTTTTTTCATCTTTTCTCCATCTCTTTCATTTAACTATTTTTAGAAACAAACCTGTTCAACAATTTTTTGACAGCAACAATCGTGCGATCACTCAACACTCTGCGATAAACAATCCCATATCCCCCTTTGCCGATGACATTCTTGTTGGTGAACTTATCTGACATCGTCTCGAGCTCTCAGAGCGTGTAACAATGCCCCTAACCCAAATGCGAGACCTCCAACGGCCGCCCAAACGACTTCCTCGGCGACTGCTTGCTGTCTCCATCCGTCGACGGCAGTAGCGGGAGAAGGAGGCGATACTGCAAGAGAACGACGACGATGGGCAGAGGGGAGATGGAGTGGATTTCTTTGGAGATTTGATGGGTGGCTTCGTGGAGGAGGAGCTTCAAGGGTTTGCGAGAGGAGGGGAGGGGAGAGAGTGGCGGCAAAGGTGGGCGGCGCCTGCGGGAGGTGAAACAGAGGGAGTGGAGGAAGAGGAGGATGATGAAGGCGGTGCCGATGAGGATTCCGATGATGGTGAATAGCTGTTTGTGGGAAAATTTGCAGTAAAAGAAACGAAGGAAAAATTTGATTTATATTCCTTTAATCTCAGTTACAATTGGATTTCCTGATTACAAAAGAGAAGAGAATTGATGCAAATCCTCCCCTTTGTTTAAGTCTGGGTTCTTCACGGTGGCGATGGAGTGCCTCCCTCGAATGCTCGCGTCGAGTTTGCTCTCCGTTGATGATCCGAACGTTTTGATTCACTGGAACGATATCTCCTCCTCACGATTTGACGCTGTGGAGAACTTACAAAGCAAGTTTTAGAACCCTGGACGAGTAGATAACTCTGAACGAGTTTGAAACTCTATGAAAGAGTTGATTTAACCGAAATCGGTTTATAAGCCAAGGATGAAAGCCCTATGTTGTCGAACGTTGTTGAAGGATGAACGTCGATCTTCCCCTCGCTGCCAAGCCGAAGATCTCCTCTTCGTTGCCAACTCTAAGATCCAAAAAGCCAGCTCGAACTCAATTGAGTTTACCCATATTTATAGGAAATTAAGGGGTGTAACCGCCCCCCTTAATTCTCTCCATAATGGGGTTGAGAGGGGTGTAACCGCCCCCTTAATCCGCTCCTAAGTGGGACGGAAATCCCTCAAATCGTGGAGGAAAAACGGTTTATGTAACCGTTCAGCTCGTGTTTAAACGAGTCAAACGTCCATGTTGGCGTTGAGGACCCTAACTCCGCGTTTTAGAATGGAGACGCAGAGTTGGGTACTCGCTGGGTGTTGAAAAACACGAGGGCCACTCGCGTTTTGGAGTCTGAAGGTTGGAAACGCGGGGTCGCCTGCGCTTCGTTTGCTGAAGGTTGGAAACGCGGGGGTCGCCTGCGTTTCAGGAATTGAAACGCGAAGATGAATTCCGTATTTTTAGAAGGAGCTAATGACTTAGGGCGCGTTTGGACAAAACTTTTTTTGGGGTTTTTTGGGTGAAAGCCTGACAAACTGTCAGGCTTTCACCCTAAAACGCCTCTCCTCTTTTTTTAGAGGCGTTTTAGGGTGAAAGCCTGACAGTTTGTCAGGCTTTCACCCAAAAAACACCCCAAAAAAGTGTTCCAAACGCGCCCTTATAGCTTCTTCTGCAGAGTGTTGCAAAGACTATTATCTTGTAATCTTCATCTTGGCTCCTTGAAAATATGATAGTCGTCAGATTGTAACTCCCGATGTTGATTGTGAAGACTATTGATTAGAGCTTTCATCAGTTGTTGTGAAGGTCGTCAGATTATAACATTCATCGGTCTATGTGAAAGTCTTCAAATTATAGCCTTCTGGAAGTCGTCAGATTGTAACTTTCATCATCGGTGTTTGATGGGAGATCAGCTATCTATTTTGATTTTTTTTTTTTGACAGCCTACAATAGCTTGAGGCCAAAGATGGAGGTTTGCTTTGAGAACTGGCCGCTGTTGAGGAATGTGTTGGTCTAAGATGCCATTTTGAAATTAGTTTATTTTTAATTTTGTCGTTATGCAAAAATAATTTGAGAGACTGGAGAAAAGGAGTATTTTATTTTTAATTTTGGCATTCTATAGTTTTATTTTATTTTTAATTTTTGATAGATTAAAGAGTTGGAGAAAAAGAATGAAAAAATGATAACACTGGGCATAGATTTAATAATTTTGGGAGGTAAAGGGGTTAAAACAAATTTTCCAACCAAAATTTTGAGAAATAGTGTCTTATCGGTAAATAGAGTCCAGATAACCTTATTGGTAAAGAGGGTCTACTTTAAACACCAATTTGATAATTTAGCCGTATGAAAATTAATGAATGATCGAGGACATCACAATCTTTGGGTACAGTAGTGTTGGAGTAGTTTAGAAAAAATATAGTGTAGCTATCTTTTAATCAGACTAGGTTTCAAGGGACCCCCACCACCCCTACACATGGACCACCACCACCAAAAGAAAACATTGGACAACTGTCAGATAACCTCCTACAACTTTCAGACAACCCCTCTATGCTTAGGGGTTACTAGAAAATTTTGTTTAACTTTAAAGTTCTTTAAGAAAATCCTCTTTGAAGTGTGAATCATAATATTCAGTAGCAAAAATATTTCAACTCTATGAAAATTAAAGCTAAACGCTTTTAGGGAGGAGTGTTTCTAAAGAAAATCTTAATATTAACAGGGGTTTTCCTGATAACCCCAAAACTTAGAGGGGTTTTTCTAATGTTTTGAAAGTTTCAGAAGTAATCTGATAATCGTCCAATGTTAGGGGAGTTTTTGAAATTTGGCCTTTTATTTGTTAATGCAATTTGTCCATGGTTTCACACCACCATCATGGATGTGAATCCTCTCCGCCATGGAAAAAATAGTTTAGAGGTCACTACATTATTAGAATCGTTGATTGCTCTTTCCCATCTCAATTCAAAAACCAATGTACTATACAACACTACACCTACTAGGATATAAATTGTACCTTTGTTAGGATTTCTGACTCTATATAACAAGGATGCAACAATAGCTTGAGATCAATTTGCAACTCTGCAAAAAAAAAAAAAATCAACAAGATCCTCTAAGCTTCAAAATTTGCTCACTCTAGATTTTGACACTTGCTTTTAACAATAAAGTGGAAAACCCAGAAATCAGCAAATTCGTCAGCATGTTTGAAGACCATTCGCTCACCAAAGATCCATCCTCACCACAATAACACTATCATCAAACTCTGCTGACGAGCCAAGGCTGGAAACTGAAATGCCCTCCATGATGTTAAGTAGCAAGCAAGTGAGTTTGGTGAACTTGCATTCTTCCACATCTGTTAGACCCTAGAGGGGGGGTGATTAGGGTCTTATGCTAATCTAATCCGATTTAATGCCAATTAAATAATTAACAAGTTATCCTAGCAAGTATGAAATACCACAAGATATATGAGCTAGCGATAAGCCAATGTATACAATGCGTATATCCTATATGATGAAATATATATGCAAGGATATATAAACTAAGACAATGTGTAAACAATATGAACTCAGATAGTGGCATCATATAAATAATGAGCTAATGACAATGGCGCAAGAATTATAAACACAAGTATAAATAAATGCCAAAGCACACTCAAACACAAGCATATGATCACGGAGTTCGGACCTTCCGTCCTACGTCTCCGCTCCCCACTCCCGGGGAGAAATCCACTAACACAATCCGGTTTGGAAGCCGGAACTTCTACACACTCGGTTTTCTAGCTAACCGAAAACTCTACAACTCACTCTTGCAAACCCATCAACACCCTCACAAGTGTTGGACCTAGCCGTGTCTCCCTCAAGTGCTCGCGTGTTACAACCTTCCTAGGTTCGTCAACCGATGCCAACTCTTCTTGGGCACGATCCCGACTCTCACCACACACTCCTCTCGGTGCTACAACGTGTATTTACATAAGTGATCTATTACAATTAGGGCACAATAACAAGGTGTTTGTTCTCTAATACAAGGTGAGAACACAATGTAGGCTCACACTCAAATGTCACACAATCCACAACCCAATTATATAATGTATGCAAATACAATAAGCATCAATGGTTGTGTGTGTAAACAAAGAGTAAATCAAATCAAACTAAACTCAAAATAAATTCTAGCTTAATACAATGATACATCAAACAATTAATATTAAATGTAAAGCTATGATTGAGTTTAGAACACTTCTCTAAAGATGAACAAGGAGAGAGGGAGAAGAGTTGAATGCCAAACACCAAAGAATGATCTCCTCAAGCTCTTGTGAAACAGTTTCTTCATAAACAAACTCTTGAAACAAACTTAAAAACTCTTAAACAAACTTGTAAAAACTCTTTTTAAAACTATCTTAAACGATCTGAGAAACGAATGAAAGTGAGGCGCCTTTTTATAGCCTCTTAAACCAGCCACAAACCCCCAAAAACCGAAAATATCAAAAACTAGCCGTTACTAGGCCGTTATAGCTAAAAAGACCAACATACCCCAAATTCCAGCATTCTGGAAATTTGTATTCTAACTTTGTAAAATCAATTAAAAATAGTAAATCAATTCCAAAAATCATGAAAATTTGTTGTAAAGGTTCTAGACATGTATATGAACATGTTAGAGAAAGAATTTCATGAAAAATAATTTCTCATTTGAGATAAATAAATGTTTGAACACAGATATACAGTTTCTGAAAATCTGCTGACATACACGATTTTGTAAAATCAATTGGCATAATAAATCAACTCCAAAAATAGTAAAATTTTTAGGAAAGTTTCTAAACATGTAGATAAACATTTAAAAGAAATAATTTCTTAAATATCACTCTCATTTGTTAAAACTCATCTGTTTTGTAAAAAGCATGCACGAACATGCACGAACGAAAAACATGATTTTGCTAAATTCAATTAAACGTAACAAATCAATTTCAAACTTGATGAAACTTTACGAAATGTTTATAAACATGAAAACAAACATGTTAGAGAAAGAATTCTCAAATTGAATTTCCATTTGTGAAAACTCATGTATTTGCAAGTATGTCCAAAAACATGAAAACCAAAACATGCATGTATATATATAACTATATATATACATAGAAACCAAATACGATGTGTGTATATGATATTGAGCCTTAAGGTACTCTAACACACATAATATAAAACCTAAACTAGATTACCCAAGCCCGATCTTGATCTTCAATAAGCTTGACTTGGTACACTTTGCGGCTGAAGCTTGAACTTGATCTTTACTTGAATTGTATGTTGCTTCACTCCACAATTCCGCCAACCTCCCATTTGATATCGTCGTTGAAGCGCTATTCATCAATCCCCCAACAACGCTTTTGTCTACAAAAACATAGAATGCACACACACACTAGACCAAACAACATTAGTAATAAATTGTTTGTTAAACATCATCAAAACAAGAAGACCAACATGTTAAACATCATCAAAACAAGAAGGCCAACAACATCATCACCCTCCTCTCTCTTAGAACCCTATATCTCTCCTTCGAAGAGCATTACGACCTCTAAGAAGTGCTTGATACAATTCTCCCTTCTCTTGGCCAAGATTTCATCCGTGCTCAAAAACACGACATGATCAACGTAATGAGTCCTGCACTTATTTCTTTGGATCCAATTGACAGCAAAATCATAAGAAACAGCATGAAAGTCTTTTTTATTGTCCATCAATTTAAACATTTGGAGCAGTATAGAGGATGGCTATAGTGAACCTACTACCATTGTGGGTGAGACCATCATTATTACTTCTTGAGATAAGTGGACCCCTACCGAAAAAAGCTTTATTCTTAAATGCAAAAGCAAATGAAAGCCCTTTACTATTCTTTTAATGCTAAAGAATTTAACCGTGTGCCTACTTGTCCTACTACGCAGGAAATTTAGAAAATTTTGGAAGTTACACATGAAGGAAATTCATAGGTAAAAAAAGGCGAAACTTACAACCCTTGTGAGTAGGCACAAAAATTTCAAGATGGAGGCCTCTGAGACTATTCACGAGATGTTCAACCAATTCACAGACATTGTAAATAAGTGAAAGGCTTTGGGAAAAGAATATGGTAACAAAGATGCATGTGAGGAAAATTCTTCATTCTCTTTCCAAGGATTGGAAACCAAAGGTAACGGCTATCAAAGAATTTTAAAATTTTTCTAAACTAACTCTTAAGAATCTTGTTGGGAATCATCTTGCATGTGAAGTGTGATTTTAAAAAAGGATAGCATGATTCAGAAGGTAGCCCGAAAAGGAAATCAATGATTCTACAAGCAAAAAAGGTAAAGTTGGGAAAGGAGACAAGTTCAAACTTTAAGGATAGTGGTAAGAGTGAGATGGGCTAGTAGTCAAAAGGTTCAAATCATTCCCGAAGACAAAAAACAGACAAAAGTTTATGTACAATAGACATAATTAAAGTTTATCTAAGGTAAGGGAAAAATAAGTATAAAAACCCAGATTCTAAACCTGTATATCATCGTTGTAGGAAACTTGGACACTTCAAAAATGAATGTCCTCTTACCAAAAGGGGCTACAAAGGAAAGAATAAGAGCTTCAAGGCTATATTATGGGATTTCTCATGTGATGATGAAAAATCAGAAGATAATTTTAGTGGGGATGAAAGAAGTCACCATCTCATGGCCAGTAATGGCATATCAGAAGATTTAGATGAGAAATCTTTAACAATAAGGTACAACGGAGAGCTGGTGACGGAAAAGAAAGAACTATTTCGCAGTGTCGACAAAGAGAAAGATGGAGATGTGACTTTTAGAAACAACAACAAAAGTAAAATTGTAGGAGTTAGCAATATAGGCAATGATTCTTTTAAACTCATAAATGTATCACTCATTGATGGATTAAAGTATAATCTTATCTACATTAGTCAACTTTGCAAGAAAGTGTATATTCATACTTTTCGAATCCACTGTGTGTAAAACGATTGACTTAGAAAACATGTACGATTGTTTTTACTAGAAATAGACACGCTAATGTTTATACATTAAACTTTAATGATATTAAATTTGACATTGTTAAATGCCTGGTTGTAGGAGGAGAGGATAGCGAGCTTTGGCACATGAGGCTTGGACATGCAAGTATGGATTTATAGTAGAAACTCTTAAAGATAGAATTAGTTAGAGGTTAGGCTCTTTTATGGATTTATAGTAGAAACTCTTAAAGATAGAATTAGTTAGAGGTTAGGCTCTTTTTACATTCAAAAATAAGAGTTTATGTGAGGCTAGCACAAAAGATAAATTGATCAAATTCTCTCATAATTTGAAGAATCAAGTAAGCACTCTTAAATCTCTTCAATTACTTCGCTTAGATCTTTTTAGACCTATGTTCACATAGAGTTTAGGAGGCAAGAGTTATTATTTGATAGTGGTTGATAGTTACTCTAGATTTACATGAGTCGTATTTCTAGCTAAAAAGAGTGAGTGCTTTAAAGTTTTTAAAGATTTTTCAAAGAAAGTTGAAAAAGATAAAGACTTTCCTATTCTTACTATCCATCTGATCATGGATGTGAATTTAAAAATAAAGTTTTAAAGAATTTACTAACAAAGGAATCTCTCATAAGTATTATTCTCCCTGAACACCTCAACAAAATGGGGTGGTTGAGATGAAGAATCAGACTGTATAAGAAATGGCTACAACCATGTTAAACGAATATAAACTACCAATGCACTTCTAGACTGAGACAAATAATACAACATGTTATGTAAGTAATAGAGCTTATCTATGACCACTATTAAATAAGACTTCTTATGAGCTTTACTATCAAAAGTCCCCAAATACGACGCATCCTTGTGTTTTTGTTTGCAAATGTTATCTTTTAAACACAAAAATCAATTAGAAAATTTTGATTTTAAAGCTAACGAGTGTGTATTTTTGGGATACACTTCATGTAAGGATCGTAAAATTTTGATACTAATTAAAATAATTTTTTAGTATTTTAAAATATTTAATTATGATTTTTAAAAAAGTATTTATATTTTTCTCGAATTTCTACAATTTTCTATGATTTAAAGTCTAAGTTTTATATTTATTTAAATGATTTTAATATTTATAAATTTATTCAGTGCAGTAAAAATTTATGGAATTTATCCGTTGAGTTACCGATACTGTTACATGTTATTTTGAATAATACGTTGTATTATTTTTATTATTACGTATATTTTCGTATAATACATTGTATTATTAATTACGTATTATTTGTACAACTAGTTGTATTATTTCTATTGTTACATATTATCTGTCGTATTAGTATAACTTGTATGTTTTACTGTGTGGATAATTATCCCATAATTATTTGATTTTAAATATAAGTAATTATATTTTTTTATTAATTATTTTTGTTTAATTATACAATTTGTTGTATTATTTATACTATTATGAATTATCGGTTGTAAAACTATAACTGGTACGTTTTGATGTGTAGATAATTTTCATGTAATTATTTAATTTTTTCGTGATTATTACTATTTTTAATTAATTTTTTTAGAAACCCTAATTCCTCTCTCTCTATATATATATTTTATTATTATTTATTTAATTCTTTTTTCCTCTCTCTCCTTCTCTTCTTCCCCAACCCGACGCAGCATATATAAACTAACACAATGGTAAAATAAACATAAACAAGATAATGGATGAAATAAATGAGCAATGCACAATTGGCGATATAAGATAAATGCAAAAGCAAATGCGCCAATGACAAACTCAAACACACTCAAATGATCACGGAGTTCGGACCTTCCATCTTACGTCTCCGCTCCCCACTCCCGGGGAGAAATCCACTATCACAACCGGGTTTTCTACGCTCACCTGAATAACGTTTACACCTCACAATGTCGGTTTTCAACGTTCACCGATCAACGTTCACAATCACTTCATAATATCGGTTTTCAATGCTCACCGATCAACGTTCACTCCTCACACTCGGTTTTTTAGTTCACCGAAAACTTCACAACACACTCGGTTTTCTAGCTCATCGAAAACCTTACAACACTCACAATGTAATAACAAATATGTTCTCCTCAATAGATGAGAACTCAATGTAGCTCACTCTCAATTGTTACAACTCCCTACAACCTAATTATACAATGTATGTAAATATAATAAGCTTAATGGTTGTGTGTGTAAGCAATAAAAAAATAAAATCAAATCTAAACTCAATACAAATACTAGCATATGGAAATGTAAATCAAACGTATAAATAGCTAGATATGAGTTTAGAGATTCTTCTCTGAATAACAAAATGGAGAGGTGGAGATTGAAGCCCAAACAATAAAATGATCTCCTCCACTTGAGAAAACTTCTTCACAAAAAAAACAGACACTAAACATACTTAAATCCTTGTTTAAAACTTGTTTAAAACACTCTCATTAGTTCATTCAGAACTGAGATCAATGAGGGTATTTATAGCCTCTCAAAGCCTCAGCCAAAAACCTAAACAAAAGACCAAAAAGCCCCAAACAACGGCTGCAGGAAAATAGCCGTTGGGAATGAAAAGACAGTGCGGCGGTCGACTGTGGGAAACTCGCGGTTGACCGCGAGGCAAAACCAAAACTGAGAAAATATCCAAAGAAAGCTACGGTCGATCGTGGTGATTGACCGTGGGAACTTACAGGCTGATGGTCGACCGTCATGGTCGACCGTGAAAGTTGTTGCTGCCCACTCAGGAAAAGAACCAGGCGCGATCGACCGTGGCGGTCGACCGAGAACTGATATATTGAAAATACAGGTTTTGAAAACAGTTTTTGTGACCTTAAAACCCTGTTTAAAAATATCAAATTAATTCCAAAAATTATAAAACTTTGGAAAATGATTGTAGACATAATAATACACATGCTACAAAAACTGGTTTTCTAAAAGGACTTACCAAATGAGAAATATCATCATTTTGTAAAATAGTCCAAAACATGAAAATGTGAACATATGAGTTTTGACATTTTAGCGTAACCATGTTTTGAAACAATACAAAATGATTTTGTAGACTTAATAGAAGATGTATATGATTGTTATTAAGTCTATAAACTGAGAATACAATATTTTCATAAAATTGCATATTCTATGCAATAAATACTAAAACACAATAGAGTACGAAATATGTAATTTCATATATATAAACATAAAAACCCAAAACACATGTATGTATATATATAACTATATATATGCATAGAAACCAAAACTTATGTATACACTATATGAAAACCAATATAATGTGTGTGTATAATATTATATTGAGCTTAAGGTACTAACACACATAATATAAACTCCTAAACTAAATTACCCAAGCTTGATCTTGATCTTCAATAGCTTGACTTGGTAATCTTGCGGATGAAGCTTGAACTTGGATCTTCAACTTGAATTGTACAAAGCTTCACCTACTATTCCGCCAACCTCCATTTGATATGATCGTTATGGCGCAATCCATCCAACCTCCAACATATTGTTTGTCTACAATTGATACAAAACAAAAACACTAGATAAATAATATTAGATGTAAATTGTTTGTTAAATCATCATCAAAATAAGAAGGCCAACACTACCCTCGGCCGCACCACCTTGGCCTCGCCGACACCACCTCAACCCCCGCTCGGCCCTCACCCCACTCCAAGCTGCCTATCAGCCACCTTGCTGCAAACCGGCACAGCGCACCGGCCACCTCTGTGCCTCTCAAACGTCGTGGCTAGCCGGGCGCCCTTCACTGTCCTCATCGCCGCTCTGGCTGAGCCGTCGCTCCTCCGACCATCATGCATCACGCCTCTGAAACACTGCCAGCTTTTCCGTTCAAGCCCCCGTCCTTCCAAATCCTGCTTATTACTCCAGGCTCCCCTTGACCAGCGCACGGTCGACCGCACAGTCTCAGCGCCTACTCCCCGCCTCGCACTCTCTCCCTCCTCCAGCTTTCCGAACCGGAGTGCTGCCTATCGCAGTCACCACCTGTTGCGACAATGATGCCAACACACCATCCAGTTGCAGAACCACCCCTTTCTAGCTGCCAGCGAGCCCGTCGGAGCCCCGAGACATTCCAACGGCAACAACCGAGACAAGATCTCTCTTGCTCAGATCTGAATTTTATACATGTTATAAATTATCTGCATATTTTAGTTGTGATATGATTATTATGCATGGATTTGTTGTTGAATGGTATTAAAGAATTTTTAAGGGAATTATTTTGCAAAATGATTATTTGAATTAATAAGTTATTATTTAAAAATAATATTTTAGGATAATTATTATAAATTAAAAGAATTTAATTATGAAAATAATCATTTTAGGAAAATTATTAAATTCATGGAATTGATATATATAATTCATCGTGCACTGTTGTTCTCATTCACATTCATGATTCACGACTCTGATATACAATATTAATAGCATTTATACATTTTTATAGTTGAGAATCGCGAGTATTGCTTGACCATAGTGACCCGTGAGATATGAGTTGTTGACTTGGACTTGGGATGGGAAGGTCTGGGTTCATGTTATCGAATATGTTTGTTGTTTATTTCTAGGCTCGCACCAGTGAACCGTTTCGCACTGGCATGGGTCTGAGGAGCAGTGATCGGATGTGTTTATTGTTTATTTCTAGGCTCGCATCGGCGAACCGTTTCACACTAGGGTGGGTCTGAGGAGCGGTGATATTGTGATTATTGATTATTTCCAAGCACGCACCAGTGAAACGTTTCACACTAGGGCGGGTCTGAGGTACTAGTGAGATGTGGTTGTTAACCAGATATCCAATAATGTGAACTTTGACTCTAGTGAGACGTGGACTAGGGAGATGATATAGGATGGCTAGTTACATGACCTCGTTATTTAGATAATTTTAGATTCTTAGATAATTTTAGATTCTTGTGAGATGTAGGCCAGTTATGTTTCTTTTCATACATAGATCAGGTGATAATCATATTTTTATTATAATTTTATATCCTCATTATCTATTTTATATGAATAAATATATTATTAATAATTGTTGTTAGCTTAGTTTTCACATAATTGAATAAAAATATAAATAAATATTATTAAATGTAAAACCCCCTTAAAAATCTCTCTTCTCTATTTTGCAGCATTTTAGAAGCCTATGATTGAAAGGTTGGAAGCCCATCAAGCAAATAAATAAAACAAAGCACATTTCTCCTTGAAGGCCCAAGCCCATCAACAAATGACCACACCCATGAGCTCTCTTGGATTGGCTTTTGATTTTCAAAATCAAATGAAACATGGACTGCTGGATTTCCATTTGGGCCGGATTTCACATTGTGTTGGCTGCTGGAGATGTGGTTTTGGAAAATCAAATGAAGCAATGGACTTTGGACTGCTGCAGGCTTTGGCTTTTAATGTTGAAAATCACATAATGGGCCGCAACTCTTTGAAAAATGAAAGGGAAGCTCATTTGGGCCGGTTGCTGTGGTTGTTGGATTTGAATTGGGCTTTGCTTGGACTTGGAGATCAAATGAAGCAAATGAAATGGGCCAAACTCGGTTGCTGCAGCTTTGATTTTTCCCCATGGGCCAAACTCGGTTGCAGCTTCATTTTCAGTTTCGAAAATCAAATACCAATGACCATGAGATCACTTGAATGGGCCGAAAAATCAAAATGGACTGATTTGAGACCGGACCTGCTTGTTGCTGCTGAGATATGGACTTGAATTGATTTTTGAAAATCACAGCAAAGACTTGGGCCGGATTTCCTTGATGGACTGCAGAGTTGGATTTAATTTTGAGAAAATCAATTGGACTCCTTTGTTAGGCTAGAGAAGAACAAAAAGCAAATTCAAATGTGAAGATTGTTGCTTGGGGCTCAAGACAAATCCAATGGCTCATATTCATTGAAGATTACTATAAATAGGGATAGAGAGTGAGGGGTTAGAGGTGTGAAAATTTTGTAAACTCCTTTTGGAGAGGAGGGCTACTCTTAATTGAGAAGGCCTTCCAAAATTGTAAATTTAGTTGTAATTAATAATAATAATTTTTTCACCACTTTAAATTTTTCTCTTCTTCTCTTTATTGGATGATGAAGATGAAGATGAAGATGGAGAATTATTTGAAGATTTGCATTTCTTTCTTTTTCTCTTTTATTGCTTATTAGTTTAGATTTATTTCTATTTTGTAGTTATGTTTCTTTTTCTCTTTTATTGCTTATTGTAATTTTAGATTCTTGTGAGATGTAGGCCAGTTATGTTTCTTTTCATACATAGATCAGGATTAATATTTAATTATTTATAATTCGGGACATATGGTATATACATGAGGGTTTCCTTGTTTGGATTATTTCGCTCGACGTACTACGTCTCTTGTTGTAGATTTTTAAGTATTAATTCCATCTAGTGTATGATCCTGTTACTTGGATGATTTTTGATCGCTAGCTGCATGATCTCGTTACCCGTTTGATTTATGGATTCTTATGATTATCATGTTTTAGTAGTGAATTTGCATGTTGATTTTGTCGGATTTCTAGATGCATGTTCTTTTGTCAATTCTGTTATCATATCGTTTTCTGTTTTGGTTTTCGTTGTTCTATTTGTTTTGTGGGGTCTTGTCGTGTGCCATGCACGCTGACGTACACATGTTTTCTCTGGTGTACGCCAGACTTAGAGGAAGAACGGGTCCAGCTGGGAGATCGCCAGGAGCCAGAGGATTCTTAGCAGGTGTATCTTGCAGACAGAACGGAAGAAGATTCTGAAGCTTAGCTATTGGTCCTAGTTGCTTTTGTAGTTCTTTCCATTCCTGTGTATTTTTGTATCTCTTCAGTATTCATTTGTTCAGTTTTGTATATGGGCATGTTGACCCAAATATTATGTCTCGGATGTTATCCCATTTGTGATATGATATTTCATTATTCTGAGTTTATCTATTATATTCTTACTGATTATGATCAGGGACTTGTGACTTCGCATTGTATTTATTTCCAGACGCTTAGCGTATTGGATTGAGAAGAAAAAAAAAGAAAAAAAAATGATAGTGTATATTTCTTCTCAATCTAATACGTCGCGGGCTTGTTCACGTTCCGATTTCCGGGTATTTTGGGAAGCGGGGCGTGACAGGTTTTTTTGGTGGCCCATGCAGGTCACGGTCCCGAATTTCCACTAGTGAGAATATAATGGACAATTTAGATGAATATCATGATTTCATCCGTGAGACTATCTTGAGCCCTTATTCTCTTTTCTTGATAGATTTCGTTTCGTCCCTATCTTATCACTCTTTAACTCCAGAGTTTTCCACGGTCCTTGTCCCATCGCTTCGCGATTACCCTCTCTTTGTATAACCTCTCTTTCCTCATGCCGGTCATTATTATATGTGTTATTAATTTTACAACTATATTTTCTTTGATTTGACTTATATATCGTTTAATTGTATTGATTTCTATATTATTTATTACATTATTTTTGTATCATACACAGTGTTATATTGTGTGTTTTTCATTAAAAATATATACCATTACTTATATATTTCAATTGTTCAAACCATGTTATTAAGTATTTTGTATTGCTCTAGACTCCACATATACATTGCATAACATATCTGATATTCAGATTATTTTCTTGTATTTAAAATATACTTTTGCATATCTACATTATGTATGTGTGCGTTTTCTAACATACCATCTATTATTTAAATATGTTTTAGATTATTGTATATTGTTTGTATTTTTAGTAATATACTTTAATAAGTTCATGAATTTAATATTCTACATTTGTAGTATATTCTTATCTTTTACATTTTTAGTATATAGTTTTTTATCAGTTACTTTTGTCTTGTTAGATTATTTTAGTATGTTCACATTGGTTTTGTTATTTCTAAGAGCGATGTATTTCTATTTTGATATTCAAGCATTTATTTATATTGTTAAATTTAGAGTTGAGTTACTAATTATATAGTTATTTGTTACATTAATTATTTTCCTTTTATAAATAATATAAGAGATAATTTTAATATGCTTTTGTGGGTATGTATAGTATTTATTCATGTTTGTTTATAGTGTATTTACATATTTGTTGTTTGTTTGCTTCGTTTTCGATATGTGTTGTTTTGTCATTTTAACAATATACATTGTATACGCGTGTTATTTTTTGTATTTATTTTATGGTATTTTAAGATTTTTACGTCTTTATTGTGATATTAGTTGTTGTTCATTCTCTATTTATTATTTTTGTTACTTGTGTTGTGTTTTACTTTCTCATTATTTTTAGTTACTATTCTCTTTTCATTATAGTGTATTCACGTAGATTATTATATTTATGATGTTGTTTTTATTGATTATAATCATTTATTATTTCTAGTATCAATTGTGTAACCATGTTTATCTAAAATATATCGGTATTTTATTATACAGAATTATGTTCTTCTTATGTTTTATTTGCTTATATACCTATTTTACCTTTCATAGTTTTTGTTTTTATATATTATACTTCTTTATCTAGTAGTATGTTGTGAGTGTCAGTATTGTTAGTAAGCATTTATGTTTCAGTGTATTCTATGATTTTTATATGTGCTAATTTATTTTGAGTTTTATACTGTCAATTTGTTCGTTACTTATTTGAATGCATTGAGTCCTTCAATTATATTTTTCTTTGTCAGATTGGTATTTTTTCATTATTTTGACTTGTGTTATTTTACATCGAGTTACTCTTCTATCTCGCTTCTCTTATTTTGTATTTTTCGTAGATCATAATATAACAATATCGTTTTATTCTTATATTTTTCTTTGAATAGGAGTTGTTATTTTTGGTGTGAGTGTGTGGTGTTATGGCTTTATAGTTTGTGTATAAGGTTATTAAAGATTGTTACAATGTGTGTGTTTCTTTAGTTTTGATTTTTGTGTTTTTACATATTCTATTATAGTTACGTATTTAGTCGAGATATTTTTATAGTTAGTGAGTCTTATATTTATGGAGTGTATTCTTACTCATTTTTCTTTCACGTATTAATTTGTGTATTGCTATACTTATTGTGATTCAGTATTTATTATGTTTTTATTATAATTTTTGTTTGTGGTCACATTATAGTGTAATTATTTTTATTTTGTGTTACATTTATTTTATTAATTCTACGTATTGTACATGTATTTATACATGTTTGTTGTGTATGTTACCACATAATTTTGATCACATTTTACTTTTCATGTACGTGTTTTATTACCATTATAATTATTATTTGGATATTTATCAAGTTATATGTTTTTCTTGTATGTCTTTTTATGTTGTCTTTAATTTTATTAAGTTATTAGTCTATTTGTGTTATTTGGGTTATATTGTTTGTTGGTTAACATAGTTATTTGTTTTACGTTTCATTAGTAGTTTCATAGTTTATTTTTAGGATGTAAAATGAGTATTATAAGTTTATACAACTTAGTTACAGATTTAGCACATTGTAGATTTTTTATTGTGTTTATTAGTTATTTCCTTTTGTTAGGTTGTGTATATTTTACTTTAATATTGTATTTGATTATCTATTCATTAATTATTTTAATTATTGTATTTATTAATTTTTCATATACAAAAAGTCTCTGCATTACTATTTTAGTTAACTGTTCATGTCTGTATATGATTGTTGTTTTGGAAATTATTACATGGCAGTTCATATATTGTATTATGTTTATTCTTTATGTATATTGGGTTTATAGTTTTGTATCATATTTGGTTATTCTAATAGGTATAATGATATAATGGTTATTGGTATATTTTGATATTGTATTCGTTGTGTAAATGTTATGAATACATAATTACATGATTGTTGCATATAATTCTATGTCTTTTATCTACGTTCATTATTGATATGCTTTTTTACTTTCTATTGTCAGCTATTATATGTTTATTTTTGCTTTACATATTACTATATGATATTATGTATATCTTATTTTAATTCTGAGGGCAAAATTTGTTTTAAGGGGGGTAGAATGTAAGGACCGTGAAATTTTGATACTAATTAAAATAATTTTCTAGTATTTTAAAATATTTAATTATGATTTTAAAAGAGTATTTATATTTTTCTTGAATTTCTACAATTTTCTATGATTTAAAGTCTAAGTTTTATATTTATTTAAATGATTTCAATATTTATAAATTTATTTAGTGCAATAAATTTTTTTGGAATTTATTCGTTGAGTTATCGATACTGTTACATGTCATTTTGAATAATATGTTGTATTATTTTTATTATTATGTATATTTTCGTATAATAAATTATATTATTAATTACATATTATTTGTACAACTAGTTATATTATTTTTACTATTACATATTATCTATCGTATTAGTATAACTTGTATGTTTTACTGTGTGGATAATTATCCCATAATTATTTGAATTTAAATATAAGTAATTATATTTTTTATTAATTATTCTCGTTTAATTGTATAATTTGTTGTATTATTTATACTATTGTGAATTATCGGTTGTAATACTACAACTGGTACATTTTGATGTGTAGATAATTTTCACGTAATTATTTATTTTTTTCGTGATTATTACTATTTTTAATTAATTTTTTAGAAACCCTAATTCCTCTCTCTCTCTCTCTCTCTCTATATATATATTAATATATATATATATTATATTATATATATATTATATATATATATTATTATATATTATTACTATTTATTTAATTCCTTTTTCCTCTCTCTCTCTCCTTCTCTTTCTTCCCCAACCTGACGCAGGCCGCTTACCCATCTTCTCCATCTCCTCGCCTCTCCCCCTGAGCCCCGCGTCCGACCTTCCCCGTCGATCCTACCCGTACCCTTGACCGCACTACCCTGGGCCCACTACCTTAGGCTCTCGCCGCGCCACTTCAACCCCCGCTCGGCATCACCCCGCTCCACAGGCCGCCCTTAGCCACTCCTCGGCCGCTGAAAAACCACCTTGGGCCGCGCGCACCAGTCACCTTCGTAAGCGCCTCGAGCCCTCTCAATGCCAGGCGCTAGCACCGCCTTCACTGCCCTCGTCGTCGCCTCCGGCCATCCGTCGCTCCTCCGACCATCATCATCACCCTCTGAAACACCGCCGAGCTTCCGTTCAGCCCCCTCCTCCAGTCCTCCATCTCTGGTTCCCCTTGACCACCGACGCCAAACGCCAGTCTCAGCCCTACTCCCCACTCGCCTCTCTCCCTCTCTAGCTTTCCGATGTCGTGCTGCCATCGCACACCACCTGTTCGACAATATGCCAACGCACATCCAGTTGCAGAACCGCCCCTTTCTAACCACCAGCGAGCCCGTCGGAGCCCCGAGACATTCAAACGACAACAACCGAGACAAGATCTCTCTTGCTCAGATCTGAATTTTATACCTGTTATAAATTATCTGCATATTTTAGTTGTGATATGATTATTATGCACGGATTGTTGGCCTTCTTGTTTTGATGATTCTTAACAAACAATTTACAACTAATGTTGTTTGTCTAGTGTTTGTGTTTTCGTATTTATTCTAGGCAAACAACGAGTTGGAGGATGGATGAAATAGAGCTTCAACGATCAAATCCAAAGGAGGTTGGCGGAATGTCGGTGAAGCTTATGCAATTCTAGTTCAAGATCCAAGTTCAAGCTTCATCCGCAAATGTACCAAGTCAAGCTTATTGAAGATCAAGATCGACTTAGGTAATTTAGTTTAGGAGTTTATATTATGTGTGTTAGTACTTTAAGCTCAATCATATACACACATACACGTTTTGGTTTCTATGCATATATATAGTTATATATATATATACATGTGTTTTTGCGTTTTCATGTTTATAAATATGAAATCACATGTTTCATATTTATTATTGTGTTTTAGAATATGAAATTTTGTGAAAATATTGTTTTCTTAGTTTTTGGACTTAACAATAATCATATACATATTTTATTAAGTCTACAAAATCATTGTGCAAAGTTTCAAAACATGGTTTAGCCTAAATGTCAAAATTCATATGTTTACATTTTCATGTTTTAGACTATTTTGCAAAATAATGATATTTTTCATTTGGGAAGTCCTTTTTGGAAACCAGTCGTTGTAGCATGTTTATTATCATGTCTACAATCATTCCCCAAAGTTTTACATTTTTTGGAATTTATTTGATATTTTTAAACAGTGTTTTAAAATCAGCAAATCAGTTTTTATATATATCAGTTCTCGGTCGACCGCACCGATCGACCGCACCTATGTTCAGTCGACAGTGGGCAGCAGAGAGTTTGGCGGTCGACCACTGCGGTCGACCGTGAGCTCAAAATTTCCATCGGTCGACCGCACCGGTCGACCGAATAAGTCTTTGCTCGTTTCTCAGTCTGGGATCTGGATCGCGGTCGACCGTGAATTTTTTCGGTCGATCGCCGCTCAGTCATATTCCTTCCAACGGCTATTTTTGTTACCGTTGGCTGGGGCTGTTTTTGTCTTTTGCTTGGGGGTTTTTGGCTGAGATTTTGAGTAGATATAAATACCCCATTGCTGTTCTCTTTCAAGATATCTAAGAAGTTTTTAAACAAGGTTTTAAACAAGGGTTTAAGCTTGTTTAGTTTTGGTTTAAGTTTGTTTTGGGTTTGCTGTTACAAAGAGGAGTTTACATCAACTATTGAAGAGTTCATCTTCAACATTTCATCATCCTCTCTTTGTGTTTATAGAGAAGTTTC
Source organism: Asparagus officinalis (assembly GCF_001876935.1). Taxonomy (NCBI): domain Eukaryota; kingdom Viridiplantae; phylum Streptophyta; class Magnoliopsida; order Asparagales; family Asparagaceae; genus Asparagus; species Asparagus officinalis. The sequence continues at coordinate 89,271,700 of NC_033797.1, read as the reverse complement.
CTTAACTCTACTTCCTAGCATTTCTACTATTGTATTTCATATCAATCTTATTGCTAGTTCTTATTGAGTTAAGTTTTTATTGAATCTCATTGTTACACACACCCACTTGAGCTTATTGTATTTGCATACATAGTATATTAGGGTTGTGAGAGATTGTAACATTGAGTTGTGCTTAATTGAGTTCTCATCTATTGTAGAGAACAAATTTATATTTGTTACATTGTGAGTGGTGTAAGGTTTTCGGTGAGCTAGAAAACCGAGTGTGTTGTGAAGTTTTCGGTGAACTAGAAAACCGAGTGTGAGGAGTGAACGTTGTTCGGTGAGCGTTGAAAACCGACACTGTGAGGTGTAAACGTTATTCGGGTGAGCGTAGAAAACCCGGTTGTATTTAATCAGATTAGATTAGCATAAGACCCTAATCACCCCCCATAGGGTCTAACAATTGGTATCAGAGCTTGGTGCTCTTTGATTTAAGGTCTAATCGCTTTGAGTTAAAGATCCAAGTTATATTTTTGTGCTAATCTTGTTTTGATTGCATTTGTATCTTGCTTACATATTTTCACAAATTATGGATATGAATGATGCATCTTGTTTAGGCTATAATTCTAGTGTTGCTCCTAAATTCAATGCTTTCTCCTATGCTCAATGGTGTTTTAGATTCAAATTATTTGTTCAATCTAAAAATATCGATTTATGAGAAATCATTGATTGTGCTTATATTGTACCCACGTTAGAGAAATCCAAGTGGAGCAAACATGATAAAAAGATGTTTATTATGAACAAGCTTATGTTAGAATTTTTATTAAATGCATTTGATTCATTTATGTCTAACAAGCTTGATTCTTTTGATAGCGCTTATACATTGTGGAAATTCATAGAAGCGCATCAAGGAGACTTGAAGGCGATCCGACAAGCTTTGGAGGATCCCGCTTCAAGTTCTAACGGAGCTTCATGCACACGTGCACTAGGCGATAGCCCTAATGAGGTTTGCGAGTTCGAACCCGATAATGATTTATATAGTGATGAACTTGCTTATGCTAGTGATAAATTATTGCATGCCTACAAGACATTGCAAAATGATTTCATTAATTTACAAAGCAAGCATGTAATTTTAAAATCTGAAATTTTGAAATCCGATCATGAGTTGTTAGCATCTAAGTTTGAAACTATTTCTAATGAAAATGTGATCCTTAAAGAAAACAATGAAAAATTAAAATCGGATCATGATTCTTTTGCTTTCAAACTTTGCCAAGTTAACTCATGAAAAAGATAATGCCATGTTAGAAGTAAAGAACATACAAAATGATACTGCTTCTTTTATAAATAACTATTTATGTTCTACTTCTAAAAGTGCATATGTGCCTAAAAATAAAGACTTGAATCTTATGAAAAAATGCATTTCATCTTTAGATTCAACTTTGAAAATATGCTTTGATAATCATAAGAGGCTTATGAATATGTGTGCCAAGTCTAAGTCATCATCCACTCATCATGCACACATATATAGCAAAGTTTACAAGTACTCCATTTGTGGTCGTAAAGGCCATTTGATGCACACAAACATAAGAATTCTAATGCTCCTTGTGCATCTCATGTAGCTTCTTCATCTTGTACACTTACACATTCACATGCTCATTCTCACAAAGTTCATCATAAGCATGCTAGTGTGTTCAAGTGTGATCATTGTGGTCGTTTTGGTCATTTGGCCAAATATTGCTTTGATTTGAAAAGAAAATCTCATTTGACAAATGCTTCCAATAGACCACATGTTTTTAAATGTGATGTTTGTGGTAGGTTTGGACATCTTGCTAAATTTTGTTTTGATATACAAAAAGCTTCTAAATTGCAATATGTTCCAAATAGACCATTGTTTAAGAATGTTTCTCATTTGCAAAATAATTTTAAAAGAAAATCTTTATTTGCAAATGATTCCCGTGCACGAGCTAATGGTCCACAAAAACAAATGGATCTCTTTCATTGCACAAATTGCAATCGGAAGGGTCATTTGAATGAATATTGTTTTGACCATGTTAGTGCACCATATGTGCCTAAGAGGGTTCATAACCCTAAGGCTTTGAGCTTTAATGATAGGGGTCATGTCCCTAAATCTTTTGGTACCAAGAGTTCTTGGGTACCAAAACAAATTTAAATTTTAAACCAAGAATTGTAGTATTCTTATTCTTCCTCTTTCTTGGTTTTGAAAAATGTATTTTAAACTTTTATGAAAACAATTCCTTTTATTGGCTAAATTCTTTTGTTTTCATGATCATTGGTTTTGCTTTAATGAGAGGTTTGTATTTATATAACCCTCCGGATTTATTGGGTGTTTATTCCCAAATCATGTTTACCGGATGCTAGAATGATTATATGGGTTAGAACAAGCTTAAGAGCTTGATATATTGTTGCCTCTCTTAAAATTCTTTTATCAAAGATTTTGTTTTGAATTATTGCTTTGAATTCATTATATTTCACTTATATGATGATATTTATGTGTTTGTGCTAATGGATCATCTATTCGTGCTTTATAATATATTCTATGAGTGGTTTGATCATGTCTTACAAAGAAATTTTTTTTTTGTTGATCAAACATCATTTTTGGTTTAAATAGTTGATTTATGATTTCATTTGGTTGATTTGTTTTCATTCGAAAACTCTTTTTGCATGATTCTCATGTTTTCTCTCTTTTGACTTCATAAATCTACTTTTATACATATTTTTTATGGTCTTGGATATGAGACACATATTTTATTTTATATGTGTTCCCATTGTCTTTTTGCATGTGAGTGGTGTTTAGCATATTTCTCATTTATGCTTGCTCACATATGTTTGCCATGATATTCATTGCATATATTCCATATGGCATTTTGATAGGGGGAGCAATCCCTATACCTTTTATGTTTGATACTCACCCGTGCTTATGCTTATTTGTAGGGGGAGCTTTCGCTCTCTTAATTCATTTGTCCCCTTTTTAATGTTGTCAAAGGGGGAGAAATATTGTGAGTATATTCCTTCTTGTTTATATGCATGTGAATTATAATTTATATATTTATTTCCTTTCATGCATATATCATTTTTGTAAATTGTTTGTCATCATCAAAAAGGGGGAGATTGTTGGCCTTCTTGTTTTGATGATGTTTAACAAACAATTTACAACTAATGTTGTTTGTCTAGTATTTGTGTTTTCTTATTTATTATAGACAAACAACGTAGTTGGAGGATGGATGGAATAGAGCTTCAACGATCATATCCAAAGGAGGTTGGCGGAATGTCGGTGAAGCTTATGCAATTCTAGTTCAAGATCCAAGTTCAATCTTCATCCGCAAATGTACCAAGTCAAGCTTATTGAAGATCAAGATCGGCTTTGGGAATTTTTAGTTTAGGAATTTATATTATGTGTGTTAGTACTTTAAGCTCAATCATAAACACACATACACGTTTTGGATTTTGTATATATATAGTTATATATATACATATATGTTTTGGTTTGATAGTTTTCAAGTTTTACTATGAAACAAATGTTTAGAATATGCAATTTTGTGAAAATATTGTTTTCTTAGTTTTTGGACTTAACAATAATCATATACATATTTTATTAAGTCTACAAAATCATTGTGCAAAGTTTCAAAACATGGTTTAGCCTAATGTCAAAATTCATATGTTTACATTTTCATGTTTTGGACTATTTTGCAAAATAATGATATTTTTCATTTGGGAAGTTCTTTTTGAAAACCAGTCGTTGTAGCATGTTTATTATCATGTCTATAATCATTCCCCAAAGTTTTATATTTTTTGGAATTTATTTGATATTTTTAAACAGGGTTTTAAAATCAGCAAATCAGTTTTTATATATATCAGTTCTCGGTCGACCGCACCGGTCGACCGCACCTATGTTCTTTCGTCAGTGGGCAGTAGAGAGTTTGTCGGTCGACCGCCGCGGTCGACCGAGAGCTCGAAATTTCCATCGGTCGACCGCACCAGTCGACCGAATAAGTCTCTGCTCGTTTTCTCGGATTGGGATCTGGATCGCGGTCGACCGCGAATTTTTTCAGTCGACCGCCGCTCAGTCAGATTCCTTCCAACGGCTATTTTTGTTACCGTTAGATGGGGCTGTTTTTGTCTTTTGCTTGGGGGTTTTTGACTGAGATTTTGAGTAGGTAAAAATACCCATTGCTGTTCTCTTTCAAGATATCTAAGAAGTTTTTAAACACGAGTGAGGAGTGTGTGGTGAGAGTCGGTGATCGTCCCAAGAGGAGTGGCGTCGGTTGACGTGCCTAGGGAGAGGTTGTAACCGAGCACTTGAGGGAGACACGGCTAGGTCCAATACTTAGTGGGTGTAGAGTGGGATTACAATAGTGTGTTGATTGTAAAGTTTTCGGTTAGCTAGAAAACCGAGTGTGAGGAGTGGACGTTGATCGGTGAACGTTGAAAACCGACATACCGATTGTGAGGAGTGACGTTGATCGGTGAGCGTTGAAAACCGACACTGTGAGGTATAAACGTTATTCGGGTGAGCGTAGAAAACCTGGTTGTGATAGTGAATTTCTCCCCGGGAGTGGGGAGCGGAGACGTAGGACGGAAGGTCCGAACTCCGTGATCATATTGCTTTTTTGAGTTTGTCTTTGGCATATTTGTTTTTACATTTATCTTATATCGCCAATTGTGCATTGCTCATTTATTTCATCCACTATCTTGTTTAGATTATTTACCCTTGTGTTGTTTATATATCCTTGCATATATTTCTATCATATAGGATATATCTCATTGTTCATATTGCTTATCCTAGCTTATATTTTTATTGTATTTCATACTTGCTAGGATAACTTGTTAATTAATTTTAATTGGTATTTAATCGGATTAGATTAGCATAAGACCCTAATCACCCCTCCCTCTACGGTCTAACACGGATTTGTTGTTGAATGGTATTAAAGAATTTTTAAGGGAATTATTTTGCAAAATGATTATTTGAATTAATAAGTTATTATTTAAAAATAATAGTTTAGAATAATTATTATAAATTAAAAGAATTTAATTGTGAAAAGAATCATTTTAGGAAAATTATTAAATTCATGGAATTGATATTTCTAATTCATCGTGCACTGTTGTTCTCATTCACATTCATGATTCCCAACTCTGATACACAATATTAACGGCATTTATACATTGTTATAGTTGAGAATCGCGAGTATTGCTTGACCATAGTGACCCATGAGATATGAGTTGTTGACTTGGGATGGGAAAGTCTGGGTTCATGTTATCAGATATGTTTGTTGTTTATTTCCAGACTCCCACCAGTGAACCGTTTCGCACTGTGGTGGGTCTGAGAAGCAGTGATCGGATGTGTTTATTGTTTATTTCCAGGCTCGCACCGACGAACCATTTCGCACTGGGGTGGGTCTGAGGAGCGGTGATATTGTGATTATTAATTATTTTCAGGCACGCACCAGTGAAACGTTTCGCACTGGGATGAGTCTGAGGTACTAGTGAGATGTGGTTGTTAACAAGATATCCGATAATATGAACTTTGACTCTAGTGAGACGTGGACCAGGGAGATGATATAGGATGGCTAGTTACCTGACCTCGTTATTTAGATGATTTTAGATTCTTGTGAGATATAGGCCAATTGTGTTTCTTTTCATAAATAGATCGGGATTAATATTTAATTATTTACAATTCGAGACATATGGTATATACATGAGGGTTTTCTTGTTTGGATTATTTTGCTCGGCGTACTACGTCTCTTATTGTAGATTTTTAAGTATTAATTCCATTTAGTGTATGATCCTGTTACTTGGATGATTTCTGATCGTTAGCTGCATGATCTCGTTACCCGTTTGATTTATGGATTCTCATGATTATCATGTTTTAGTAGTGAAATTGCATGTTGATTTTGTCGGATTTCCAGATGCACGTTCTTTTGTTAATTTTGTTATCGTGTCGTTTTCCGTTTTGGTTTTCGTTGTTCTATTTGTTTTGTGGGGTCTTACAGTGTGCCATGCACGCTGATGTACACATGTTTTCTCTGGTATATGTCAGACTTAGAGGAAGAACAGGTCCAGCCGGGAGATCGTCAGGAGCCAGAGGATTATTAGCAGGTGTGTCTTGCAGACAGAACAGAAGAAGAATCCGAAGCTTAGGTATTGGTCCTAGTTGCTTTTGTAGTTCTTTCCATTCCTGCAGTTTTGTATAAGGGCATGTTGACCAGAATATTATGTCTCGGATGTTATCCCATTTGTGATATGATATTTCTTTATTCTGAGTTTGTCTATTATATTCTTGCTGATTATGATCGGGGACCTGTGATTTCGCATTGTATTTATTTTCAGACGCTTAGCGTATTGGATTGAGAAGAAAAGAAAAGAAAAAAAATGATAGTGTATATTTTTTCTCAATCTAATACGTCACGGGCTTGTTCAAGTTCTGATTCCCAGGTATTTTGGGAAGCGGGGCGTGACACTTCATGTAGCAAAGTTTACAAAGTCTACAATGAAAGAACAAAAGTTCTTAAAGAGTCTATTCATATTAAATTTGATGAAATTCACACTTCTATTAGTTTGATTGATAATGCAGATGATCCTCTTGTGATGAACCCAAATGATCAGGTTGAACAAGGAAACACACAGATGGAAAGTGAGAAGAAGGCTTAGAAGAAAATAGGGGATAAGAATGAGGAGACAACTCCTAAATATATTGTTGCTATTTCAAATCCATCAGATTCAAACAATCAAAAATAGAACCTAAAAATGTGAATGAAGCTATAAAAAATAAAAATTGGGTTATTGCTATGCAAAAAGAGCTTAATCAATTCATAAGGAATGGAATTTGGAATTTAATTCCAAAACCAAAAGCTCACCCCATAGTACTAACTAAAGAAGTCTTTAAAAATTAATTGCATAAAAGGGATAATGTCATGTGAAATAACGTTAGACTTGTTGCTTAAGGTTACAACTAAATAGAAGGGATTGATTTTGATAAAACTTTTACTCTGGTTGCTAGACTTGAAGCCATTAAAATTTTGATTGTATTTTCTTATTATAAAGGTTTCAAGCTCAATCAAATAGATGTAACAAGTACTTTTCTAAATTGGTACTTAAAGGTTGAAGCCTCCGTAGAACAATCTTATGTTTTATTAATCATACTTTTCAATATGTATACAAGTTAGATAAAGCCTTGTATGCTCTTAAACAATCACCTCAAGCTTGGTATGACTGTCTATGTTATTCTTTGCTTAAACGTAAGGTAAAAAAGGGGTTTGCGGACAACATCTTATTTGTTTAATTTATTGGTAGAGATATTCTTATTGTGCAAGTGTATGTTGATAATATCATTTTCGAATCTACTAATAAGGGTATTTGCTGTAAGTTTGAAAAGTTGATGTAGGATGAGTTTGAAATGAGCAAAATAGGAAAGCTAAAATATTTCCTAGGATTCCAGGTGAAGCAGATGAAAGATGGAGTGTTCATCTAACACGAGAGATGCAAAAGAACTTCTCAAACGCTATGACATGCATAACTTAAAAGCTGCTTATAAAAGATGATTGGTAGTCTCTTATATCTTACTACTTCTCATCCTGATATTATATTTTTAGTGTGTTTGTCTATAAACTTCCAAGCAAATCCTAAAGAATCACATTTGAAAGCTGTAAAATAGATTTTCCGATATCTCATTAGAACACAAAAATCTGGTATATGGTTTCCAATATGTAATTACTTTGATTTGGTTAGATACCTTGATAGTGATTATGCTCGATATCATACAGATAAGAAGAACACTAATGGTACAGTATGCCTTTTAGGACATTCTATTATGCCTTGGTTAAGTAGAAAATAAAATTATGTAGCACTATCAACCACTAAGGCCAAATTTATTACATTAGATAGTTTTTGTAGACAAGCCCTTTAGATGTCTTTAACACTATATGACTATGATATTACCTTTAAGAAGGTTTCTCTTTGGTGTGATTATGAAAGTGCTATTAATTTGAGTAACATCCCAGCATACCATTCATGGAGAAAACACATAATGTTAGGCAAAACTTTACCAGGGACCACATAGCTAAGGAGAAATTTTGTCTAGGATGTTTTGATACATCCTAGACGAGAATATCGTATAGGATATATATCCTATATGAAAATTCTGTCTAGGATGCTTAATTTTGGGGGGATGTGCAAAAAAAATTCATTTCCATGAACAATGATTAACATCTCCTATACATCATATTCACATCCAATATATTCACAAACCCATATGAATTTAATATCAAATCCAACCAATTCTATCCCAACCATTACATTCCATTCCTATGCCAGATCCAACCAATATATATTACATTCTAAAATCTAACACAATAACCAAAACACCATTTACAATAAGATGGATATCCAAACTCCGCAGAACAACATATGATCAAAATAATTGTCTCCCATGTCATAAAAAAACATCAAACACATAAGTATATAACCATACACAACATGTCTCTCCTATAAGTAATAATGGCATCTCATACATAAGATATAAATAAAAATCATAGCAGAAAATCTCGAATCCTCAACATCAACATCCCTCCTCTGCATGCTGCTGCTGCTGCTCCTAGCATCTCCCACTTAAAAATAAGTTAGAATATGAAATTAAGCAATATGGTATATGTTAGCCCTTATGTTTTGATAATGTTCTTACAACCATCATTATCGGTACTAATGGCTTATTAAGCGTAAATGTAGTAAGTTCATTTATCAAGCTCGTTAGTGCCATAAATGGAGGATGGATGGAATATACGCTATAATGAAGATATCCAAAGGAGGAGGAGGCCAAGAGATGAAGCAACGTTATTTCAAGAACGACAAATTCGACTAAAAGCTTCATCCAATTAAAACTATATCAAAGCTCAAGTATTGCTCTCTATATAAGGATATTAGCTTTCTTTTGTTTCCCTCTCTAGTGCTAGAATGTAGGCAAAGAGTTACTGATTTTACTTGAAGCTATTGGGAATCACACACACGATTTCATACTTAGGTTTTTTAAGCGTGTTTCACAAAATACTATTTTTCATAAGTATGAGGACCTATCTGCAAAATTCCTTTTCTAAACAGTTTGTTTTTAGTATTAAAAACATTTTACAAAGTTTCAGATTTTTCATAGGTCAAATAAATATTTTGCAAATATTTAAAGTTGGTCAAAAACTGTTCTTTTGCAAAATGTCAGAAAGCGGTCGGCCGGTCCGGTCGACCGCTCCCATCGCCTTTCGTTACTATCTTCCAGAGAGGTCGTCGGTCGACCGGTACGGTCGACCGAAATCCGACTTTCAAATCGGTCGACCGCGCCGGTCAACCGACGGTGTCTCTGCTTGATTTCTAAGTTTTTAAGGTTGTTGGCGGTCGACCGAAATTTTCGGTCGGTCGACCGAAGCATTTTTTCGGTCTACCGAAATTCCCTTCGGTCAACCGATTGTGTCTTTGGTCAGCCGTGACTTTTTAAAACAGTAGTTTGCCTCGACTGTTGTGCTTTCACTTAATAGTGTTTGGCACAGTCTGAGGTAACAACCTGAAAAGTAGATTATCTTCCTAAATAGGAAGATTGGGTTTTTGTTTTTAATTGGTTTAAACTCTTTTATAAAAACCCCCCAGGCTGCTTCTTCTTCCACCCCAGTCTTCTTCTTCTCAAAGTTCCCTAACGTTTGAAAACCAGAGAGAGCTTTCTGTTTCCTGAGAAAAATTTTCAAATCCTGTTTTCTCTCTGTTTTAAGTGTGATTCACTTCCCAGCTTCAGTAAACCTACTCTTTGCTATAGGGGCTGTGTAAAGAGAGGTTCTTGCATCTCTTCTTCTGCTGTGTGAGTGAGATCTTGTGTAAGATCTACTGTGAGGGTGTGATCTGTTGAGATCAAACTGTGTAGTGAGAGAGATCTGTGGAGATCGCTGTGTAGACGAAGTTCCGGCTTCCAAACCGGGTGTGTAGTGGATTTCTCCTCGAGAGTGGGGAGCGGGGACGTAGGCCAGAGGGCCGAACCTCGTTAACACATCGCGCGTCAAGGATAACGAACTCCTAACCCTATCTCTCTTACTTTTATCGCATTTCTGTTTTGTGGTTTGCTTGTGCTGAACTTTTATTGCATATTAGAGCCTCTTGACCCTAATCACCCCCCTCTAGGGTCCAACAATTGGTATCAGAGCTTGGTCTCTATATCAGTTTTTGGTTTAACAACCTTGGAGAAAAGATCTAATGGAGGCCTCTTTGAATATGCATATGTTGGAAGGACAATCCACCACTAGACCACCACTCTTCACAGGGACTAATTTTGCTTATTGGAAGGCTAGAATGAGAATTTACCTTCGTTGCATTGATCTTGACATCCTAGGGCTCATAGAAAAGAAATATGTAGAGAAGTCAAAAGTCGAGAACATGTCCGATGATGAAAGGCACCTTGCCAATCTAAATGCTAAGGCCATGAACGCCTTAATCTGTGGTCTTTCCCCCAATGAATACAATAGGGTTTCCACGTGTGCAACCGCATACGAAATTTGGCAAAAATTATGTGTCACACATGAAGGAACACCCCAAGTTAAGGAATCTAAGATTAGTGGACTCATGCATGATTATGAGCTATTTAAAATGCTTCCTAATGAATCCATTGATGCTATGTTTTCCCGTTTTACTAATATCATCAATGAATTACATGGTCTAGATAAGCAATTATCCATTCAAGAGATGAACTACAAGATACTTCGCTCATTGACTCCGGCATGGGAGCCCAAGGCTACGGCCATTGAGGAAGCTCATGACCTCACTACCTTAGCTCTTGATAGCCTTATCGGAAAGCTCAAAGTGCATGAGAAGAAGCTCAAGGGGAAGGAGAAGGAGGAAGTGCCATCACGAGAAGTTGAGGAGCCGTCACCAAAGTTGAAGACCATAGCTCTCAAAGGAGCTAGTGACAACTCATCTTCGTCGTCGGAGAGTGAAGTCGATTTTTCTAGAGAAGTGGCTCATCTCTCTAGAAGAATCTCTAGACTTATAAAAATGAACAAAAAATTTAACCCTCGATCTAACAACAAGTTTTCCTCTCGTGTAGGTAAATGTTTTGAGTGCAATGAACCGGGTCACATCGCTAAGGATTGCCCCAAGCTCAAAGAAAAGTACATGAAGTACAAGAAGAAGAAGGCTATGTATGCCGGATGGGAAGAATCCGAACCAAGTGACTCGGATAGTGATGAAGAAGGAGCCAAACTTGCTCTTCATGACCCAAATGTTTGTTTCATGGCAAATGAACATGAGGTAATATCCGAGGCCGAAAGTGAATCTTTTTATATGCAATGTGACATAGCTATGGCTTTAGAAGAGTTGAACTTTGAATTTAAAAGAATGTCTAAAGAATACTCTTCTTTCAAAAAATTGCATGCCTCTTGTGATATTAAGCTAGAACAACTAACAACCTCTCTTGCTCTAAAAGATGAATTGCTAGGAGATCTCGATTTCGAGAATAAGCAATTAAGATCAAAGATTGAAAGATTAGAAATTGAGGGTTGTAGGACTAGACCCACTCATGCTTATGCCAACTACAATCACCATGGTAGAAATAGGTTTCATGGTTCTAACATTCGTACATACAAAAGAAATTTTGTATGCACCTATTGTATGAGACATGGACACATTTCTACTCATTGTAGAATTAAAGACAATGAAGATTTTTATGGTTTGATATGGGTACCCAAAGGTACCAAAACTACTAACCACCAAGGACCCAAGACATGGGTACCTAAAGCTACTACACCTTCATCTTCTTTTTTTGTAGGGAACATCACGGCAACGACGTAAGGAGATGTGGTACCTTGATAGTGGTTGCTCACATCATATGACGGGCAACAAAGAGTTATTTGCAACCCTATCAAGGATTGAAGGAGGTAATGTCTCCTTCGGTGGTGGTGAGAAAGGTAAAATCATTGGTATCGGTTCTATTGGTAGAAAACCCTCACCCATTATTGAAGATGTTTATTTAGTAAATGGCTTGAATCATAATCTTCTTAGCATTAGCCAATTAAGTGATAAAGGTTTTGATATTTCTTTTAAACCGGATAAATGCATCATTAGTATGGATGGAAAAATTGTTTTTATTACAAATCGCAAGTCTAATGTTTACATTTTTGAGATGAATGAGTTAGTAAATCAAGATGTGAAGTGTCTTGCGGCAATTGATGAAAATCCTTGGATTTGGCACAAGAGACTTGGACATGCAAATATGGAGTTAATATCAAAATTGTCTAAGAAGAATCTTGTGAAAGGGCTACCTAGCTTGCACTTCATAAAAGATACAATTTGTGAGGATTGTGCCAAAGGTAAACAAACAAAGTCTTCTTTTAAATCCATCCATGAGGTATCGACTTCTAAACCCTTGCAATTACTTCATCTTGATTTATTTTTGGTCCCATGCGTGTTACCTCTCTTGGAGGCAAACACTATGTTTTTGTGATTATTGATGATTTTCTCGTTTTACATGGACAATATTTCTTGCAAAGAAAAATGATTGTTTTGAAGAATTTGCCAATCATGTTAAAAGAATTGAAAATGAAAAGGATTTGAAAGTTGTTAAAATAAGAAGTGATCATGGTGGTGAATTTCAAAATGAATTTTTCTATGATTTTTGTGCTCATCATGGTATAACTCATATGTTTTCCGCTCCTAGAACACCACAACAAAATGGTGTTGTTGAACGGAAAAATCGCACCATACAAGAGATGGCACGCACTATGCTTAATTCTTTTGATTTGCCAAAATATTTTTGGGGGAAAGCCGTCAATACGGCTTGCCATGTTTTAAATCGTGTTTTGATTAGACCAAAGCATAAGAAAACCCCTTATGAACTTTATTATGGAAAAACTCCTTTCATTGGTTATTTTCGTGTCTTTGGTTGCAAATGTTTTATTTTAAATACAAAAGATCACCATGATAAATTTGATTCCAAAATTGATGTTGGTATTTTCTTGGGTTATGCACCTCGAAGTAAGGCTTATAGGGTCTTCAATAAACGAAGCCTCGTTGTTGAAGAGTCTATAAACGTTACTTTTGATGAGACTAATGTTGGCTCTCAAGTTGTGTTGCCTAGGAAAGATGATGATGATGATATTGAGGGAGGATTGGACTTGTTGCAAATCAATGACACTTCCTCTATAGAAGTTCAAAAGGATGTAGATAGCACCAATGCTCAAGAACAAGTTGAACCACCTAAAGCTTGGAAATTCACATCAAACCATCCAAAGGAACAAATCATTGGGAGCCCTTCAAAAGGAGTTATAACTCGCTCAAAAGCCTTGAGTGAATGTGGTAATGTTGCATTTCTATCTCAACTAGAACCTAAAAAGGTTAATGATGCTTTAAATGATGAGTTTTGGGTTTTGGCTATGCATGAAGAATTAAACAATTTTCAAAGAAATGAAGTTTGGAAGTTAGTTCCTAGACCTAACAATGCTAGTGTTATTGGTACAAAATGGGTTTTTAGAAACAAACTTGATGAACATGGCATTGTAACTAGAAATAAAGCACGTTTGGTTGCCCAAGGATACAATCAAGAGGAGGGCATAGACTATGATGAAACCTTTGCACCGGTTGCAAGGTTGGAATCTATTAGGATGTTTTTGGCATTTGCTAGTTTTAAAAATTTCAAACTATTTCAAATGGATGTCAAAAGTGCTTTCTTAAATGGTTTTATAGAAGAGGAAGTGTATGTTGAGCAACCCCCCGGTTTTATAGATCATGCTTTTCCTAATCATGTTTACCGGGTACAAAAAGCTTTATATGGGTTGAAACAAGCTCCTAGGGCTTGGTATGCTCGCCTCTCTAGTTTTCTTATTGAAAATGGTTTTTCAAAAGGAACAATTGATAACACACTTTTTGTGAGAAAAAGGAAAAATGATTTCATTTTAGTTCAAATATATGTGGATGACATCATTTTCGGTGCTACTAATGAATCCTTGTGCAAGGAATTTTCTAAAGTAATGCAGGATCACTTTGAGATGAGTATGATGGGAGAGCTTACATTCTTTCTCGGGCTCCAAGTCAAGCAAACTAAGGATGGGATCTTCATTTCACAAAGCAAGTATGCGAAGGAATTGGTGAAGAAATTCAAGTTGGAGAATTCTAAGCATGCGCCTACTCCCATGAGTACTAGTGTTAAGCTTGATGCGGATGAGAGTGGTGAAGATGTGGACCAAAAACTATACCGAGGTATGATAGGTAGTCTTCTTTATCTCACCGCTAGTAGACCCGACATCATGTTTAGTGTATGTGCATGTGCACGTTTTCAAGCTTCTCCAAAAGCATCTCATTTAATTGCGGTTAAAAGGATCATTAAGTATGTTAATGGAACTTTTAACCTTGGTTTGTTTTATCCAAAAAGCACCACTTTTGATTTATATGGTTTTTGTGATGCCGACTTTGCCGGATGTAAGGTAGATCGCAAGAGTACTAGTGGAACATGCCAATTCTTAGGAAATTCCCTTGTTTCTTGGGCTTCCAAGAAACAAAATTGTGTTGCATTGTCCACTACGGAAGCGGAATACATTGCCGCCGGCTTATGTTGTGCTCAAGTTTTATGGATGAAACAAAGTTTAGTTGACTATGATTTGAATTTTCAAAATATTAAAATCTTTTGTGATAACACAAGTGCTATAAATATTTCCAAAAATTCGGTTTTGCATTCTAGAACTAAACATATTGATGTACGCCATCATTTCTTACGCGATCATGTAGAGCGACAAGATGTATCCCTAGTATTTGTTGACACCAAATCTCAACTAGCGGATATATTTACTAAGCCTCTTGGAGAGGATGATTTTTGTCGCATAAGAAATGGTTTGGGCTTATGCACTATGTGAAAGTTCTACATTGCTTGCTTGATTAGTTGCATTTTGCATTTGGCATTTCTCTTTACCCCATTTTTGATGGTGACAAAGGGGGAGAGAAATCTCCTCATTTGTTGCATATATTTAGGGGGAGCTCATAGATAGGGGGAGCACCTATCTATAAGCTATTTTATTTTTGCTCTTATATAATGGTTGGTTGTCATCATCAAAAAGGGGGAGATTGTTAGCCCTTATGTTTTGATGATGTTCTTACAACCACCATTATCGGTACTAATGGCTTATTGAGTATAAATGTAGTAAATTCATTTGTCAAGCTCGTTAGTGCCATTAATGGAGGATGGATGGAATATATGCTACAACGAAGATATCCAAAGGAGGAGGAGGCCAAGAGATGAAGCAACGTTATTTCAAGAACGACAAATTCGATCAAAAGCTTCATCCGATTCAAGCTATATCAAAGCTCAAGTATATTGCTCTCTATATGAGGATATTAGCTTTCTTTTGTTTTTCTCTCTAGTGCTAGAATGTAGGCAAAGAGTTACTGAGTTTACTTGAAGCTATTGGGAATCACACACACGTTTTTAGACTTGTGCTTTTAAGCGTTTTTCACAAAATACTATTTTTCACAAGTTTGAGTACCTATCTGCAAAATTCTTTTTCCAAGCAGTTTGTTTTTAGTATTAAAAACATTTTACAAAGTTTCAGAATTTTCAGAGGTCAAATGAATATTTTGGAAATATTTCAACTTGGTCAAATAACCTGATTTCAGAATATGTCAGAAATCGGTCGACCGGTCCGGTCGACCGATCCGATGACCTTTCTTCAGTATGTTTCCAGAGTGTCGTCGGTCGACCGGTACGGTCGACCGAATTTTCAATCTTTAATCGGTCGACCGTGCCGGTCGACCGATGAGTCTCTGGATGTTTTGTCAAAACTCCTTAGCTGCTGGCGGTCGACCGATTTTTTCGGTCGGTCGACCGAAGGTATTTTTCGGTCGACCGATATTTTCTTCGGTCAACCGATTTTTGCCTCTGTTCAGCCGCGACTTTTTTAAAACGGTCGTTTGCCTCGAACCCTGTGCTTTCACTTGTTAGTGATTGGCACAGTCTGTGATGAGGGTCTGAAGAAGAGATTATTATCTCATTTGGGTAGATTTGTTTTTTGTTTTAAAATGATTTAAACTCTCCTATAAAATCCCCAGACCTCTTCTTCTTCCTCTAAGCCCTAACGTTTGAAAACCAGAGAGCTTTTTCTGTTTCCTGAGAAAATTTTCAAAACTCTGTTTTTCTCTCTGTTTCAAGTGTGATTCACCTCCCAGCTTCAGTATACCTTCTCTTTGCTATAAGGGCTGTGTAAAGAGAGGTTCTTGCATTTCTTTCTTCTGCTGTGTGAGTGAGATCTGTGGAGATCTACTGTGAGGGAGTGTGATCTGTGAGATCAAACTGTGTAGTGAGAGAGAGATCTTGTGGGATCGCTGTGTAGACGAAGTTCCGGCTTCCAAACCGGATGTGTTAGTGGATTTCTCCTCGAGAGTGGGGAGCGGGGACGTAGGTCAGCGGGCCGAACCTCGTTAACACATCGCGCGTCAAGGATAACGATTCCTAACTCTATCTCTTTCTATTTGATTGCACTTCTGTTTTGTGGTTTGCTTGTGCTGAGTTTTAAATTGCATATTAGAGCCTCTTGACCCTAATCACCCCCCCTCTAGGGTCGCAACAGTACACACACACACACACACAACACACATATATATATATATTATATATATAATAATATATTATATATATAATTATATATATTATAATATATATATTATCGACATTATGTGGCATCGGTTTGATCAAATCCAGTACTACTGGGTTCCAATTCTAAAGGTGATAAAACCTCTGCAAATGCATTAGCAAGAATCATATAGGACGAGTATAATATGATGTAAGACACAACTTCATCCATCGTGGGGGCTACTGGCAAATCAGAGAGCAAAGCCTTCATCACCTATACAAGTAGTGCTAGGTCAATCTTACCACATAAATGACACACGACCATAGAATTGTTGACATTCTAGGAATCCATATCAAGGATCCTATTGAAAATGAAGATCATCCATCCTGTTAAAAATGAAGGTCATGAGGATGCCATGGAGGATATTGCGCCCATCCCTCATATAGCTCCAATTCCCGTTAATGGAAATTTGCCCCCTGTTATTTTGTCCATAATATTTCTAGCAATAATATTATTTTCCTCCCTAGATAGGACACGAGGGTCATTAACTTTGTCATGTGTAGCACATACTGCTGCCTCCCTTGATACGACATTAATACTATCCTAAATAAACATAAGAATAAAAAAATCACATCATTGTTTGGCAAATAAAAAGAATGATTTTCTATAGAATACTCATTATAATGATTTATTAAAAAATTTACCACCAACAATAGTTTTTTAATTTTACCACCAACAACAATTTTTCAATTTTACCACCAACAACAATTTTTCCTAATATTGTCTTCATCTTTATAAGTCAAGCGAAAGGTACCATAAGCTAACTTAGTCTATAAATTGACCGACATTATCGGTTTCTCCTGCAAATTTAAGAAATTATAAGAGATGGTGGTCATACTAATGAAAAAAAAAGAATACAAAACTTTAAATAATATATATGGTGTCTCAACAATAACCATACTCAGGATTAGCAAACAATATTGCTCCTAAGTGGTGGTTGAGCTTGCATTTACTATTTTGATTTGCCGATCCCTTCTTAGATTTATTCTACAAAAATATTTTTTTAGTAAATACGAAATGAATCTACAATGTTTGTTAATAGTAGAATTTAAATGAAAAATACTTGTGCTGCCTTAGTGTCCCAATAGAAAAGAAGAGTTGTGATCAAAGTCCACCATTTCATCGATATTCAAAAACCTCTACTAGTCTGCTGTATATTTATCATATGTTGAGGCTTTCAACTCATGCCGCCATTGTTTGAGCACAGCCTCAACATTTATGTTGAAATCATAGTGCAAGGTCCAGGATGGTCCTCAAGACAATAGTTGTCCTACACATGTATGTACTTATAATTATATTGGATATGATTTTAGATCTCAAATGTTAAACTCTTCTTTTTCTGTATATCTTCATATGATCTCTATGGTAGCTCTATGAACTTAAAGTACATGTTGATCATATTTGCTTTTTGCACTAAAATTCTAATATAGTTATTGAATTTTGTCGACCATTGTCTGATTGACAAATTATAGGTCCACTGAAGAATAATGCTAAAGCCTTTTGGTGTTTGTTTTGGCTCCAGGTTTCTCGCACCACGTCCTCCTAGTTCATTGGGATCAGGCTTCGCAACTATGATGATAGCAACATGAAAATATAGCACGTAGTGTAAAAATGAGATAGAATACAAGGAAATTATTATATCTACCTCTCTCCATCTGTCTATTTTTCTCTATAGTTGAATCATCTTTTCTAGCCTGTATCATAGGCTTTATGTCCTCTAGCTTTTTTAATGCACACTAGTAAAAAGATGACCAGCCCCAACGGGTGTATACAACCGTTGGGGCTGGATTTATCCGCCCCAACGGGTTAACCCGTTGGGGAAAAGTGGATTTGGCTAAAAGGCCAACGGAGGGAATTTTCCCCCCATTCTTTTTCGCGAAAAAAAAGAAAAAACGAAGAAATCCCCCCAAAACCCCCAAAAGACCCGTTTTCGATCTCTCTCTCCCTCCCCCGCTCTCTCTCTCTCTCTCTCATCAAAAAATCGGTCCCCCCTGAGTTCGTCGCCGCTGCCGTTGCCTTCTCTGATCGGAGTTCGTCGCCGCTACCGTCGAGCCTGAGACTTGAAGTTCGTCGCCGCTGCCGTCGAGACCTGCATTTCGTCGCCGCCGTCGAGCCTGCATTGCGCCTTCTCTGAACTAGGGTTTTTTGAACTCGTCGCAACCGTCGCAGTTCGCTACCTCCGTCGGAGATCGCCGCCGCCATCGAGCCCTGAAGTTCGCCCCCGCCGTCGACCCTGTACTTTTCCGCCGAATTCCCAAAAAAAAACCCTAGTTCTTCCTCCCAAATCGGACCTCGCCGCCTCTCCTCCTCCTCATCTTCGCCGGACACTTGACTTGTAAGTCCTCTTAACTCTCAATTTCATTCTCACAGCTCGATCTACGGTCTCTCCAGTCTGATGATCTTGCCAGTGTAAAATTTGTTATTTTAGCTCTCAATTTCCCGTTAAGGAGAACATTACTGCTTGTTAGGATTCTTGAGCCAATCCTTCAGAGACCCATTCTCCATGAATTCATAGACTAAATAGCAGTTTTCTTCTCCTGTACAAATTCCATGGAGGCTTATAATATTGACATGATTGAGTTTGTGCAGTATGTTAACTTCCTGTGACATATCGAGTTTTTAATTTTTAATTGGCCAGTTGTTATCATTTAATTTCTAAGAGGTAATTGGTAGTCAGTGTTATCATTTAATTTCTAAGAGGTAAGTATTCGGGAGGAAAGAAACACTAACATCAGCAATGATGATACACTATGAACAAGCTATGGTCTTTACTGATGACGAGAGAAATATCCACACTTGGGCTATAGTACGAGAGAGGTCTATCCTCAATTAACCCTTAAATACAATTATTCCCTACCTGGGACATATAGTTGTCTTTTTCCTTCCTTATTTTTTTAAAATGATGGAAGCATGTAGTTGTATTTGAACTACTAAAACCAACCCAATAGTCATGGTTTTCTGCAACAATAGTCTTATGATGTATAGCTTCATAACGTTGGCAGAAGTGAGAATCTAAATGCGGCGTTTTCACGATAAAAAACTATTGAATAACCCCTATTATAACCTAGCAATTACACTGGCATTAAGCACATAAAATGACTTAACCTGTTAGGCCAAGCAACATACTGCATCCAAATACAACACGTTATTTCTCGTACCCATACCCACCATCATTAGGTGGGTCTTGTTCGGGTTGGGCATTTGTGTGGGTCGGATTCAAGTTGGACCCATTGTGGTCGACATTATTGAACAATGCGTTCGCACTTTTAAACTAAACTTCATTGGGTATTTTGGATTTATTGGGTTTTATTGAGTCTTATACAAATGTTACAGGCTCATACCATTATCTAGGAGGAGTTTCAAATCTAAAATTCAGACCTGCATATGATCCATGAGTCTAAATTTTGAGTTCAGATCAGAATAATCTGGTTCAAGAGCATGTAATCGGGACTCACTTGCAGGCCTACCAGCAAGTAGTAAAGCCTTTTCGATATCTGGTTCAAGAGCATGTAATCGGGACTCACTTGCAGGCCTACCAGCAAGTAGTAAAGCCTTTTCGATATCATATGTGTGTGTATATATACGTGTTGAAGAGGCTTTAAGTCTACAGGGGATAAGTACGGACTAGCTATGTGCATCTATCAAAGTGTGTATTATGTATGCGATGAAATTACATAAATCCATTCATTTTAGCTTTACCTCAGTAAAAAATATTGAACAATCTTATCGTAACTGTGTTAATTTCAAGCTAATGTCTAGATCGAGTTTTTAATTTTTAATTGGCCAGTTGTTATCATTTAATTTCTAAGAGGTAATTGGTAGTCAGTGTTAGATTTTTGCTATATTCTTTTACTGCTTGAAATATAACTGGTAAGCATATATTATGTGAAAATTTCATACACATAATAAATATTTGATGCACTAGGTATATTTCACATTTATGAAAATTGTGATTAAATTTAAACAAGTAAATAAAATTTATTTATACCAAACTATATAGTTTTTATAATTTTCTGAAAATTAGTGCAAGCGTGCTTAATTTATGAGTTGTTATCACTAACTCTGTCTTGGTTAGGTTATCATGGCTCGTGACTATATCAGAGTTAAGGACTGGATGTATGTGAATCGTGAAAAACGCACAAAGCCTGAATTCATTGAAGGAGTTGCTTCTTTTATAAACTTTGTACGTGAACACGATAAGATCCAACATGGCATGATTCTTTGTCCGTGTAGCCATTGCGGGAATACTTTGCATCGCAAAGAGGAAGATGTAGAACTTCACATTGTCAAGTATGGTTTTATTAGAGGTTATACAACTTGGGTATATCACGGAGAAATTCTAACTCCTATTAATGTCGAAGAAGAAGAAGAAGAAGTTGACGATATTAACTTGTTTCCAGAAGAGGAGATGGAGGAAATGGTAGAGGTTGCTTTCGGTGACCCTAATCATGTTGAAGATAGTCCTCCCAGACAAGAACAATATGTAGATGAGTATGAGAAGTACATGAATGATGCTAGGAGACCGATTTATGAGAATGCAAAACATTCCACGCTGTCATGGTTCGTTCAACTTTTCCAGATTAAGTGCCTAAACAAATGGAGCAACAAGTCATTCACGATGCTTCTTAAATTCCTAAAAGATTCTATGCCTGTTGGGAACAATGTCCCTGATAGCTGGTATGAAGCTCAAAAGATAATGTCTAATCTGGGTTTAAATTGTGAGAAGATTCATGCATGTCCCAATGATTGTGTACTGTATTGGAAAGAAAACTCATATAAGAAAGAGTGCCCTACTTGTGGAGTGTCCAGATATAAGAAGAAAGCACATACTAGCAAGAATAACATACCTCTCAAGGTAGTACGATATTTTCCTATTACACAGAGGTTGCAGAGACTTTACAAGTGTAAGAAGACAGCGGTGGCAATGACCTGGCATGATCGTGCTCTTCCAAGTGAAGATGGCAAAATGAGTCATCCAAGAGATTCACCTGCATGGAAGAATTTTGACAAGTTACATCCAATATTTAGTCAGGATCCTCGTAATATCAGGCTTGGACTAGCTAGTGATGGCTCATTTCGACAAGAGATTCACCTGCATGGAAGAATTTCGAGCAAAACAGAAAGTGGTATAAAGTATTCTTTGAGTTTAAAAACAGTTCTGAGTGCCTATAAATAGGCCAAGGCATTGTTCATTTCAGAGGTTGGATTTTGGGAGGGTCGAAGCTCTGCCGGATTGGAATCTGAGATCTAAAAAAGATTGGAGCTTTAGAAGATTGAAGACTTGGACTTTGAGATCCGGTTCTCGGCGATCATCCACGCCAAACAAGGCAAGTGTTCGAGAGGGACCGGATCTGAGATCTACACGATTTTCCTCCGGATCTAAGCTTGGTTCTTAGATCCCGAGAAGAGTCTCGAATTCGCTTGGTCGATTTCGACACTTGGGCTACTATTTCCTTGGTGAATTAGTACCCCACCCGGCTATTATTTCCTTCGTGAGATAATACCCGTCATATCGTGTAGATCCGACCGGATCGAGATCACGCGGTGGTCCACGGCAAATAACCCCGGCGCAGGCAAAGAACCCACACAAAGCGAGTGACCGCAAAACAGGAGCTCGCGATTCGTTCGACATAAAAGGAAATAAATTGTAATCTTTCTTTTTTGTATTTTGATTTTCATTGTAACCGGATCTTATAAAAAGACCGGATCTTTGTAACGCATAAAGTTGTTAACTAAGATGGCAATGATATCAATGAAGAAAGACACGATTTTTCCCGCGAACACACCCTATACCTAAATTAGGTAAACCAGGAAAATTTGTACTCCCCAATGCCGTTTATCATATGTCAAAACTAGAAAAGAAAATATTTTTGGAGGTATTGCATGAGCTGAAGGTTCCTACAGGGTTTTCTGGATCATTTAATAAGAAGATAAAGACTGTAAAAGGCAAGATAGATGGGTTGAAGAGTCACGATCACCATGTTATTATGGAGCACCTTCTCCCACTATCCCTTAGGGCTTCGCTTCCTGAATCTGTTGGTTTAGTGATCAATGAACTTTGCAGCTTTTTTAGGGAATTGTGTGCTAAAACCATTGAGGACAAGGAGTTGGAGAAGCTACAAGAAGCAGTTCCCTTAATATTGTGCAAGCTTGAGCGGATTTTTCCACCATCATTCTTTGATATTATAATACACCTGACTGTTCATCTTGCAACCGAAGCAAGGCTTGCTGGACCAGTACAATATCGGTGGATGTATCCTATAGAAAGGTGTTTCGCTTTTTTCTTTGACACAACAAATATAACTTTTCTATTTTGTATGTTTTTATGTAGTAATCTAATACTAGTATTTGTAGGTACCTTCTCACTCTAAAAAATTACATTCGGAATAGAAATCGGCCAGAGGGTTCTATAATGGAAGGTTATCTCCTGGAGGAGGTAACGACATTTTGTTCTCGTTATTTGGATGAAAACATAGAGACTAAGCTCAATAGGCCTGTGCGTATTCGTGATGGAACACATGGCAAACCAACTTACATGACAATGGGAATCACATTTATTAATCAAATACATCAATTTATCCTCCTCAATAGCGTTTGCCTTGAGGAAGTTAGAGGGTAAGTCTATTTTGCATTTACTATTATATGTGTATGTATGCATGAAATAATATAATATTGATGTTAACAATTCATGTTGAGAATAGAATTTATAAGGATGAATTACATGAAGAGCATCACAATTGGAATGATGAATGGTTGGAGAAGCATGTGCCTGGTTTATAAATTATGTAAGATTTTCTTATATGTCATTGTATTAATCTATAATTTTATCTTTATATTCCTAGAATTGGAATGATGAACTATTTTCTCAGGTCCAAGATCCAAACTCAGAATTAACATTAGATGATGATTTGAGATGTCTAGCTCGACATCCAAGCCTGGAGGTTGCATACTACAAAGGATTTGGTATAAATGGCTACAAATTTGAAATCAAGGACAGAAGAATCTCGGACTACCCAAAATTGCGGAATTGCGGCCATTGGAGCTGAAGGTTTGATTTACTATGGGTATTTGGATAGAATACTTGGTATTCACTATCCGGGAAGAGCCAAACTAGTATATATATTTAAGTGTGTTTGGTATCATACAAGAACCGGACATGGAAAATGGAGAGACACATACGGGACTTGGAAAGATGAATATGGATTGACTAGTGTAAACACTAATCTTTTTGAGATGAACCATATATATTCCCGGAACAAGCATTTCAAGTATATTACTCAAAATGCTTGAAGCATTCGGGATGGAGTGTTGTTTGTCGATGGAAGCCGAGAGATACCTACGATGGAGGACAAATGAGATGAGATTCTGATATGAAGTAGATTGTAACACTAATTTCATAGATAAATAATGTATCTCGAAGTTGAGTGTGGGTTAGGAATGATTTCGATGACGAAATCATTGTAGATATTCCTACAACGTCTAAGGAGCCTGTTAAAAGAAAAAGGTAATAATCATTGAAAATATCCATATGTTAATATTTTCATATTTATATTTACACACATGTAAAAAGAAAAAAGGTAATAATCATTGAAAATATCCTTATGTTAATATTTTCATATTTATATTTACACACATGTAAAAAGAAAAAAGGTAATAATCATTGAAAATCATCTTGAATTTGCACATGTATTGCACACATCTCATATATATATTTACTCTTGTTTAGGGGTTGACAAAAATGTCTAGTCGAGGACCATCCAAGTCCAAAACTAGACGGATGGCGCCTAGGAAGCTCTTGCATCAAGCAAGGGAGCGTCAGAGGGAGCTAGAAGGCGCTCGCCGTTCCATATCTATCCCTAGTGTTCCTCCCTCTACATCCTTTTGCAGTGACGATAGAGAGATGGATCACATTACCCCGGAGTCTTCTTATAGGGTAGATTTTGCATCTTCCCGTGCAGGTTAGTAGACTTTTATTTTTATTCTTGTTTTGTTTGCATAATATTTTTTTGATATTATATTGTTTTCTTTCAAAATATAGCACCTCAGCCTGAGGAGCATGATTTGCCGACCTCTACACACTCCATATCATCTGTACACTCGATGGGTAAGTATTATTTAATGCATTAATGTCAAATGTTTTTTGTTAATGCATTAATGTCAAATGTATTTTGTATTATTTTATCCAGATGATACTTATATTATTACATTTTGTTATATAGTTGGAGAGGATGCCTCTGCATCCGTATCAGCAGCTCGTCCTTTACATTTGAGAAACTATCGTCCTAATCGTGCTGCTAAACGTGCAGAGAAGCGTGCTACAAGAGTTGAAGGTATCTATATCATTTGATTTTATTATTGTTAATATCATTTGAGAAAATATCCTTTTTATTTTCTAGTTTCCTTTCTTGTTTCATATTTTAGATGCAGGGCTACCACGGGTATGTAAGAAGACTCGGGGGAAGAATAAAGCCCATCGATTGGCGCCGAGTTTCGAGACTAATAAACCGGCATTTCCTTTGCATTTTGATGAGGAGTTTCGCATAATTGGGTCCAATGCTGAGCGATTTGGGCAGTATATTAGGCAGAAAAGCCGTCAATTTACGGACTTTCCACTTCATCTGAACTGGTGTGCGCATCATGAGCGTTCATTTGAAAACTTCTTCCTCCAAGCTCAGGTTTAGAGACATTTTTAATTTGCAAAAACAAGATAATTTAGTATCATTTGGTACCTATCTACTCTAAAACATTAATTTTGTTGAATATGCAGAAAGATTATGAGTTTTTGCCCCAAGATCCTTATTGTCCACTCAACCTTCCTGTTATCTACCGAGGCATAAAGACAAAGATGCAGGAGAGGGTTCGAGGCAATCGGAATCAGGTGAAGATGGAGTGCTATGAACTATGGTTGAAGACCCCAGAAGAGAAGAGACGTGCTCTCTTGCAGGAAAAGGTGTTTGAAGAGATTGATGAAAATTGGTAGGGTGACCTATGCTCGTTTTATTCTTCTAAGAGCAAGCAGGTATATATTTAACAATAAATATGATGTCTAGTATATACTTAGTATCAGATTGAAATCTAATTCTTACTTTTATGTGTAGGCGGAGGCAAAACGAAATAAGGTGAATCGAGAATCTAAGAAGCGAGGTCGAGCAACCTATACAGGTGGCTCGAGGAGCATAGTTCGAGCAAAACAGAAAGTGGTATAAAGTATTCTTTGAGTTTAAAAAAAATGCATTTCTTTATTTATAATATGATATGTTATACATATTTTTTTTGTTGAGTTACAGAGAGCTCAAATCGAAGAATCAGGTGGCTCCTCAAGTGCCTTGAAGGAGTATTTGGGTACCCACGCGACATTAGTGGATCCAAATGGTGACACATACTCGTGTATATACCCTGACACCCAAACTCAAGAGTATTGCGTAAGTGTTCATTTTTTAACGAATTCAAATGATTTTCTTAAGTATATTTATAATAATATTGTTGAGTTACATTTGAATACTTTACGTGATATAAGACCATGTGATAGAAAAGGAAAAATCATTAGGCGTCGACCAAGAACCTAAGTTTGCCGCGATGACCAAAGTTTTAGATGAGGTACATGGAGGGCATCACGGCGGTTATGAGAGAGGCTTGGGTCATGGTGTCAGTAGACATTATTTGAAGACTTCCTCCACTCCGATATTTGCCACTCCTCCTGATGTCCTTCGCGAGATGGCCGAGCTTAAGTCCAAGATGGAACGACTTACCCAACTAGTACGTATGCAAAAAAAACCTCAATATTATATCATTCCCTTACAACCTCAATATTTATTAGAGGAGAGTAGGCATCCAAATTAAAAAGAGAGATCGAATTCCAATTCTTTCAAAAACAATTACGAATACCAGCATTAAATTCCATAACCATTGTCCATGACCTGAGCATATATTCTGAGAGCGCAGTGAGTTTATTTCTCTGAATTAGACAGAATATCAGTTTTATGTCTTAAATATTGTCAATTAATATCATAAGAACCATAGCAAGAAGTGCTCATCTCAAATTAAAAGCGACTCTTGATGTTACCTCCAAGTCAAATTTAATCAAGAGGAGAGTAGGCAATTTTTGTATGCAGTTGTTAGTTGCCTGAGCATAAAGTGAGATATCATCAGATCGTGAAAAGGTTTAGAAAGAAAGCATCTAAAGGAATGTTTTTTTAGTTCCAAAAATAGCTAGACTAGGAAGTCCATTTGAATATAGGAGACACAGTATAGAAAATATTACCATAACAAGCAAATGAAGTTCCCCTAAAATCCAGAGTCAGACAACTGATTACACGAAGTGAACATAAAAGTAAAAACTGTGTACTAGTCTGAGAGAATTTTACCTTGAGTTCTGATAAATTTGTGCAATTTCCTAGGCTGCAGGGAAGTTCTTTAAGCAGATTGTTTGAGCAATCAAGCCTGGGAACATATACTCCAATTAAAGAAAAATTCTAAAGCATGCCAACTACATATTAAACCGGTTTGCTAAAATTGAGTAAATCAATTACCACTTAGGATATTAAGACAGTACACAAAATTTCATCGATTTCCCTAAAATAAATATGCACTAAAAAATCTACAAGCGTTTTGAGGCATAGGTTCGATGTTTCCGTAAGATACTAGCTAAAATAAGTAATTGAACAAAATAAAGTCTCCAATTTGCGCCCATTAAATATGGGAAGAAAGAGGAGCATTAGTGGAGTTAATTATAAGATATCAATGTTCGGATTTAATCAATCAGAACTATACTTAACACACCTGATTATACAATTTTAATACACATCTTACAAATCTGCTGTGGGATAATCAGTAAAATCTTGTATTAACTCCATGCTCCTCTGTTCACGAAAAAAGCTTGATCCACCAAGATTTATTTACATATTGTAGAATACTCTCCTCTAATTTGGCATATGCTTTTAGTGATGAGCATGTCTGACATGGCTCTACACCTTGAAAGAAAAATTATAAGTTCTCATTTCACAGTCCAATGCTCAGATGGATTCATGTCTTCACATAGGCTGACTAATTAATTGCAGAAAGTAATTAAAAATTGGTTTTGAAATATTAGCAGCTAGGAATACCTGAACATTTAATGTAATCATTCTATCCCATGTGCAGTCTTCTGTAGGACACTGATACTACTCACTTTCTTCTCTAGGTTAAATGCTTGTCAAATGCTTGTCAATGTTAGCTACAAATAAGACACAACAGACTGAGAAAGAAGAAAAATTAAGGACGGAAAGAAAAATAAGGAGCTACTCAGTAGCTACATTATGTAGTATTTACGTCATGATTATCTCTTGTAATTAAGTCCACAAAATAATGAAACATGAAAACTATCCTTATCCTATCTGTTAATATTAAGACAGTAAGACAACAATTAAGATGATCCTTACTATTTACGTCTTCAGTAGTATTTATCATCCCTCGTTGCTTTTACTTTGCATAAGATTTTTTTTGTCGTTATATGTTTAATGTCATTTCTTAATAGTTAGCCGCATTCATGTCACAAATGCTTCAACACTACAAATGCATGTCATAAATTATTCATACAACAAAAGGCTTGTTTATTAAGCTTAAGTTTACATGTTTGGATATACTTAGTGTGAATTCGAATTATTTTACAGATTGATTCTCAGACCACTCGTCCACCACCTGTTGTTCCTGCTACTACTCCCCCAACTTTAGATCATCATTCTCCGGATGCTCAGGGTTCTACATCTGCTGCTCAATGTTCTCCTCAGGATATTTCGACACAAAACCCTCTTGCTAGTCGATTGGGAGGCGTGCTGGGGGGCATGTTGGGGGGCGTCTTAGGGAGCTTTACACAGGAGGGCTATAGCGAGGATGACATCCGCAAAGCTTTTGCTGATTATATTCGATTAAATCACCCGTGACTTGTACTTTTAATTAACATAATTAAGACATTTGTATATTTCAGATATCCTCTTTTGGGACTTGAGTTAATTATAAGTTGTTGTATTTTGGTTCTAGTCAATCTTTTGTTTTATGCGTAGGAATATATATGTTGTGAACAGGTGTATTATATATTTTTGTGGGAAATGTTATATGTAAACATTGTAGGCAAAAGTGAAAAAAAGGAAAAACACAAGCACCAACGGTTGTAACCGTTGGTGCAAGTTTTGAAACAATTAATGCACAATATATGCACCAACGGTTGTAACCGTTGGTGCCATTTTTTCATGATTTAATTTTTTTTAATATTTAATTATATTTTTACTTGTACCAACGGGTACAACCGTTGGTGCAGAAATTACACCCGTTGGGGCAGTTTCAGCCCCAACGCCACTTGCTGTAACGGGTGATTTATTTGCCCCAACGGTCTCAACCGTTGGGGATACTATCTGCCCCAACGGTTACAACCGTTGGGGCAGGCCTTCTTTGTAGTAGTGGCAATTGGGTGGTTCTTCATAGAATTAGTTTTGGATTTCATCGAGTCTGGAGGTAGTAGTAGATGGCCAATATTAAGAGCTTTGGGTCGTAACTCAGCCCTGCTATATTAAACAAAAACAATAGTGTCCTTGAAGTATTTACATATTTAAAGAAAATAATCAATATAAAAAAGTATCTATCACTATGAAAATATTAACTATTCAATGCACGTAGAGGGAGATAATGCTGACAATGCATTCAAGGGCCCAGGTGTTAAATAACCTAAGCCTAAAATATCATCTCAAAAATGAAAAAAAATAATTGATACAAAGACATATCATGAATAATAAAATTTTAATATTTAAGAGTTTTTGAATTATTAATACCTCTGTGAGGAGATGATGCTAGTGATGTCTCCCGAAGACGACCAGATAATGAAATGTCATCTACACAATTGAAGAAAATAATTAGCACAAACACATCACGTATAATAATTTTGAATAATCTAAAAATACTGAATAATTAATACCTATATGAGGAGGCAATCCTAGATAGGCCTTCTGAAGACGATTTGAGCTTGGGGTGATAGACTATGATTGATCACGTGATTTACCAAATAACTTTGAAATCTTCGTCTATAAAATTCAATTATAAGATGCAAAATAAGAAATATGTACATGTTAATAAGATAAATATTTTCTTGCAATTAAAATTTTATAGAAAAACTTTAAAGACTAATTTGTCTTTTAGTTCATACCTTCTATGACTTGTTCTTTATGTTTTGCATGGGATCATGTTTGTATCATTCTAGCTATATTTAGCATTGTTTTTTTGTTTATTAGTTGTTGACTTTGTTTGCACATTTGACCCTAAGATTCTGTATGTGATTAGAATCGGAATGTTGGCTGAGTCTCTAGATCAATCATATCAAACATGACATTCTGAGGGTGGGAGAACTTTGGCCAAACATTATTAGATGACCCGATTGGTACATTGTCCTCATCAATATTTTCATCATTATCAAGAAGAACAATAGATCTTACCTCCTTATATAAGACAATGCAATTGATTGCAACCTTCAGGTCTTTCACATAAAAGCACTGGTCTGCCCATTCTGAGAATTTGAACTTCTTATATAGATATATTTCTTTATCCAGATTGACAAGTGTAAACCCATAATGGTCCTTGCACGATTTTATAGGACTCCATCAAAATTTAAACATCAGGTAACTACACTATTTTTTTACGATATCTATAGATTATCTCCACAATATCTTCTAATTGGGCATAATATAATATGTGAGCTTCAACTCGGTTCTGATCTCTTTTGCATAAAAAATATTCTTGAATAAAATAACTCATGACCCCACTGTCCTGTGTTACCCTCTTATCATCGGTCGCTACCGTTTTAAACTTATATCCATCAACGAAGTGTTCACTGTGTCTTCTCACTTCATAGTAAGGACATTGAGCATGAACCAAATTTTTTTTCAGCTACTAAGGTACCATCGATAAGATCTTTATCAACCGAAACACAATATAAAATAAAAATAATTTACCACAAGTTTAAATAAAATTTTTAATATGAAATTCAATACTAAATTTTACAACACCTACATCATTTTTTGAACCAATCAAAGAAATCTTTGATATGTTTTTTCTAAATACCATGTGTTGCATTCCTATCGGTTATTTCATTCTTAAGCTTCTCTAGATGTTGCCTATTTATACAACAAATGATTTTGTATTTGTGAATTAAAAGTAAATGATTTAATAGTGTTCCAATTCTTAAATTTTATGTTTTACCTTCGATAATCACTGAAAATATTAAGATTGTTCAATACATATGCATGAACCTGCTTTAAGTCGGATCTTGGATATTTGACCATCCTCTTATCCTTGGATGGTGCCTAATTCGCTGTTATACGATTGCACATGTAATGTGATGCAAACATATGACATTTATTGGTCACATAACCTTCAACTATAGAACCTCCAGACGAGCTCCATTATGATCTACACGTTTCATAAACCCTAAATATCTACAATAATGAAAAGCACTAGCAACTACAAAGTATACATGTATAAATTGCATATAAAATTAATGAAGGTGGTGAAATCTCTCTCCAATACAACCAACGATACAACATGAGACCTGCAATTATAGCCTCTCTTGCTAGATGTTAGGTAAGATGGATCATGACCATAAAAAAAAAGAGGAAATATTCCTTCTAGGTTTCATAGGGTTAATGACACTTCTACTTTAAGTTTTTTAAATTTATTCACATCTATAACTTGAGAGCACAATTTTCTGAAGAATCCACACTACTTTATAATAATCTTGAACACGTCTTTCTCTATATTGTTGCACAATGCAACCAGGAGCAATTGATGAAAAATAATGTAGTAATCATGAGTTTTTAGACCTAAGAGTTTCAACTCTTACACCTGAATATTATTTGATATATTAGCAAAATACACATTCGGTGACTTTACTAATTTGAGGACCTTACAAAATCTCTATGTCTGTCGGTTGACATTATAATACGAGAGGAAGGATTATGTTTTTTGCTTAAGTCTGACATCTTGTGCTTGTAAATCTTCCCCATTACTCAATGCAGACAAGTTTGGACGAGCCCATAGGTCATCCCTTGACATATTGGGATCTAGAAGGAGGGTTGACACTATGTTGTCACAAACATTTCTTCAATATGCATGACATCCAAGTTGAGCTGAATTTTAAACTTTTACCGTTATGATTGCTGGAAGAAGATAATGAAGTTATTCCATCATTTGGGTAATTTTTTGACACCATTATCAAGATATACCCTCTGAACTATTCTCCTCCATTTTAGTGTCTTTTTCTTCTTGCTTGAATCTCTAATTTTGAGTGAGCCATCCTTAGAATACTGGTTCTTTTAAAATATTACTTTTGAAAGTTGCTCAAACAACTTTACAATATCATCTCCAGTCAATTGGCACAACTTCTTCTTCATCTCAAAGGTACCGTCAAACTTATTGCTCAATTTTTATATTTTTGGCCTGCTCAATTTTTTGTATTTTTGGCCCAAGGGCAACCATCTTCTGTTAAACCAATAACAACACTTTCGGCTATGCTATAAGTGTAAACATCCAAATTATAAACCACATACTAGACAAGAAAACTTGCCTTTTGTAGACCAACTGGACAACATAAACTAAAAAATAATTAATTATCCCTATTAGAATAGCGCATAGTCTAAATGACTCTTTAGCATAGGCATTATAGATAAATACACCCTCCGACCATAACTATTTTAGCTTATGAATTAGCGGCTCTAAATAGATATCAATGTCATTACCCGATTCATGCTTGCCAGGCATCAGCAGTGAGAGTATTATATACAACTATTTCATGCTAAGCAACAGAGTTAAATTATAAGGCATTAATACAACTTTCCATGTAGACCAACCCAAAATCAACCCCAAACAGATTGAATATAGTCGCTAGATAGGCCAAGTCTAACATTTATGCATTCAAGGAAAAAAATGGGAAAGTTTTATCAATATGCTTCCAAGCCTTTGCATCATCTGGATGTCTCAATTTACCATCATCTGTACAATCTTCCTTATGCCACCTTATGTTTTTAGTGGTAAAATTGAAAAATTATTGTTGGTGGTAAAATTAAAAAACTATTGTTGGTGGTAAATTTTTTAATAAATCATTATAATGAGTATTCTATAGAAAATCATTCTTTTTATTTGCCAAACAATGATGTGATTTTTTTATTCTTATGTTTATTTAGGATAGTATTAATGTCTTCTTTTTATTTGCCAAACAATGATGTGATTTTTTTATTCTTATGTTTATTTAGGATAGTATTAATGTCATATCAAGGGAGGCAGCAGTATGTGCTACACATGACAAAGTTAATGACCCTCGCGTCCTATCTAGGGAGGAAAATAATATTATTGCTAGAAATATTATGGACAAAATAACAGGGGGCAAATTTCCATTAACGGGAATTGGAGCTATATGAGGGATGGGCGCAATATCCTCCATGGCATCCTCATGACCTTCATTTTTAACGGGAATTGGAGCTATATGAGGGATGGGCGCAATATCCTCCATGGCATCCTCATGACCTTCATTTTTAATAGGATGGATGATCTTCATTTCATTCCAGTGAGGACTACCTATACCGCCGAGGCATATGCGAGGATATTTATCCGGGAGATAGTTCGACTTCATAGAGTTTCAGACACGATTGTATCGGATCGAGGTTCGGTATTCACTTCGCACTTTTGGAGGAGTTTTCAGGACTCTTTTGACAGCAGACTATCATTCAGCAGTGTTTTCCACCCACAGACGGATGGTCAGACAGAGAGAGTAAATCAGGTGTTGGAAGACATGTTGCGGGCTTGTGTCATTGACTTTCAAGGCAGCTGGGAGGATCACATTCCATTGATAGAGTTTGCTTATAACAGCAGTTATCAAGCGACAATCGGTATGGCTCCGTATGAGGCATTGTACGAGAGACCCTGTAGATCACCGATATATTGGGCAGAGCCGGAGGATAGCTTGATGCTTGGACCGGAGCTGGTAAGGCAGACTACCGAGAAGGTAGCATTGATCAGGGAGCGGATTCTAGCCGTTCAGAGTCGGCAGAAGAGCTATGCAGATAAGAGGCGAGGACCCTTGGAGTTTCAGGTTGGGGATTCAGTTATGTTGAAGGTATCGCCTATGAAGGGCGTGCAGCGATTCAGACTACGGGGGAAGCTTGTGCCGAGATATATTGGACCATTCCAGATTTTAGAGCGCATTGGAGTTGTGTCATACAGACTAGATCTTCCAACATCGATGTCTAGTATACACAATGTATTTCATGTTTCTATGCTCAAGAAACACTTGCATGATGAGGAGCAGCAGCGAGTATTGGATACACCAGAGATTGAGCTTCAGGAGGATTTGACTACTGTCGAGATTCCGGTTCGTATTCTTGCCAGAGAGGACAAGAAACTTAGAAACAAGGTAATTCCCTTGGTGAAAGTTCAGTGGAACCGAGGAGGCATTGAGGAGATTTCTTAGGAGCGCGAAGAGGATTTGCGTCGCGACTACCCACACCTGTTTGAACAGGTAAATTAAAATTTTTATGATGTGTATCTTGTATAATGTTTATATCTTTAGTTATATTTACATTTAACACTAGAATGGGAATATTCGCGCTTAATTCTTAATCTTTCAGAACACATGGTATATATATGGGGGGTTCCTTGTTTGGATTTTTCACCCGATGTACTAGTTCCACCAGATTAGGGTTGAGCAGGAATATTACCATTTTAGATCGTTAAGTATAAATATCTCTATATGTTTATTTGGAAGTTCATGTTGTGATATGCATATAGTTTCCGAATTTCGAGGACGAAATTCTTCTAAAGGGGAAGAATGTAGAAGCAAAGAAAATGTAAAATTACATTTTGACAATAAAGTATTTCTTCTTCTTTGCTTCATTTTGCCTTGAACTCATCTATGTCTTGAGTATCTCTTTGAATATAATTGCTTCTAAAGGGGAAGAATGTAGAACCCCGTAATTTTTATATGAATATATGTGAATTATTAGTAAATAAATAATTCTTTTATGATAAATAGCTTGAGGTCATTGATGTACATGATAACAAGTTATTTGAGATGATATGAGAGTATGGGTGTAGAGTTTTGTGCGTTGGTTTTGCAAATAAGCAAAACATGCACAAAACTAAAATTTTCCAGATCAATCGACACATCAGTCGACTGACTGTATCAGTCAACACATCAGTCGACTGGTACGCTGATTTCTAGTTTTTACAGGTTTCGGGTCTGTTTTGATTTGGTTCGGGTTTGGGTCGGGTTTAGCTGTTCATATATATTCTCCTTCACCCGAAATCATCCCCTCTCATCTTCAGATCAGAGAAAACCCTAGCCCCTCTCCCCTATCTCAAACCCTAGCTTTGTTCTTGGTGATTTGGGGAAGAACTTGGAGGATTTTCGACGAAATCTTCACGTTGCAGCGAAGGGGAACCACTCTCTCTCAGATCCAGGAGTTTCTCATCACCCCAGAGGCGAGTAACATCTCGCCCAATCTTGTCCTATTTTCTAAATATTTTTAAATGGTTTTCATGAGTTTTGATGAGCCAAAAATGATATTTTTTGTACAAAGGATTGATTTTTATAGCATATAGAGGGAAGATACGTTATTTCAGAATGTTAAAAACCCACCAAAGTTTTGTGAATCGAAGATCTAGATCTGAAATGTTTTTATAAGAGATTTAACATGAGTTTTGTTTTAAAAATGTTTTAAAACATAAATACACATGTTTAGGATTTTGTTTATGTATTTGTACATGAAAGTTATGTTTCAGTTTAGTTCATACATGTTAATATCAGTATTTTTCATGTTTGGGATTGATGGGGATGAGTTTAGATAAATTTTTGGGTGAATAATAACCTGTGCAGAGTTTGTGCAGTCCATCGGTCGACTGATCAGTCGACCGACGGGCTAATTTTCAGTCATCAGTCGACTGACGGGCTGATTGTGTTTTCTCAGCTTCTTAGTCGACTGATCAGTCGACTGGTGGGCTGAGGCTATGCTTCCTGAGCCTTATCGGTCGACATATGAGTTGACTGACGTCATCAGTCGACACATCAGTCGACTGACCATTTTTGTCCTTGTGTTGGACATTTGCCACTTATTCCATGTGTTTGGAAACCATAGTATCTAGTTCTTGTATCGGACATATTTCTTAACCCTGTATATGACTTTCTCACAGGAGTTTATGACATGACACTTATGTAGATTATGACATGATAACATGATACTCATGTAGGCTATGACATGGCACTGTATTTATGCTCTGAGATTAGTTGTATTTCTTTTATTATTGTTCCTGTACTAGAACCTCGGGTTTGGTGTTTAGGGATTTACAATTTGAGATACAAGGTATATACATGAGGGTTTCCTTGTTTGGATTATTTCACTCGACGTACCTATGCTCGTGTTGTAAATTTCTAAATACTAAAACCCTCTTTAGTAAGATCAATGATTTTAGATCTATTATGTATTATCTGTATTTTCTTATACAACGAGCCATATTCCGCTTTGACGCTCGTTGTCCCTCCCCCTTTCAGGTAACGAGCCAGGAGCCCGGAGAGTCGCAGGTTGATGGCGATGCATTTTAGCTTCAGCTGTCTACTTAGTTATATTTTCCTTTGGAGTTCCACAGTAGACTTTTGTTTAGACATTTGAGAGTCTTATTCTAGAAGTTGTAAAGGCTGTGTGCCTTATTTCCTCTTGTCAGATATTTGTATTTGAGACTTGTTGAGTATTCCAGTTTATTTGTTCAGACATTGACTATGTATTTCTGTATGTTGGATGATGAGATATTAATGTGATCACTATCATTTCATCAGTTTCAGACATTGACTATGTATTTCTGTATGTTGGATGATGAGATATTAATGTGATCACTATCATTTCATCAGTTGTTTCTTGTATTATATTTTTCTTGCTTTTGTACCTACACCTATTGTTGACTCTACTAGATAGATGTTAATTGTGATGGTGAAACATGTTATTACACGATGTGGTGCATGGCAGATTTGACATTCTTGGTTTCACCTTGGACTGCATCCTTGTGTGAACCCAGGGGCGTCACAATAGGTATTTTTATACAAATTCTATGTTAATATGTTTTGGACTATATATACATCATAAACATCTCTTATTATGTCTATATAAATATTCCATAAGCTTTCAAAACTTGTTTTGAGTCAAAAATAAAAAATCACATGTTTTCTTAAACACGTATTTTAGTGCTTTTGCAGATTAAAGTGATTTTACAAATGATAAATGGAAATTGAAAAACTCTTTTTCCAACATATTTGTATTCATGATCATAAACTTTTCCTAAAGTTTTACATTTTTAGAAATTATTTACTATTTTTAAAGCCCTCTCAAAAGTCAGATTTTGGACATGCACAGTCTCTGTGCATGTTCATAAGTTAACTTATTAGTACTGATAAGTCGGCTTATGAACTGCCCTGGAGTGTGCATTTTTTCTCGGCCAAGTCGACTTATCAGTCTTTGTAAGTCGACTTATAGCAAGTCGACTTGTGATCCCATATAAGTCGATTTATAACTTATTTTCAGTCTGTTATTTTCTTCTACCAAGTCGACTTATGTGCACTGTTAAGTCGACTTATAACTAGCCATTGGCACAGTAACGGCTAGTTTCCAGCTTTGATTATTTTAATATTTTAAGGGTTTTGGTTGGATTCTTGGGCTGGTTTCTTCAAGCCTATAAATACCCCTTTACGTTAACTATTTCCAAATACTAAAGAAAGTTTTAAATAAGTTTTAAAAGGTTTTAAAAGTTTGATTTAGTTTGTTTTTAGTTTGGGGTTTAGTTTTCACAGAGAGGAGCTTACATCGTTTGTTGAGGAATTCATCCTCAATCTTTCATCATCTACTCTTCGTGTTTATAGAGAAGTTTCCCTAACTCAATTATCTAGCATTTTATTCTTGAATTTCATAGCTATTTTATTGCTAGTCCTTTTAGAGTTATATTTTATTTATACTCATTTATCACACACACATCCCTATTGAGCTTTTAGGATTACATACACCATATTGTGGGTTGTGGTGAGTGATATTGTGAGAGTGAGCTTCATTGTGTTCTCATTCATTATTAGAGAACGGGTTGTGGTGAGTGATATTGTGAGAGTGAGCTTCATTGTGTTCTCATTCATTATTAGAGAACAATCTACTGTATTTGAGCTTTATTTGTGAGTATCACCTTGTAATACATATTTACACCAAGAGGAGTGTGTGGTGAGGACGTAGTCGATACCAAGAGGAGTGGCGTCGGTAGTAAAGCCTAGAGAGGGGTAGTAAAGCCGAGCACTTAAGGGAGGCGATACATGGGGACCAACACTTGAGGTTGTAGTTTGTGAATGTGCATTGTGATAGATTTGTAGAGTTTTTGGTGAGCTAGAAAACCGAGTGTGTAGAGAAGTTCCGGCTTCCAAACCGGGTGTGTCGATAGTGGAGTTCTCCCGGGGAGTGGGGATCGGAGACGTAGGACGGAAGGTCCGAACTCCGTGATCATATTATAGTGTTTGGATTGCTATTTGTATTCACTATTTGTTTATATTGTTTCTTGTTTATTTTCCTCTTTGCATATATATCATTGCATATATCTTATTGAATATCATCATTGTTAGGATATATTTGTTAATTAATTTTGATCTGCATTAATATCTAATAAGATTAGCAATAACCCTATTCACCTCCTCTAGGGTACTAACAATTAGTATCAGAGCTTGGTGCTCTTTGATTTGAGGTCTAACCGCCTTGAGTTAAATATCCCTTATTCTTATTATTGTTGCTAATATTGTTTTGATATTATTCTTCTTTCTTGCACGTTTATTATGGATATGCATGGTGCCCCTTGTTTAGGCTTTGATATAAATGTTGCTCCTTTATTCAATAATTTCCTTATGCTCAATGGATGTTTAGATTTAAAATATTTGTTAGATCTAAACATTTAGATTTATGGGAAGTTATTGATAGTGCTTACATTATGCCCACTTTGGAGAAATCCAAGTGGAGCAATCATGATAAGAAAATGTTTACCATGAACAAGTTATTGTTAAATTTTCCGCTTAAAGCTTTTGAACCATCTATATCTAACAAACTTGTTTCTTTTGATAGTGCCTATTTATTGTGGAAACATATAGAGGCATGTCAAGGTAACTTAGAGGAGATCTAACGGATTACGATGGACTCTACTTCGAGTAATATTGGAGCTTCATCTTCATTGTGCACACGACCACTAGGCGATAGTCCTAGTGAGGTATGCGAGTCCGATCCCGATGATGATCTATCTATTTATGAACTCGCATGTGCTTATGAGATTAATGAATGCCTATAACAAATTGCATCATAATTTTGTATATTTAAAAAGCAAGCATGTTATGTTAAAATCCGATCATGAGGCACTAGCAACTAAGTTTGATATCATTGCTAATGAAAATGTAAATCTGAAAGAAAGCAATGAAAAATTAAAATTGGATTTTGCTAGTTTATCTCATGAGAAAAATGATGCCATGTTAGAAGTAGAAACAATTAGGAATGAATTCAATTCTTTTAAAAGTAATCATGATTGTTCTACTTCTATTGTCAATAATATTATGCCAAATGATGAGTTGAACAATATTAAAGATCACATTTCTTCTTTAGGTTCAACTCTAACTAAATGCATTGACAATCATAAGAAGCTTGTGAATATGTGTGCTAAGTCTAAAGCAAATAAGCCCACTCATTATGTACACGTATATAGCAAAATTTATAAGTGCTCTATTTGCGGCCGAAAAGACCATCTTGCTCAATTTTGCTATGATGCACAGAAACATTCTAATAATACTATTTCATGTGCATCTCATAAAGTTTCTACATCTCATACACATGCATATGCACATATTACACATCATAAACATGATCATGTGTATAAGTGCAATTTTTGTGGTAGGTTTGGCCATTTGGCCAAATTTTGTTTTGATTTGAAAAATAGTTCTCATTTGCAAAAAGTTTCAAATAAATTACCTTTGTCTGCAAATGATTTTTGTGCACCACCATTTGGTCAACACAAACCTTTTAGACCCTTTCATTGTACTCATTTCAATCGAAATGGCCATCTACATGAATTTTGTTTTGACCGCGTTTGTGCACTATACATGCCCAAATGGGTTCATAACCCAAGGGCCTTGAGCTTAAATGATAGGGGTCATGTCCCTAAGTTTTCCGGCACCAAAAATATTTGGGTGCCAAAACAAATTTGATTTGGTTTAACTTTCTTTTGGTTTTTATGTTTTTGTTTTGATAGATTGTTAATTTTTTTGGTTTAAATGAAAATTTGTCAAAACCTTTCAAATTGAAGTCTATAATGTATGTATTTTAATATTCAAACATTTATTGCAATAAAAATAAAATTTTTAAAATTTTTAAGTATTTAAAAGCTGCAGTTTAAATCTCTGGAAAAACATATTTATAGGCCCTAAGTCGACTATAAGTCGACTTATGGAAAGTCGGATTACAGTCAACTTACGGGCTACAGATTTTATTTATTTTGGATTTGATTCGGTTTGGACTTGTTTTGGACCCGACCCATTTACCTAATTCATCCTGGCCTTCCACTTGTTGACTGACCCGATCTTAGCCTTTGATTTTTCCCTAGAAGAGAACCCAAATCCCTAATTTTCCATTCGTTCGTTCTCCTTCTTCAAACTTCAGCCGATCCCGCTCTCTCTTTCATCCAATCTTCAGTCGACTGGTCTGCATCTTCAGACGATTTTTTAGTCCTGATCTCATCTTTTTGGTATATCTCTCGTTCCCTAGCCTTATTCTTGTTCCTTTTACTAGTTGCTTAACCTAGGGTTTGTGTTTTAGGGCTTATCTTTGCATTCTTAGATCTGTGCTTAAAAGCTCATTTGTAATCATTTTATAATGTCTAAAAGTATTCCTAAGCGTCATAGAAGTGGGAGGGATCAACCCTCATCATCAAACGCTGCACCTCCTCCCTCTTCTAATTTTCAATCATATGAACATTATCTTAGAGATCCATCACTTATTGCTAAATATCGTTCCATATGTAAACTCAAATCTTTTCCGGGGTGATATGTTAATTTTATAGATTTTCATCATTTCTTGCTCAAGGATTGTTTTGATCATGTTCGCATGTATGAATTGCTCTCTAGTACCAATGATCTTCCTTACTATCCTCACATGGTACATTTATTATATGCAAACATGCAAATGGATAACTCAAATCCTCAAAATCGTTTCATTTCTTCCAAAGTCAAAGATCGTTGAATCATATTCTGTGCTGATGAACTCTCTAAATTTCTTGGTCTTCCTCGTGGAGACACTCTCTTAAAAGATGTTATGTATGGTGATCCGACTGTTGAAGCCCTCATGACTAAACCTGGCAAACACCTTCCTTTGGAATCTAAAAATGCTTCTCATTTGGCCAAAATCATTGGCCGTATCATTTGTTATAACATTATCCCCAAAACAGGAACTTATAGCCACTATTCCTAAGAACTTACTCGTGCCATCTATGCTATTATCGGGAATGTGGATGTTAAGTGGGAAAATGTCATATTTGATATCATGGCCACCGATCACACTACCTTCATTCCTTACAGGGCCTTTCTTACTAGAGTTTTCACTCATTTTGAGGTCGACTTATCAAATGAAATTGATGTCAAAGTTCGTCCTTTTTTGATGTATCCGCCCTTCATAGAATGTCCATTCCTTCCACTTGACATGCATTAGAGGCAAAGCTAGATCATATCCATGAGTCTTCTAATCCTGAGCCTTCTGGTGAGTCATCCCATTCTGAGTCTGAAGCAGGTGATCATTCAATTAGTATCCCTAGTTTCATTTAGGACATCTACACCCAGATGGCTGAATATCATAATGATGACCATAGAAGATTTCAGTGGATAGAGGATACCCAAGTTGACCTTAGGATGAGATTTGAGGAGATTGAAAGAACACAAGATGACATTAGGAGCTCCCAGGAGACTATTAGGAGAGATCTTGGAGCAATTATGACCCATCAAGAGTCATACATGTCTCACATCGAAAGGAGATTTGATGGCATTGTTAGGATGCTACAGAACCCATCACCTCCCCTGGGTCCAGGAACATTCGAGCCATGATTACTATCTCTTATTTTGTTTTGTTGTCAAACCATCCGAGCCATGATTACTATCTCTTATTTTGTTTTGTTGTCAAAAACTTTGAATGCGATTGTAATGAACTATGTTTTTGTCTTAGCTGTGTTGAAGTTTCTTAAGCTTGAACTATGTAGGTTTGTGGATGGTTTGTTTGTGTTGAACGATAAGTAATCGTTGTAAACACTTGTGTTTGGTTATCTATCCACATTTGCTTTGTTATGTCATGCTCTTTTTTTGGCGGCTAATGTATGATTTGTGCTTATTCTAGTCTTTATTATTCCTGTATGTATATTCATGTGGCACTTATACAAGGGGAGCAATCCCAATTTTTATACTCACCCATGCATATAGGTAGGGAGAGCTTTCGCTTTCCTAATCATTTTTGTATCCCCTTTTTGATGTTGCCAAAGGGGGAGAAAATGTGAGTATTTATATTATTATATTTATGGTATTATGCTTATAATGTGTATCTTGGTAAATTGTTTATCATCATAAAAAAGGAGGAGATTGTTGGCCTTCTTGTTTTGATGATGATTTTACAAACAATTTACGACTAATATCGTTTTTAGTATTTTGTTTCGTGTTTTTTAGTATACACAGGAAAATGAGCTACATTGATGTTGAAGCCTATGCAAATCAAGTCAACCAATCAAGTTCAAGCTTCATATGATTCACTCTTGGTATACTTAGTATAGGTTATATGTATTGTGTGCAATTCTTTAAGCTCAATATACACACACACACATATATATTTGTGATTTTCTCAAAACATAGGTATTTTTATACAAATTCTATGTTGATATGTCTTGGACTATATATACATCACAAACATCTCTTATTATGTCCATATAAATATTCCATAAGCTTTCAAAACTTGTTTTGAGTCAAAAATAAAAAATCACATGTTTTCATAAACACGTATTTTAGTGCTTTTGCAGATTACAATGATTTTTACAAATGATAAATGAAAATTGAAAAACTCTTTTTCCAACATGTTTGTATTCATGATTATAAACTTTTCCTAAAGTTTTAAATTTTATAAAAATTATTTACTATTTTTAAAGCCCTCTCAAAAGTTAGATTTTGGACATGCACAGTCTCTGTGCACATTCATAAGTCGACTTATCAGTACTGATAAGTCGACTTATGAACTGCCCTGGAGTGTGCATTTTTTCTCGGCCAAGTCAACTTATTTGTCTTTGTAAGTCGACTTATAGCAAGTCGACTTGTGATCCCATATAAGTCGACTTATAACCTGTTTTCAGTCTTTTATTTTCTTCTGCCAAGTCGACTTATGTGCACTATTAAGTCGACTTATAACTAGCCGTTGGCAC
The DNA here is from genome assembly GCF_001876935.1 of Asparagus officinalis. Taxonomy (NCBI): domain Eukaryota; kingdom Viridiplantae; phylum Streptophyta; class Magnoliopsida; order Asparagales; family Asparagaceae; genus Asparagus; species Asparagus officinalis. Next base: position 89,228,567 of record NC_033797.1, on the reverse strand, counting down.
AGTAACAGCTAGTTTCTAGCTTTGATTATTTTAATGTTTTAAGGGTTTTGGTTTGATTCTTGGGCTGGTTTCTTCAAGCCTATAAATACCCCTTTGCATTAACTATTTCCAACTACTAAAGAGAGTTTTAAACAAGTTTTAAAAAGGTTTTAAAAGTTTGATTTAGTTTGTTTTTAGTTTGGGGTTTGGTTTTCATAAAGAGGAGCTTACATGTTTGTTGAGAAATTCATCCTCAATCTTTCATCATCTACTCTTTGTGTTTTGTGTTTATAGAGAAGTTTCCCTAACTCAATTATCTAGCATTTTATTCTTGAATTTCATACCTATTTTATTGCTAGTTCTTTTTGAGTTAGATTTTATTTATACTTATTTATCACACACACATCCCTATTGAGCTTTTAGGATTACATACACCATATTGTGGGTTGTGGTGAGTGATATTGTGAGAGTGAGCTTTATTGTGTTCTCATTCATTATTAGAGGTTTATTTGTGAGTATCACCTTGTAATACACATTTACACCAAGAAGAGTGTGTGGTGAGGACGTAGTCGATACCAAGAGGAGTGGCATCGGTAGTAAAGCCTAGAGAGAGTTAGTAAAGCCGAGCACTTGAGGGAGGCGATACGTGGGGACCAACACTTGAGATTATAGTTTGTGTATGTACATTGTGAGAGATTTGTAGAGTTTTCAGTGAGCTAGAAAATCGAGTGTGTAGAGAAGTTCTGGCTTCCAAACCGGGTGTGTCGATAGTGGAGTTCTCCTCAGGAGTGGGGAGCAGAGACATAGGATGGAAGGTCCGAACTCCGTAATCATATTATTGTGTTTGGATTGCTCTTTGTGTCCACTATTTGCTTATATTGTTTCTTGTTTATTTTTCCCTTTGCATATATATCCTTGCATATATCTTATTGAATATCATCATTGTTAGGATATATTTGTTAATTAATTTTAATCGGCATTAATATCTAATAAGATTAGCAATAACCCTATTCACCCCCTCTCTAGGGTCTTTTCAATAACTAAGATACTCCACATGTTGAACATTCTTGAAGGTCTTTGTTGTCCTTATAGTAGAGAATACAATCATTGGGATACACATTAATCTTATTATAATTAAGACACAAATTGAAAACTATCCACTTAGTTGCATAAATTATTTTGGGAATGTTACACCTTCTTGTTGGAAGCATATCAAGAAGCATTTCGAAATAAGTTTTTGCCATTCTACTGAGGCTCTTAATATGCAAGAGTTCTAACATAAATGAAAATCTGTAGTGCTCAGTGTAACACTCATATAAATCTTTTTCACTATCCTTTAATAGCTTCATTATTCGATTTAAGTCCTTAGACATATGCACATCTTCAAAACCTACTGGTCTATCGACATCTTCGACCTCAACTGCATCTTGGACATCATCTTTGGCATCATCTTCACTATCATCATTAATATCGTGATCTGCATGGTCAAGTTCAATATCATCTTACAAATTTTCTGTACCATGTATCATTAAACCATCAGCCATACTTGCACACACATCCAGTTCTTCACTTCAATATAGTCTTCCCCATGATATGACCAGTATTTATATTCCTCTCTATGCTTCAACTTCACATTCTTACACCTACAATGGGGGGCAGTATATTGCACCACTATTTAAATTATTTAGAGTCATTTTAGCATACTTTAAGAAGGCTTCATATCTGTCCTTATATCATCGATCACAATATCGTTCAATATTAGGAATATCTATCCATGACTTGTCCAAAATTATCCTCATCTATAGATAATATATAATTAGAAACTCTAATTAATCTCACTAATACTAGTAAATTTTTAATTCTTCAAGACAATATACACACACAAATCATCATTATACACATTTATTGTTCAACAACACAAAAAAATATTTTTTCCTTCTAAATTAAAACTTAATCATAGGTTGATTTGAACACTAGGTTGATTTGAACACTATAGCGATTGTCATAGGAAGGCTTCCCATTAAGAATATAGCAGGGCATACATCTAACTTGATATACTTTATACATTTTCATTTCTAGAAACTTTCAGTACACCTATCTGCTGTTCTCTGAGTACACTGTACGGATGTTATTATGTGTATCAACAATGGACTGAAAAGTAGAATAACATACACTTATTATACATAGAGAACAATGAGTACCCGTTGCTAAAATTTTCTAGAATGGAAAATGCACATGTATACAAAGTTAGATGATTCATTATTGCATTCCTAATCTGTCTAAACTGGATAGATCCAATAATTAATGTCAATTCTTTCTACTTATAATATAAGATACACGATCCCTTTTTGGATAGAAAACTTAATTTCATATCCAACCGTGTCATCTACCTTATATTAGAAGTTCAAACAATTGATAATAATTATTGGACATGAGTCTATGGATAATGTTAACTTTTTTATTCACCTAAATTGGATATATGACACATTATCGTATTATATATTACACTATTTTTGAAAAACATAATTGTTTGATTAGATCAAACATTGTCATAACGCAAACAAACTCATACAACCACACATATAACACATATATTAAGGATAGAGTTATAAATATGGTTAAAGTTAATATTAGGGTTCCTAATTAAGATGGAAAATTATTCAATTATGGTTAATTTCTAACAATTGTTCAACTAGGATTAGGATGAGGAGTATTAGGGCTAATGAAGTTTAATTAGTGTTATTTAGGGTTTAAATTATGACAATATTGTTAAAAAATTGTTTAATAATCAATTAGGGTTAGGGATTAGGGTATTTGGCAAAATTTAGTTTAGTTAGGGTTAGGGTTTTGGGTATCTGGTGATTCATACAAAAATGAAAAATAAAAAATAAAAAATAAAAAAAAATAAAAAATTCAAAAATTTTCAAGAAATCTGACCTTGTGATTAGAGGAGCGGTGACTACAATAGAAGCATTGACAATAGTGACAGCATCATCGAGGAGCAGTGATAGCGACAATAGTGATGACATCATCAAGCAAGAGATGGGTGGGATCGACAGTATGGATTGGGTAGCCTTGTCAGTGTTGATTTGACAGATCAAGGAGGAGATTGGCATGATCTCATCAACATTGATTTGAGGAGAACAAGAACAAGAATGAAGCGGTGATTTGGGTGGAGGGAGAAAGTGAATGAGGTGGCGAGTTTTTTTTGGGTCTGTTCGAGGAGAATGAGAACAACATATCGAGGTTTTTTTGGGTCGACTCAAGGAGAACGAGAACAAGGCGGTGCAAGATTAGGGTTTTCTTTGGGTGAAATTTTTTCTGGGTGGGTCCTATTATCCTAGACGGAAATTTTCATCTAGGATATATCCTAGACGGCTATTATAGTTTAGGATAGTAGGACCCAAATAAAAAAATATTAATATATAAATAGGAAATACTCTCATTGGTAAGACACTTTTAGATGTTTACGTCTGAAATCTTTTTATTCGCGGAATCCATTGCAATTGTTTATCAATTACAGATTCAAGAGAGTTAATCTTTTTATAAGATCTCTCATTACAATGAAAATAAACAAATGAGATCTCCTAGAAACATATGCAGGGACACTTGTCTGTGCCGGAAACGCGTTAGTCCGTGGACGACCGAACGATAGATCCAGTATTGCTGCATACGAAGGCTTAGTGTTCTTTATTTTAATCGAGGAAACTTAAAACTGAAGTAAATAATCTCAACCAAGTAAGATTATTACTTTTCTCAAGATCAAAACAATGTCTGATCTCTAGGGGCGGATGAAAAGGGGCTTCAGATCTCTCGAAATCTTCCTACTTATGCTGAAGTTCACTGAGATCTCGCTAGCCTCTCTCTAAAATTTGTGGGTATGCTCTTACAGGGTCCGCACCTCCCTCCAAATTTTCGATCCCCCCGTGTATAGGGGCCATAGGGGTGTATTTATAGGCTTTGGATGCTGTGTTTTTGGATAAGAATTTAGGATTTGATTTTATCTTCAGTTAATAATGGCTTAACCATATTTAGAGATGATCCTAACTAGTTAGGGAGGTAGTGAAATGATCAAATCCCAAGAAAATCATCGAAATACATGTTTTGTGAATCTTAGTGTGCGAGTCACCTCGAGGTGACTCGGCACTGTTCGAGTCACTTCAATGTGACTCGCACGTGTACAAGCCATGTTGAGGTGACTGTCATGTGCGAGTCAACTTAATGTGATTTGCAAACCAGCGGGTCACTTCGATGTGACTCGCAAGTGGTGAATCCCTATTATGGTCATGTTCCATCGTTTTATCATTTCACACATCTTGCTGATTCGTACGCTTCACCGACTCACTTTGTGCGCTTGTTTGCTTCTTTACGACATCAGAGAATCTAATCTGACTCAGATGATGATGTTCATCATCTTCGCTTTATCTCAAAGTGTGTACAGGAACCTATTGGCAATTTTTGACATATACAGATACCCCCTCCAAAGTGTTTCAACCTTATTATTTTCTAGAGGAGGTTGTAATACTTTGGATATGATACACCAACCTTCAATTCATTGACTTCTTCAGCTTCTAGTCTATTCAGTATTTTGTCGAATAGTCTAAAATTCTTTCGGTGCTATGTTTATCGTCTGACTGTTGTCGAAATCTTGAATTGAAATTGGTGTGTTGATATTTGACTTAGCTCGCATCATTGAATCGACATTGAACTGACCGTCTTCATATGGAGTTTGTATATGAATAACGATTAAACTTCCTGGGATTATCCATTGACCTGGAATTTTTCCTGAGCCTTATTTCGATGAAATTATTAATGTGTTGACTGACATCGACCCTTATTGCAACGCATTGCCCGACGCTGACCTATATTGTCACGTGTTGACTAGCATTGACTTTCATTGTCATGCATTGGCTAGCATTGACTTTCATTGCAATGCGTTAACCTGTGTTGCCTTTCATTGCAATGTGTTGACCGGCGTGAATACAGTTTATACTCATACATTAACTAGAGTCTACACAGTTTAAGCTCTTAAGGCGTTGGAGCGTGGAGAATCAGTTTATACTCGTATACTCTTTGGAGTTTTGGGAATCAGTTTAACCTCATATACTCGTTGGAGGTTCAAGGAGATGCAGTTTATACTCATATACTCATCGGAGTATGGGAAGAGCAAGCTGAGAATACATCGAAGGCTCACTAAGTTTAGCTCTTTATGTGAGATTTGATTGTAGGACCAGTTATAGATGCTGATACAACTACTATCTCTAAAGCTACCTCAGATGCTCGAGTCATGAGACCAACTAATGAAACTAGTGCATCAATGACTATTAAAGTTGATTGAAGATGAAGATTGTACAAGCTTTATGAAGAGAAGCTCTCCAAGTTAGAAGAGCGAATCCATCATCGCAAGCTATTCGTTATAGGATTTTTAGCAAACCCACAACCATCAATGGATTTAATGAGCCTTTACCGACTACCATTTGAGTCGGGCTAGCATGTAGATTGTCTAAGTCCGTTCTACATGTAATGTTGTGCTAAAATAATGAACTCTTTTAGACTTAGTGCTATGATATCGAATACATAGACTTTGTCGTTTTCACGGGAACATACCACCCGATAACGCGTGTCAGACGCAAGCTTATCTATAATTAGGGATTGAGATAACATGCCCCATACGTGGAAGGCATGGATTTTGGTGTTATTAATAACAACCTACCATGATGTCGAATACATGAGCTTTCGTCCTTTTCGCGTCAAAAGACTAACTGGCAACACGTGTTAGGCGTAGACTTATCTCTAATTAGGGATCGAGATAAAGTTCCCCATATGTGTAAGGCATGGATTTTAGTGTTGAAAATTTGTGTCTTCTCTTGGGACGAAGACGAACCCGGTGCCGGAGAGGAAGAATTTTATATTCTATCTCCTGCATCAGAAGAAACTCAAAGTGGGATCTCCACTCTGAGAATCTAAAAGGAAAAACTAAGAGTGAGATCTCTACTCCGAGAATCTAAAAGATTTAAATAACCCTAACTGTTGGAAGGTTTGATTACCCAATCTAAAGGTGAATTTCTCATTTATCTAGAAAGAATCCCAGTTTTGTTCCTAACTGTAAGAATGTTTGACCAAGTGTGAGTTTGAGACAATCCTAACTGTAGGAAGGTTTGATCACTCGATTTGAAAGTAGACCTCTTATTTATGGAAGGAATCGAGAGGGGATTTTGGCTTTGGTCCTAACTATAGGAAGGTTTGACCAAGAAACAGTGGGAGTGGAGGTACAAATAATAGCGAGAATGTTGACTTGTACAAATCACTTGGTGGGGATTTTTTGGTGTCAAGTGGCTAGGACTAAACACGAAGGGATTTGATAATCTCCATGGATCAGCAGGTTGAAATTTTGGGTATCGTGTCAGGACTTTAACAGTGAGAGTGTTAAAGGCTTAGACACAATGGGAGTTTTAATGAATTTAACCGTGAAGAATTTTGTTGGACCCACCGTCAATTAATTTGATTAGTGAGGGATATTGTGATGGAGGACCATGAATCATCAAGCACTTCACAATTACACCATAGGAGTTTTGTGAGGAAAGATTGACCATATGTAGTCGTTGAATCTCATCTCAACGAAAGAGTGCTCCGAAAGTCACATTGGGAGTTTTAATTATCTTGGAAATGATTAAATATCCACAGTGGAATGTTCGTAATCATTTTTATCATGATTAAGAATGAATTATTTTGATGGCTGGCTTTCACCTTGAATAATCAATTGGTTTTAGGTTATCCTTAAGAATACCATGTGTAGTATTCTCCAAGAACTTCCCATTGGAATGCATTAAGGTATTCCACCCCTAGCTCTTTGGTGAACCTGAATCCAATCCGGTCACATTGTTGGGTTATCCTGAAGAATATTAAGAGTAATATTCTCTAAGAACTTCCCGTTATTGGAAATAAGGGAATCAGTTTAACCTCGTATACCCGTTGGAGGTTTAGGGAACAGTTTTAACCTCATATAAATGTCGGAGGATGTCGGGTTATCCTTAAGAATATTATATGTAATATTCTCCAAGAACTTTTTATCAAAGGTAGGGAAAAGTTTAACCTTGTATACCAGTTAGAGGTAAGGGAGAAGCAGTTTATACTCTTATACTTGTTGGAGTCTTTGCCGTTCTCATTCGGCTTGTTTTACCGTTATGACACCAACGTCAACCAAGGCTTGAATGCTGTTCTTGAGAGTGAAGCATGCCTTAGTGGGATGGTGGATCCTCATGTGGTATGCATAGTACTTTGGATCTGAAGTGTTATTAGTTTCCTCCTGATTCATAATCGGTGGCAGCTTGATTTTGTTGTTGGTTAGGAGGTGCTCAAAGATGGCTGAAACTTTATCATCTTCGAAAGAATACTCCTCTTGGGATCTCAAATCAAGAATCCTTTGTTGCCTCTGAGTTTACTTTTGTGACATTTGATTGACGTCAAGAGTAGCTTCAGGTGCACTAGTCATTGGTGGGCCTCTCTCGAGCTTCTTCCTTTTGAGGAAGCGTTCAGCCTGTTCACCGTGAAGTTTTAACTCTTTCCAAGTGGCTGAAGGTAAAACTCCCATGACTTCCAACACATTAAGGGAAAGGTTGTTATGATAGGTCTGGAGCATGAATTCCTCTGTGATTGGATCCCGATAGTTCATTGCCTTATTTCGGAAGCGTTTAACGCAGGTGTCGACTGACTCTCTTTTTTTCTACTTCTCATCCAGAAGTGTTCCGATTGACACTTTGGTGTCCTCATCGAAGAAGTTAATAAAGAATGAGCTTTCCATATCGTCCTAGCTATTGATACTCCCTGGCTTGAAATGACAGTACCAATCGAAGGTGGCCCTGTGAAGGGTGCCTACGAATGACTGAACCATCAAGGGCTCTCGTCCATAGATCACTCTCAGGTAGGACTTGTAAGGACCATGAATTTTGATACTAGTTAAAATAATTTTCTAGTATTTTAAAATATTTAATTATTATTTTTAAAAGTGTATTTGTATTTTCTCGATTTTCTAGAATTTTCTAGGATTTAAAAAAACTAATTTTATATTTATTTATTAATTTTAATAATTATAAATTAATTAGTTACGATGAAAACTTTTAAATTAATATTTTATTATTATTGTTATTTTTAATTATTTGTAAGATTTATTCCCTAATGATTCTCCATATCGTCCTAGCTATTGATACTCCCTGGCTTGAAATGACAGTACCAATCGAAGGTGGCCCTGTGAAGGGTGCCTACGAATGACTGAACCATCAAGGGCTCTCGTCCATAGATCACTCTCAGGTAGGACTTGTAAGGACCATGAATTTTGATACTAGTTAAAATAATTTTCTAGTATTTTAAAATATTTAATTATTATTTTTAAAAGTGTATTTGTATTTTCTCGATTTTCTAGAATTTTCTAGGATTTAAAAAAACTAATTTTATATTTATTTATTAATTTTAATAATTATAAATTAATTAGTTACGATGAAAACTTTTAAATTAATATTTTATTATTATTGTTATTTTTAATTATTTGTAAGATTTATTCCCTAATGATTCTTATTTTCCCCTAATTTTTCTGTATTATTTTACTAATTAATCCTTATTATTTCCTTAATTTTCCCTCATTTTGAACTCCTACCATATTTTCCCTAATTAAATCGCTAATCAAATCCCCTCCTTTCTCTCTCCAATCTCTTTTCAAATCCCTGATATTTTGTCATTCAATATTCACCGTACACTCTCTCTTACTCTTTTCTCTCTCCAATAATATCCCTCAAATCCAGCTCATCCTCCTTCTCTCTCCAATCACCCTCTCTCTCTCCCCTTATTTCTTCTCCCCTCTCATTCTCTCTTAATTCCAGAGAACCCAAAAAAAAAAAACCCAACCCAACTTCCAATCTCATCCCGCCGCCTCCACGAACCCCTCTTCGCGTCGGCCTCCTCGACGACCACCCCATCACCCAGATCCAAACTCCAGCCACCAGTCCCATCAGCCTCCTCGCCGTCGACCCCAACCAGATCCGTCCGACCGCCCAGCTCTCCCCGAGCTCCGACGCCAGTCCGCTCCTCGAGCTCCAGCGCCGTCCTCGCCCTCCACCCGCGCCGTTGTCCTCCTCAACAACAGCCCTTACACCTGCTGCTTCCCTCCGTTGACAGCCTACGCAAAAACCCAAGCCCTTGGCTCCTCCAAGCGCCAGATCCGAACTCACCCCCTCCGACAGCTTCTTCTCCGACCACTCCAAGATCCACGACCTCCCTCATCATCACCACAAGCTCGTGCTCCACCACTTCGCCACCAGCAGCCCCTCCTCTTCGTCCCCTGAGATCCGTCGCCTGAGCTCCACCCGTCGCTGCTATCCGACCCCCTGCAGCAACCCCGCCTGAGCCGACGTCCTCTGTCAGCCCCAAACCCACGCCGACATCGTAGTTCAGATACACCGCTCAATCAACCTCAGATCTGCCGTTGACTGTGCCGTTCAGATCCATTGTACTGCATCAGTAGTGGCATCGCCGCCTCGTCATCAGACCCCACGGTCTCGCAGGCAAGATCCTATTTCCCCTAGGCTTGTTATTCCATTATTTATATCCGTTATTAATTGATTGCGTAGATTAGGCTGTGATATGATTAGCTGTAGTATATTGTGAATTACCTGCGTGGGATTGTTTGATATGAATGGCTAAGTGGAAGCTTGTTGTTATCACTTAATTGTTATCTAGTAGGAGAGGCTGTACATGAAGACGACTCTTGTTAAAAGTATGATTTATAAACGTGCTTTCAAAGCATGGCTGTACCCTTGATATCGTATTTCGGTATAAGGTTTCGTTGTTTATTACTACTATAGTACTAACTAGACGATACACCCTTGATCGGACATGTTACGAGTCACGGTTATTTTCATAGTTTTTACAGAAGTCGTTCCACGGTTACTCTTTGGTTAGTGCACGATATTTTATGTACAGTTGCTTAATTAATTTGACAACATAGGGTTATAAAGGGGAATTGGACGGAGAATATAGCATGTATATAAACGGGCACAACGCTTTCTTGTTATCGTGAGTGTTATATACATGGGCCAGAGGGCCGAAACTTGACTTGAGGGCGACCCCTGGACGACTTTACAGGGACCCGATTATATATATGAAAATATTCTTCCCCAATTCAAATAACATGTAAAACAAGAATAATATGCTTGCGTGTCTTATGGTGGACTTGTTGGTTTTATAAGATGTAGACTAGTTGTATTTCCGTTCATATATAGATCGGTATTAATAATTAATTATCTACAATTTGAGACATAAGGTATATACATGAGGGTTTCCTTGTTTGGATTATTTCATTCGGCGTACTACGTCTCAAGTTATAGGTATTTAAGTATTAATTCCATCTAGCTGTGTGATTTGGATACTTGGATGATTACCCTGTTGATTAGCTGCGTGATCTTGATACTTGGATGGTTTTCTTAGATTATTCTGATCATTTTATTCCAGTGATAGATTGCATTTAGATTATCAGTAATTCATTTGCATGTTATTATTATTATTATCACTATTTTTGCTTTGGTCGTTCGATCGTTCCTATTTCTCTCTATGGGATCTTGCCGTGTGTCACACACGCTGACGTACACCTGTTTTTCTCTGGTGTACGTCAGATTTAGGAGATGAACAGCCTCAGTTCGGGATAGTACAGGAGCCAGAGGATTTGCAGCAGTAAGGTCTTCCAGATGGATCAGAAGAACAATCTGAAGCTTAGACTTTTTCTTTCTGTAGTAGTTGATGAACGCTAGATCTCTTTTGCAGAACCTTACTTTAGTCTGGTGTTGGATTTAGTTGTTTTAGCAGTACTTTCCTTTTATTTCTGTTGGACTATGTATTTTATATTTTTTAGTTGGACCGTTTTGTAATAAGGGCGTGTTTGACCCAACTTTGTGTCTTGGATGATATTCTATTTGTGATATGTATCTTTTTTATTCTGAGTTGTTCATTATATTCTTGCTATGTGTGATCGGGGACCTGTGACTTCATATATTATATTTTGACGCTTAGCGTATTGGATTGAGTAGAAAGAGTTTATTATTTATTTCTGTTCGCGGTGAAAGTCGTTTTCATTGAAGTCATTGTTCCTTAAGCAACTGTTTTTCGGTTACAAAAGATCCGGTCTTTTTATAAGATCCGGTTACAACAAAATCAAAGAAAAAAAATAAAAATTACAACTTTCCTTCTTTCGAACAAATCGCAAGATCCTGTTTTGCGGTCTCTTGCTTGTGTGGGTTCTTCGCCTGCGCCGGGACACTCAAACACAAGATATGATCACGGAGTTCGGACCTTCCGTCCTACGTCTCCGCTCCCCACTCCCGGGGAGAAATCCACTATCAACCGGGTTTTCTACGTTCACCCGAATAACGTTTACACCTCACAGTATCGGTTTTCAACGCTCACCGATCAACGTCACTCCTCACACTCGGTTTCTAGCTCACCGAAAACCTCACTACACACTCGGTTTCTAGCTCACCGAAAACCTTACAACACTCACAATGTAACAAATATAAATTTGTTCTCTACAATAGATGAGAACACAATGAAAGCACAACTCAAGGTTACAATCTCTCACCACCCAACTATACTATGTATGTAAATACTAAAAGCTCAATGTGGGTGTGTGTAACAATGAGTGAAATGAAATCTAACTCAAATAGCAAACTAGCAATAATAAGGATATAAAAATCAGTAATGAAATTGCTAGAGAAAGGAGTTAGAAAACTTCTCTAAGAACACAAAGAAGAGGATGAAGGGGATTGAGAATGAATCCCTCAATCTGTAGTTAAAGCTTCCTCCTTTGTAAACAGAAACTCAAACTCAAATAAACAGTAAAACCCTAAACCCTTGCTTAAACTTTTCTTTTCTTTTAAAACATTTCTTGATTTACTTGAGAGTTGAAGACAATGGGGTATTTATACCCTCTCACAACTCAGCCAAGAAACCAGAGCAAAAGACAAAAAAAAACCAAGGCAACGGGGCAACGGTCAGCCGTTGGAAGCTGAACTGGACGGCGTCGGTCGACCGAAAATTTCGTCGGTCGACCGAAAATTTTCATCGGTCGACCGGACCGGTCGACCGACAGGCTTCTGTCGCCCAGTGAACTTTTGACCTCAGGTTCGGACTCAGATTCGGTCGACCGGTGCGGTCGACCGAAAACAGATATGACAGGTTCTGAAAAACTGTTTGTCTGATTTTAAAACACTGTTTAAAAATATCAAATAAATTCCAAAAAATGTAAAACTTTGGGAAATGATTGTAGACATGATAATAAACATGCTACAATGACTGGTTTCGAAAAAGGACTTCCCAAATGAAAAATATCATCATTTTACAAAATAGTCCAAAACATGAAAACCTGAAAATTGATATTTTGATATTTTGACTTAAACAACATTTTGAAACCTTATGAAATGATTGTATAGACTTGATAAAAGATATAACATGTTGTTAGATATAATATGTTGTTATGAAGTCTATAACCTAGAAATATAATATTTTTATAAAATTGCATATTCTATGCAATATATTCAAAACACTAAATATGATTTCATTAAATATAAGCTTGTTAAAGGTGAAATCATATATAGACATATAAACATGAAACAAAATAGTATTTTCCAATTCTATTCTTTTGTTTCATAGTAAAACTTGAAAACTATCAAACCAAAACATATATGTATATATATAACTATATATATACAAAAACCAAAACGTGTATGTGTGTATATGATTGAGCTTAAAGTACTAACACACATAATATAAATTCCTAAACTAAATTACCCAAGCAATGATCTTGATCTTCAATAAGCTTGACTTGGTAATCTCGCGGATGAAGCTTGAACTTGGATCTTGAACTTTGAATAGCAAGGCTTCACCGACATTCCGCCAACCTCCTTTGGATATGATCGTTGAAGCTCTATTCCATCCATCCTCCAACAACGTTGTTTGTCTACAAAACATAGGAATGCACAAACACTAGACAAACAACATTAGTAATAAATTGTTTGTTAAACATCATCAAAACAAGAAGGCCAACAATCTCCCCCTTTTTGATGATGACAAACAATTTACAAAAAGGAATATATGCATAAAGGAAATGAACATATAATTTATAATTCACATGCATGTAAACTCAAGAAGGAATATACTCACAATATTTCTCCCCCTTTGACAACATCAAAAAGGGGACAAAAGAATTAAGAGAGCGAAAGCTCCCCCTACAAATAAGCATGGGTGAGTATAAAACAGGAATTACATAGGGATTGCTCCCCCTATCAAAATGCCATATAGAATATATGAAATGAAGATCATGGCATACATATGTGAGTAAGCATAGATGAATATGCTAGATATCACCCACATACAAAAGATAATGAGAACATATATAAATATATCAAGATGAACATATTGTCTCCTATCATAAAAGCCAATGTATAAAATAGATTTATGAAATCAAAAGAGAGAAAACATGAGAATCATGCAAAAAGAGTTTTCGAATGAAAACAAATCAACCAAATGAAATCATAAATCAACCAATTAAACCAAAAATGATGTTTGATCAACAAAAAAAAATTTCTTTGTAAGACATGATCAAACCACTCATAGAATATATTATAAAGCACGAATAGATGATCCATTAGCACAAACACATAAATATCATCATATAAGTGAAATATAATGAATTCAAAACAACAAATCAAAACAAAATCTTTAACAAAAGAATTTCAAGAGAGGCAACAATATATCAAGCTCTAAAGCTTGTTCTAACCCATATAATCATTCTAGCATCCGGTAAACATGATTTGGGAATAAACACCCAATAAACCCAGAGGGTTATATAAATACAAACCTCTCATCAAAATCAAAACTAATAATCATGAAAACAAAAGACTTGATAAAAGAAAATTTGTTTTCATAACCAAAAGATATTAAAACATAATTTTCAAAACCAAGACAAATCTTTTATAGATCCGGTTACAACTAAATCAAAGAAAAAAAATAAAAATTACAACTTTCCTCTTGTGAACAAATCGCAAGCTCCTGTTTTGCGGTTGCTTGCTTGTGTGGGTTCTTTGCCGACGCCGGGGTTAATCCGTGGACCACCGCGCGATCTAGATCCGGTCGGATCTACACGATTATGCGGGTATTATTCCACGAAGGGAATAATAGCCGGGAGGGATTAATCCACCAAGGGAATAATCGCTCAGATCTCGAGATCTAAGACCAAGCTTAGATCTGGAGTGTAGTCTCGTGTAGATCTCAGATCTGTTCTTTCTTCCTCTCGAGATCCTGCCTTTTCTGACGTGGATGGTCGCCGAGGATCAGATCTGAATGTGCAAGTCTTCTGGTCTTCAAGCTCCGAGTTCACTCTTCAATCCGGCAGAGTTTCGGCTCTTGAAAGTTCGACCTCTGAAAATGAACATCTCTAGGCCTATTTATAGGCTCTCAGGACAGTGGCTGCAAAAAGGGAAATGTCGGCCACCTCTGGCCACTGTCGGCCACCTCGGGCCACTGTCGGCCACCTCGGGGTGGCCGGCACTGTGCCTAGCCACCTTGAGGTGGCTCGGCTCATGGCCAAGCCACCTTGAGGTGGCTCGGCCACCGAGCCACCTCAAGGTGGCTCGGCTAAGGCCGAGCCGCCTTGAGGTGGCTCGGCTTTGGCCGAGCCCCCGCGGGCGGTGTTTTCCGACTTTTTCGAGTCGTTTTCCGTTGTCTCGTTTGTCCGTGTTTCGGTTGATCTGAGACTCTGATTTGATGATCTGATTTGGCAGTAAGTTGGATTCCTGATTTGGCAGTAAATCCGCTTCTGAGTTCGAGTCCGAAATTGATCTTGATTCGATCGTGATTCGTCCGAGTCCGCTCTCGGTTGGATGACTCGTTGATTCCTCAACTCATTAGCTTGATTCTGCACGCGGGTGGATTCATTCCGTTGTTCGCGTGCGATTTGTCGATCTCGTCGCCTCGTTGGTTCGTCGGTTTGTGCCGAGCTATGCTAGGGGACCTATAAGCAATTTTATATGCCTACAGATACCCCCTCCAAAGTATTTCAGTCTCGTTCTTTTATAGAAGAGTCTGGAATACTTTGGATATGCTTGTCCCAACCTTCATTCGGTGTAAAGGGATCTTGGAATGACTTCCGTTCTTGATTCCTTTAATTCTCCAGGCTATTCGGTGCTTTGTCGAAAGTCTATAAGAGTTCCGGAGCTGCATTTATTGTCTGACCGTTTGTCGGAATTTTCTGAACTTGAAGTCGATTCCTTTGAGCTGACCATTGATTGTGGCGTCGAGTCTTTATGCACAACGCGTTGTCCGGCGTAGTGTGGTTGAGTTATCCTTAAGAATATTTATAAACAATATTCTCCAGGAACTTCTCAAACCAAAAATAGGGAATAGTTTATACTCATATACCTTATTGGAGTATTAAGAAGCAGTTTATACTCGTATACTTTTCGGAGTGTTTTTGTGCCTAAATGAGCTGAACCGGCTTAAAATGAGCCAAAAAAGGCAGTAGATCGGCTCAAAAAATCCTCCAACTCCTCCGAACAAATGGGAGGGGGGTGAGTGAATGATGGACTGAACCGTCGCTCGATTTAAAGTCGTTTCAATGCTCGGTTCGACTTCAATTTGGATTTTGGCTCGAACTGGGTCCGGTCTGGTTCGGTTCGGTTTGGTTCAACCTGGTCCACCTTATATAAAGGGGGTCTTTTTCTTTTCTTTTTCTTTACCCTAGGGCCGGCCCCCCCTTTTTGCCTCTTTTTTGAATTTCTCTTCCCTCGAGCCTCCGTTCTCCCTCAAAACTCGATCTTCGTCTTAGATTCATCCTTCCTTTTGATCCTTGACTGAGAAATCCCTCGAAACTTCCATATTTAGACTTTCCTTCGAGCCCCTCGAGCGCGTGGTTCGAGCACTTCCAAGATCTAATTTTTGTCGGATCCTCGAGCTTCCCCTCAGGTATATCTCCATAATCTTGATCTATTTCATGTTTGATCTAGTGTATGGAATAGCGGGATCGCATATAAGGGTTGAGGGAGTGATTTGATGCCTCAAGCTCGCCTTTTTAGGGGATAAAAAAGTGATTTTTATTTCTAGATCTGACCTCTTGAATTCTTTTTCTGTAGGCCATTATGTCGCGAGTATCGAGAGGTCGTTTTCCTGCTGCATCGGTTGATGGCGCGCCTCCCTCATATGCTGGTGAGCAATTTTTTGACCTTTTTCGAAAATTTACAAATTAGTCCTCTTTTTTCTGGATATTTGCAAATTAGTCCATTTTACCCCCCGTTGTTCTCCTTGGTGAGGCAACCGGGAAAGGCCTTGGTTCTCCTTGGTGAGGATCGACGCTTTGTGGAAATTTTGCAAATTAACCCTCTTCTTCTGAGAATTTTGCAATTTAGTCCTTTTACCCTATTTTGCTCCCTTGGTGAGGCGATCGGGAAAAGCCTTGATTCTCCTTGGTGAGGATCGACGCTTTAAAGATGGGTTTTGCTTGGTCAAAACCACATCTCATAATAAAGGGGGCGTTTTGACGCTGCATTGTGCTTTATAAGGCAGGGATATATTGTCGATATACCCTATCTTATAAATGCGCAATGTGGCCAAATCGTCTCGCCCTTTATAAGGCAATGACTCTATCTTACCAATTTGTAAGATGAATTCAATTTCCTTTTATATCTGAAATTAACAAACACTTAACTGCTTGTTTTCAGTGGAATATCCTTCCGGAGCTTTTTCATCGCATGCGGTGAATGGACGTCGTGATGAGTATTATTCAACATCTGATGACTTTTCGCCCATTCCGCTCACCTCCCAGTTTGCTCCGGGCACGTCGTTGGAAGTTGTCCAAGTGGTGAGGGAAGGTGGCCATCAAGCTCTTCGCCAGCTGATCACAGATGCGCCTCTCGTGCAGGATGCCAGTTCCGTTCAGTCTCTTAGGAAGACTGACTTCTTGTTTGGAGACTCTACCAGGGATCCCGATGCAGTATTTATTGAGGCTGAGCAGTGGCTTTACCAGACTGGCAGTCGTTATATGTATTTGCCGAAGATTCCTCGACACCGTTCTTTGACTGAGCTCAGGCGCCAAGCTGTGAAGCGGGAGATGTCGTGGAGTTTGACAAAGGAACATGAGAGCGTTCACTGCGGCTATATTACTCATCAGGCAGTTCCTGGTTCGAGTCGAGATCACATTGTTGGACTACATCCTGGAGTACTGGGGCTAGATACTCCGCCTCGCAATGAGTTCCTCACCACTGCTTCTACTTTGAGGAATCGCCTCGCTATCTTAGGACGGGAGATGCCTGCACCGCGCCACAGATTCTATGGTTGGGTCCATTCTTTGGACAGGTTTTGGTGGGCTCGTATGACGAAGTATGTCTTGAGCCGATGGAGCGAGGAGTTACATGCTTGCGGTCTTTATGCAGCCATTCGGGCCACTATGCATGGCTTGCCTACAAGCGCGAAGCATTTCTTTGCCCTATGCGAGCTTTACAATCCAGATTCCAACACTTTTCTGACCAGGCACGGAGAGTTGGGCTTGGCTCTACATGAGATGCACAAGATTTCTGGTTTGCCCATGGGACAGATGTTATACCAGGAGTACTTTCCCTCCAACCATGAGTTGAGTCAGCTGAAGGATCGCGTGCCCGACCGCTACGAGACCTTATGGGATCTCACTTGTCACTACCACATTGCTTTGGCGCAGTCTAAGCCCCTAGCGAAGAGGACCAAAGCAAATGTGAGCCTGAAGCAGTTCGCATCATACTTGTTCAGGAATCTGGAGAGCCATTCTGGCCAATCTATTTGTGAACTGGCACCGCTGACTCCTTCAGAGGTTAATGAGCTGCTGAATAAGACTAACGCCCAATCCTATACCATTAGCAGTTCCGAGAGCGGCTTTCCTGCAGGGACTAAATTCAGATCGTTCTTATATCATGCGACCACACCGATTCGTCCGATGACTCTCCTTGCCGGTTATCTCGCCATCTGGTTGAAGAAATGTGTGGTCCCGTATCAGTCTGGTGACGCTCTGCCACTGGAAGTGCTCTATCCTGCAGTTCAGCTTGCCTACAAGAAGGAACTTTCGCTTCTTCCGGTGATGGTTGCTAACATTCATCGAGGGCTTCGGCAGATTTCTGGTGCTTTTACACGGAGAGATGATGATAAACCGACTCAGATTCCTACCATTAAGGTAGAGCTCCCGTATATTTATTTGATGGCTTGGTTCGTTCTTCATCGTTCCGACGTGATGTCAATACCGAATGCCATAGATCAGTCTGTCCCCTTTCTACAGTTGCTTGAGAATGGTGAATGGGAGGGCCGAGGATTCCCCGATATCAGGCGTCAGCTACAAGTCCACAAGTGCTGGGCATTCTCCACTTGCTTTCCACAGTTCTCCAGCCGGTACGGCGAGTGTTTGATTGATGAGGAGAAGCCGAGGGAGTATAGGACTTATCTGGATATGGGCTGCTTTAATTGGCTAGTGAACATTAGGCCGGGTTACCTGACTTTCCGGGTGGGGAATCAGTGCTTCATAGAGCCGTATCTACCTTGCCGATTCGCCCGCAAATTCGGTTATGACCAACTTTATGTTGGGAACCCGCGCCAGCAGCTTCGGGCTCATGGAGGTCTGGTGGACGGTCTTCGTGCATGGTTGTGGACCGTGACTGGTTGCACTGGAGCTAGGTTCAGTCTCCCAGGTACTGAGCGACAGTTGAACCTCACTTTCCTGAGCTGCAAGTGGTTGCTAGCAGCTAATAAGACTGTCCGTGTGAAGCCTATCGAAGAGTTGGTGACCGAAGAAGCCTCTCAACTTGATTCTCGTGTTATCCAGGACGGTGCTCGATCACAGAGGGCTCAGGGCAAGACCCGCCGACTTGATGCAGAAGGTCACAGGGCCTTTAGTTCTGCTGGAGAGGCCTCAGGCGGAGACCCTGAAGACTACGAGGCAGATTTGGAGCAAGGTTAGTCACCTATCTTTCTTTTTTCTTGCATTTTCAAATTACTATTTCTGACCACTATTCGTTGTTTCAGGGACAGCGATCAACAGTGACGACGAATTCCGTCCTTTTACCCGGGCCAGACCTTCGATTGCTGTCCGTGCTGATAGGCGGAAAAGATTAGCCCACAAGCCGCCTGCAATTTCACGAGCATCAGAGATGGACTTGGCTGGTGAGGATCCTGTTAGTGACGGAGGTAACGTCTATTCTATAGATCATTTTCTTGATCGTTTAGAACTTCTGGCTCATGCTTTCCCATCCTATGCAGGATATCGTGAGGAAGGCGAGATGAGTCCTGATGATTGTGCATCTCCTGGTGAGCCTGACTCACCGCCCCAGGTAGAAAAGCCTGCAGAGACCGCCCATGTTGGGGAGTCTGTCAATGAAGGACCCAGTTCGGTGATTCCAGGTACATCTTCAAGAGGTAACTTGTCTCTATTGGCCATAGTTTCCTTCCTCCTCCTTCATACTTATATCTTTTTATGTCAGATTTTTCGATTGATGACTTCGATGGGGAGGGCCTGCCTATGGACACTTCTATGTTCAGCTTCATGTATGACTCTCCTCAGATCGATGGCCAGCCGCCTCAGGATATGTTTCCTGAGTCTGTACTCCCTCAGACTCCCGGGAACGGTTATTTTGAAGGTGCGTGCCTCTTCTCAAGCTAACTATAGGACTAGCCAATTCCTTGACTAATGCAACTATAAAATGATGTTTCTGTTTTGTGTCTAACAGGAGCTTTCGCTGAGGCTGACCCTGTTGAGCCGGCTGTGCGACCAACTCCACCAGTCGATGCTGCTACAGTCGTTACATCTCCATCACCCCCAGTGACTCGAGGGGAAGGAGGTATAATTTAATTAACTGAGCAATGCCATTCCTTTCCTCGTTGAAGCTTTTGACGAATTCCTCTTCTTTGTGTAGGGCTTCCTTCTCAGCTTCATGTCCTCGTTAAAGAGCTGTTATCGGGCAATGACCCTGAGAAGATCTTCATCAGCGTAGAAGTCCGCTCTTATTTCTCCTCCCTGAATGCTATAATTGGCAAGCTCCTCCACGACGGACTTTCTCTTCGCCAGTTTAAACCCTACCTTGATTCCAAGGTAAATTTAATAAGGGACATGGGATACCCGGACCTAGCGACGGCTATGGTTGATGACCTTGATCGCTTAGAGCATGAGTTTCAGATGCTTCATGAGCTCCGGGATGCCGGTGCCTCTTCATTTATTGCTGCCGAGTTGGACGCTCGTTTACAGACATGGCGTAGTACTCGGATGGTTGCTGAGCTCGAGGTCCAGGTGCAGCGGGGCCGAATAGATCGAGTTGAGGCTGACCTTGCCACTAGATCATCTTCACTTGATGAGCTTGATTCTCAGATAGATCAGCTCCGGCGAGAACTCCGTGAGAAGGAGGACGCGAAGATGCACGTTCAGCAAGCACATGCTGCTTTATCTGATGAGCTGAAGTCCTTGAAGCAGACACTGGCTGAGACAGAGGAGGATGCTGTGAGGACTTTAGCCGCGAACGAAGAGTCTGTCAGAGCTGAGTTACAGGAGGAGCTTAGGCGAGCTTATGATGAGAAGCTGTCTGAGTTTAGTCAGCAGGTTTTTAGCCATGGGCTTGATGTATGATCTTATTTGCTGTAAACTTTGACATTTGATCCTTTTAGTGGAACTGGTTTTTATCTTTGTCTTTATTATGATTCCTCATTCCGCTTGAAATGATTGACCATAATACTCATAGGATTTTTGGCAAACCCCCAGCCTTCAACGGGTTTGATTAGCCTTTACCGACTACCGTTTGAGTCGGGCTAGCATGCGGATTGTCTAAATCCGTTCCGCATGTAACGTTGTGCTAAGAAAGTGAATTCTCTTAGACTTTGTGCTATGATTTTGAATACATAGGCTTCGTCTTTCTCACGGGAATAGACTACCCGGCGACACGTGTTAGGTGTTGACTTTAGGATTTTTGGCTAACCCCCAGCCTTCAACGGGTTTGATTAGCCTTTACCGACTACCGTTTGAGTCGGGCTAGCATGCGGATTGTCTAAATCCGTTCCGCATGTAACGTTGTGCTAAGGGAATGAACTCCCTTAGACTTCGTGCTATGATGTCGAATACATAGACTTCGCCATTGTTACGGGAATAGGCTACCCGGCAACACGTGTTAGGTGTTGACTTTATCCCTACTTAGGTTTCGGGATAAAATACCCCAGACTGGTCTTCTGGTGTCTTTTTCTACGGCGAAAGACTAAACCGGCGACGCGTGTTAGGCGTCGGCATATCCTTTCTTAGGATTCAGGATGAAATTCCCCACACGTGTAAGGCATGGATTTTGGTGTTATTAATAACAACCTACCACAATGTTGAATATATGGGTGGGTGTTCTTTTTAACGGTTAAGAACTAACCGGCAGCGCAGGTTAAGCGCAGACTTATCCTTGCTTAGGTTTCAGGATAGAATACCCCAGAATCGAACTCTGGTGTCTTTTTCCAAGGAGAAAGACTAAACCGGCGACGCGTGTTAGGCGTCGGCATATCCTTTCTTAGGATTCAGGATGAAATTCCCCATGCGTGTAAGGCATGGATTCTGGTGTTATTAATAACAACCTGTCACAATGTCGAATATGTGAACGGGTGTTCTTTTTAAACGGTTAAGAACTAACCGGCAGCGCGTGTCAGGCGCAGACTTATCCCTGCTTAGGATTCGGGATAAACTTCCTAGGATGAATCCTAAATTGATAAATTTCGGAAAAGATCGATGCGGGAAAGGCAGAATTTTATATTCTATTTCCCGGTCTTCTTTTAGGGTGAAGGCGAACCCGAAAACAAGGAAGGAAGAATTTTATATTCTATTCCCTGATCCTGGAAAGGAAGAATTTTATATTCTATTTCCAGCGAGGAAGAAACTAGAAGTGGGGTGTCCACTCCGAGAATCTGGAAAATTTAGATAAACTTGCCTTTTATAGGATGAGTTATCTAAACTGAAAATGGGTTCTTCGTTTATCGAAGTGGAATTTCAACTTTGGCTATAACCATGGGAAGGCTTGACCAAAGAGAAAAGAAAGGAGTTCTTTCGTTTATCGAAAGGAGACTCCGATCTGAAAGGGGACCTTCTTGTCTATGGAAAGAGTCAAGAAGGTCATATGGACATTTTTTGTGGACCCACTGTCAATTGGAACTGATCAGTGAGGGATTTTGGTGGAGACAATGATTTCGGGTTATCCTCTAAAATATTAAGTGTAATATTCTTCGAGGAACTTCCCGGTAAATGAGTTATCCTGAATGTACTAGGGATAGTACTTTTTCAGGAACTTCCCATTTATTGGCATTAATTGCCTGGCGCCCTCTAGGGAAATCAGACGGTAAGCGCCGTTTGAATAGACTGTGTCTATCACAAACGGTCCTTCCCATTTGGGTTCAAATTTACCTTTCTTCTTGGAGGTGAGAATTATTGGTCGGCGAGCAGCGAGGACCAGATCTCCTTCCTTGAAGCTTCTCTGTCGGACTCTTTTGTTAAAAGCCCTTGACATCCTGGCTTGGTAAAACTCGATGTGTTGTTGAGCCTCCAAACGCTTTTCATCCAGCCTCTCGAGCTCTTCGAGACGCTTCTGATGTTGTTCTTCGGTCGTCATCTCCGTTGCGAGAGCGATCCGAAGGGAGGGAATTTGAATTTCCAAAGGTAGCACCGCTTCGCATCCATATACTAACGAGTACGGAGTAGCTCCCGTAGGAGTGCGTATGGTGGTGCGATAAGCCCAGAGTGCCTCCCCAAGTTTATCGTCCCAGTCTCGTTTGTTGGTCTTCACGAGCTTAGACAGGATCTTAATGATCGTCTTATTGAAAGCTTCAGCTAATCCGTTTGCAGCTGGATAATACGCTGTTGATGATACATCCTCGATCTTGAATTTATCACAAAACCTGATGAAAGCGTTGCTTATGAACTGTGGACCGTTATCGTGGATGATCCGTCTCGGCACGCCGTGTCGGTATATGACATGATGCTTGATGAAGTTGATGACGTTGTTTGTCTTCACTTCCTTAAGCGGAATCGCCTCAGCCCACTTTGAAAAGTAGTCAGTGATAGCGAGAATAAACCGATCACCTTTGACTGAAGGGGGAAAAATTGGACCGACAATGTCCATACCCCAAGTCTCGAATGGCCAGGATGTGGTTGATGTGTGTAATCGTTCTGGCGGTTGGTGCATATAATTTGCATGCACTTGACAGGCGTGACATTCTCGTGCATATTCGATTGCGTCACGTACCATTGTTGGCCAATAATATCCCATTCTTCTGATTCGATCATATAGCTTGGGACCAGGTTGATGCGCACCGCATTCTCCTTCGTGCGCTTCCTTAAGCACTTCTTTTGCTTCTTCGTTCGAAAGGCATCGGAGGAGCAAATCGTCATACCCCCGGCGGTATAACGTACGGGTCTCGATATTGTAAAAGAACCGTGGTGCTCTTCGGCGAATAGATTCTTTTTCTTTTACATCCTCCGGCAAGATGCCATATTGGACGTAGTCAATGATAGGAAAGCGCCAATCTCGGGACTCAGACCCGATTTGAGTTGAGTTCACCTCCTTGGTGTTTGGGCCCCTATCATCTTCTTCTTCATCGGTACCCATATTGTATAGGGGTACGAAGAGTTGATGCGATCTTACTGTGACTAGCAACTCTGTTTCAGGCGGTCGTGCGAGGGACACTGCTAGTGCCGCCAGTGCATCTGCATAAGCGTTCTGGAGGCGAGGGATGTATTCAATGAAGAATTCCTCAAAGGATTCCGCCATTTTGATGGCCTCCTGGTGATACGGTATCAGGTCTTGGTTCCTGACTTCATACTCTCCACGGACTTGGTTGACTATTAGCTGCGAATCTCCGAAAGCTTCAAGATATTCGACCCCCAGCTCTTTGGCGAAACTGAGTCCAATGAGAAGCGCGTTGTACTCGGCCACATTGTTGGAACATGGACCCGTTAGCGAATAGGCTCGAGGTATTACATGCTTTCCCGGAGAAACTAGGACGACTCCAACTCCGGAGGAGACTGTAGAACATCCGGGGGTTATTACCCTATTAACCTCTCTTGAAGCACCATCGAAATATAGTTGCCATATTTGTTGATGCGACGATGTAGTATTAACCTCGTGGGTTTCATCCGGCAAGTCATCATATACTTCCGCCGTATCTGTGGTCGGGCTTGCCGCCAAAAGATCACAAATTGCTTGTCCCTTGACCGACTTCTGCTGTTTGAAGTGCAAATCGTACTGGGATAGGAGGAGGGCCCATTTTGCCAAACGCCAGTTCATCGAACCCGGTTGTGTCATAAATACTCGCACGGGATTAACGCCGGAGATTACGTAAATCGTCTGTCCCACTAAGTAATGCCGCATCTTTTGCACTGCGAATACCAATGCGAGACATTCTTTCTCGATCATCGGATATCGGGACTCAGCGCCCACCAAAGTCCGACTTAAATAATAAACTGCCTGTTCGTGACCATTGTCATCATCTTGTGCTAACAAAGCACTGATCGAATGGTTCATCGCCTTGATGTAAATCAAGAACGGTTTACCTGATTTTGGTGCAACGAGAACAGGAGGATTTGTTAGATATGTTTTAATATCTTCAAATGCTTTTTGACAGGCGTCGTCCCAGATGAATGACACCCCTTTCTTGTTTAGCTTAGAAAAAGGTTGGCATTTCCCAGAAAGATTTGAGATGAACCTCCGGATATAAGCTAAACGCCCCTGCAATCCTCTAAGCTCTCTCAGATTCCTTGGAGGTTGCAGTTCGTGTATCGCCTTTACTTTATCGGGGTCGATGTGTATACCTTTAGTGGTAACGACGAATCCAAGGAATTTTCCGCTGGACATTCCAAGGAAGGATTTAGTAGGGTTCATCTTCAACTGGTGGCTCCGCATGAGATCGAACATCGTCTTCAGGTCCTTGATGTGATCCCCTTTGCTGCGGCTTTTTACAACCAAGTCATCAACATAGCATTCGACTGTTTTCCGGAGGTGCTCTTGGAAAATCTTAGTCATCGCCCGCTGGTATGTGGCACCGGCATTCTTCAGGCCGAAAGGCATCACTGTATAGCAGAAGACACCGAGAGGTGTTCTAAACGCCGTATGCTTCTCATCCTCCGGATGCATCTTGATTTGGTTATATCCCGAAAAGCCGTCCATGAAGGACATCCTCTCAAATCCGCATGTATTGTCGATGATGACGTCCGTGATTGGGAGAGGAAAATCATCTTTTGGGCATGCTTCATTCAGATTCCTGAAGTCGATGCAAATCCTGATTTTGCCATTTTTCTTCATGACGGGAACGATGTTGGCTAACCAGTCTGGATGTTGTTCCTCTCGGATAAATCCTGATTCGATCAACTTCTTAACCTCTGCCTCAATGGCTTCCATAATCTGCGGACGAAACCGTCTTTGCTGTTGTTTGACAGGTTTGGCATCCGGCTTGATGTCGAGGTGATGCATTGCCACATTAGGATCAAGCCCTGGCATATCTTCGTAGTTCCAGGCGAAGACGTCGATATATTCCCTGATGAGGGCGATTAGTTCCTCTTTCTCATCTGGGGGAAGACTACCGCTGATGAATATGGGTTTTGGATTGGCCTCATCGCCCATATTAATTTGGACTACTTCATCTTCGGTTGGTGGTTCTCTCTGTTCGAACCTGTCACCGTACTGCATACTTAGATGATGCACCCACGGGTCTTCCCACGTTGGCATTTGATCATCATCCTCCAGCGTGGATGGATCTGCTGTAGTCATGTTTGACATTAAGGTTTTGAACATTTCTCCCAGACTTGTATCAGAGTCCCACTCTGAAGCATCGGGAGAGTATCCATTCTTAGGCTTGTTAGCAATTTGATCAATGATCTGCCAACTACATTCCTCATCTGATGAAACATAACCTAAGCCTCGTCCATATTTATAATAATCCTCAGGCTTCCCTTTCGGTACATATACTGCTTTGGCTGGATTACGAGGACCTCGATCGAAATATAAACCTTCTCCGAGTGTGAAGTCGTATCCTTGCTTTTCCATAAGCTTGCGTGCTTCCGGACTATACTTAGACAAATGCCGACCGGGTTTGTCATCATCTTCATCTTCACTTAGGAAATGATCCCGTAATGGAGAACTTTTCCCTTTACCGTAAATTATTTCCTTCGCGCCCTTTATTTTGTTCGGGATGATCATGGTTGTTCCGAAAGAATGTTGGAGGCGTTCTTTCGTTACATAGGATGATCGGAGCGGCATATGCAAACCAGAATTATTATACAATTCCGTCATCATATTATCAAAAGACAAGGAGTACTCTAAATCATCATTTATTTCATCGGTGGCAAGTTGCCAGTTACAACTGCCATCTGACGATTGATCATCGTCAAGATTGATTACAAAGGGTACAATGTCATTTAGAACAAAACCACCATTGTAATCGAATCCGGCTTCGGAGTCAGCTTCTTCTCCGCTGTCCGCGCCCTGGACCGATGGTTCTGTATCGGATTCGTTACCATAAAGGAGAGAATCAGTGAAATAATTCTCAAACCCTTTAAATGGTTGCTTATCCGCGACCACCGTCCTAACTCTTCCATCAGTGTCGACATATTTCAGACACTGATGTAAGGTAGAGGGAACTATAACATTACTATGGATCCAAGGCCGACCCAATAGTAAGTTATATGACGTCTCAGCATCAATAACATAGCACGTGACCTCTGTCTTCAGATCGCCCATTTGGCACTTTACCCGAATTTTACCTAAAGGCCTTGACCCGCTGGTGTTGAATCCGTATATAA
Source organism: Asparagus officinalis (assembly GCF_001876935.1). Taxonomy (NCBI): domain Eukaryota; kingdom Viridiplantae; phylum Streptophyta; class Magnoliopsida; order Asparagales; family Asparagaceae; genus Asparagus; species Asparagus officinalis. Next base: position 89,201,740 of record NC_033797.1, on the reverse strand, counting down.
CCGTGCCTGTAGACGCTAATTTGCTGACCGGAATGCCAAGGTTGTGCATCAGACGAAGTGGCATAATGCTCACAGCGGAACCCGGATCGACTTGGATCCGGTTGACTTCGCTGGAACCAATGTATCCGACGAAGTATAGGGGCCGATCGTGATTCGAATTTTTCGTTTGCATATCCTCTTTGGTGAAGGTGATGCAGGGAAGGTTCTTAGTCGCCATGTTGCACTGTTGACTCAGCGGTTCTGGCTGTTCATGCACCGGCTTGACTTGAGTCAGAAATACCTCTGCATTGGCCAAAGCTTCTTGTAGGGCCTCCCTGGTTTCTTTGGATAATCGCAGCAACTCATACAGCGTTATCCGTGCAGGAATGTTGGCTAATTGCGCCATAATGTCGAAGACTTGCGGAGTTTTCGAGCTTTCCGGTTTGTCTCTTCCAATCGGGCGACTGAAACGAGGCTGCTTCGGATTTTGCACCTCCTGAGGATTCTTCTCTTTTGGTTTATTCACCGGCTGTCTTCTAGCATCTTCACCCGGTGTAGTACTCGCAATCACCCCCATCTCCGTGAGAGTTTTGGCTGGTCCTCGTTTATTCACCCCCTGTTCACTGGGTGGTGGATATTTGTAGTGATACTCATTTCCGCTTCTAGTGGCGAAGACCTCTTGTTCTTCTTCGGAGAGTGGAAAAGCGAGAATACTTTCGTCATCTTCTCCCGGGATAGCAGAGACTCCACAGCAAGACTTTCCTTTCCCTTTGGATTTCTTCTTTGATGACGATCCGGCCCATTGTTCATCTTCAATTAGGTCGGGGTGAACCCATAGGATTTCACCATTTGGAGCTGTGTGCGGCACAAGTCCTTTTTGGCGCTGTCCATGCGGGTCGTCGTTCACCGTCTTCATCCCGACTTTGGTGATGTGCTTTGGCTCGAACCAAGTCGTAGGTACCGATCCGAAACTGATTGATACGGCGTTCGCTCCCACGTTCTTGGCAGGCTTCGGGGTTATAACGCCCACGTCAATGAGTGCCTGGATTTTGTCCTTGAGGTGGTAGCACGACCTCGTAGGGTGATGGACCGCTCTGTGATACGCGCAGTACTTTGGGTCCGTCACCTTGTTTGCTCCCTCCTGATCCACGATTGCTGGCAGCTGGATTTTGTTGTTCTCCAACAAATATTTGAAAATGCCGGGCACCTCGTCGTCTTTGAAGGAGTATGTCTTTGGAAACCTTGGCTCCAAAGACTTTTGCTTCTGGGACCGCTGCTGCCAATGAGGTTGGGATTGCTGTGGCGCTCGTTGCTGCTGTGGCTGTTGCGGTGCCCGTTGCTGCTGCTGTTGCTGAGGTTGCAACTGAAAGGTTTGGTTAGCATCAACAGCATTAAACTGAGCTTTACCTTTTCCTCTTTGGTTAAAGTTCTGCTTCGGAAGATTTGTTGCCGGTTGACCTCTCTCCGCCTTCTTCCTTTTGATGAACCGCTCAGCTTGCTCCCCTCGGACTTTCAAATCCTTCCACGTCTTGGATGGTGCCGTGCCCATTGCTTCCAACACGTCCAGCGAGAGGTTGTTGTGGCAGGTCTGGAGTATAAACTCCTCGGTGATCGGGTCCCGGCAATTCATCGCCTTGTTGCGGAACCTCTTGACGAAGGTGTCGACCAACTCCCCGTCTTTCTGCTTCTCATCGAGCAATGACCCAATAGAAACTTCGGTGTCGTCATCGAAGAAGTTTGCGAGGAACTTTGACTCCATGTCGTCCCAGCTATTTATGCTCCCTGGCTTGAGGCGACGATACCAATCGAAGGCGGCTCCGCGAAGAGTGCCAACGAATGACCGCACCATCAGAGGTTCATTACCAGAGATGACTCCCAAGTGCGATTTGAAATATATCAAATGCTGAGTAGGGGAACCCATCCCATTAAACGGCGTGAAGTTAATTAGACTGAACTTCGCCGGATATGGGATTGATTCCCACTCCCTTGGGTATGGACAAGGAATGCCCGTCTTTTTTGTCTCTTGAGCGGAAATCAACGTATTGATTTTGCTCTCGAGATTTTTGATCTTCAGGTTTTCGCTGGTTTCTTCGCCAGCATTCTCATTACCACCCCCTGCGTTGACGGGAGGATCATTGGTATTACGAGCATTCGCATCCTCATCTTCCAGATTAATCGGGTTACGATGATTCTGCTCGCCTTGTTGGTTCGCCAATGCTTGGATCTGTTGGTCATGCATTTCTCTCATCCGCTGCATGGCCATATCCATTTCAAATTTGAAACTTTCTTTCTGTTTAGCCAAAGCGTCTTCAAGCATCTTGGCCATCTGTTCCGCGCTTATCATCAGGGCCTCGCGGGGTTGTCCCTCACTGGATACAGTATTATCTGACGCCACCGCGGAACCGGCATCGGATTCTTCATCTTCTGAAGGGTGTCTTGTCCGAACCCTACCATAGGTTGCTCGTTCAATGGCTCCGGACTGCAGACGGGTTCTAGGTCGGGATGCTTTCAGTATTGTTTCGAGATCATCTCGTATCGACGTCCCTCTGTTGGTCATGTTGGCGGTGACTCTCGGATGTTCACCGTCTTTGACCGCTATTCTTCTTCGTTGGAAACGCCTATGCCTTGGTTTTGGCGTTTCGACACTAAGTCTCTCGAATACTGAAACCCTGTCAGGGACTGTCTTGACACAGTTGCATTCTGAGAGTACTGCCCGAATAAGCTTCGAGCAAGGACATTGCGCTTCTAATCTTTGAGGGCTCCTCTTTCTGGTTTTATTCGTACCCCCTGCACGATAGTACAGCTCGTCCGTTTGACGGTTGGAGCAACCCATCGTGTGTTGGCACATTCTCCCAGGTATAACGTCGTCGTCATCAGACGACAACATTTCCTTCTGAGGATGGTTTATCTTCTTCGGACCGTCCAGAGTCGCACGCCTTGAAACGCGCCTTTGTGAGCGTGAATCTCCAGCAGGCTCCTGTACTTCTATGCGCAAAGTTGTGCGCTTGGGCGCCGCAATTTTCTCCAAGTGCTGCGGGTTGCGGCGACCTCCAGCATGTGATATTGTTTGGGACTTCTTCATTGGTCCCAAGCGTTCTTGGACTGGAGCTTTACCTCGTTCTTTGGGAATAGGACCGAGGCGCTCCAAAACTGACTTTCTCTCCTGGGATGGTCCTGCAGGATTTCCCGGAGCAGTTGCAGAAATCACCGGCCGTTTGGATTGATTTGCCGGGTGTTGAACCTTTGGCGGTTGCGGGTTTTGCTCCTTAGTCTGAACCACTCCAGACTTCGGCTTCCAAACCTTGCGAGTCGATGGCTGCTTCTCGGCCACCTCACGCTGTAGCTTGCGACGGGCTTCTTCAGCTTTAGCCCGCGCTTGCGCAGATAATGCGCGGCGCTTGCGGATACGTTCCTCCAGTGTCGAGCGGTCCCGTTTGACACGAACCCACTCCATTGTTGATGGCTTGGAGGAACCATCCTTCATTTGCTGTTGAGGCTGTTTGCCTCGTTTGTTCTTCAGATCCGCATGGTAACGGACCCCGTCAACAGACTCCATGGCCTTGGCGAACTGCTTCGCGAGGCGTTGGCGCTGCCTCTGGCGAGCTCTCTTAGAGAGAATCACCACGCCTTCGACGGCGGATTTGACCTGCTTCGAGGCCGGTAGGACTTCACCTGACGCAACTTCGGCGTCGAATGGGGTGAGGTCGTCGTTGGTGGCTTCAACTTCTTCGCACCAACGGACTTTTCTCCTGGAGGAGAACTTCTGAAACTTCTTGGACTTGGGGGAGGAGGTAGATCCAGACGAGGACACGTACTCCTCGTACTTCTGTTGGTCGAACTCATACTCGACCTCCTCCACGACCGGGATCGAGATCCGCGGCTGCGACGCTCCGATCTCAGCAGTGAGATCGGTGGCTCCCACTGTGGTCGCCAGATTGTTCGCGGGAAAAGTTGGTGTTTTCTTCATTATCGATGTCATTGCACTCAGTTAACAACTTTATGCGTTACAAAGAGATCCGGTCTTTTTATAAGATCCGGCTTACAATGAAAATCAAAATAAAACAAAGAAATCAAAATTACAACTTCTCTCTTTTACCGAACAAATCACAAGATCCTGTTATCCGGTCTCTTGCTTCTGTGGGTTGTTTGCCTGCGCCGGGGTTGCTTACCGTGGACCACCGCGTGATCTGGATCCAAGCAGATCTACGACGTATTACGGGTATTATCCCACCAAGGAGATAATAGCCGGGAGGGATCGTTTCACCAAGGAAACGACCGCTCGAATCTCGGGATCTAAGAACCAAGCTTAGATCCGGAGTGTAACGACGTAGATCTGAGGATTAGACTCTCTCGAACTCCTGCCTTTTTCGGTGCGGGTGCTCGCTAAGAATCAAATCCGGGTCTCCAAGTCTTCAAGCCTTCAGATCTCCGAGTTGAGGTGACAATCCGGCAGAGTTTCGGCTCTCTCAAAAGTTTCAGAAGAAGTCCCTCAAATGAACAACCACCCCCCCTATTTATAGCCTCTCTGAACTGTGCCTTTGTGCACAAGAGAGAGAGGGGGGGGAGTCGGGCCACCTGAGGGTGGCTCGGCTCATGCCGAGCCACCCTGAGGTGGCTCGGC
>NC_033797.1:89178734-89196140 GCF_001876935.1 Asparagus officinalis | reverse complement strand
TAATTGATTTATAGACTTAATAAAAGATATAGAACTATTGTTGTTAAATCTATAAACCAAAATTCAATATTGCCTAAAATGAAGTATTGCACAAATAATGCACTTTTGACATTGATAAATATGAAATAATGTATACTATAATGTAAACAAGAATGTATTTATATTTATATAACAACTTGAAAACCTATAAAACGCAAAAATGTATATATCTATATATATATATATATTAATATATATATATATATATATATATTATATATATATATATATTATATATATATGATATACCAAAAACCTGTATGTGCGTGTGTATGTGATTGAGGCTTAAAGTAGGCTAACACACATATATAAAAAACCAAACTAAATATAGCCCAAGGCTTTGTAATTGTAAGGGCATATAAATACTTGCTGTATAGGTCCGCTAAGCATAGCTGCGGCAACAACGCGACAAACCGCAACGAGGCGACGAGATCAGACGAATGCGCATCAGAAGCGACGCGACAATTTATAAAGTTTCAAAACATTGCTTAAGTCAAAATATCAAAACATGTATGTTTAGTTTTATGTTTTCGGACATATTTGCAAAATGATGATATTTTACAAATAGAAGATGCTTTTCGAAAACCAGTTTTTATAACATATGTATTATCATGTTTACAATCATTTCCCAAAATTTTATAATTTTCAGAACTTGTTTGCTATTTTTAAAGGTAGATTGAAAATAAGATTTCTGTTTCAAAACAGGCTGAAAACCTGCTATCAGTCGACTGGTCAGTCGACTGATGACATCAGTCGACTGATGTATCGACTGAAGAAATTACCTGGAATAACAAAAATTTTCTGTTTTGTTTTAGTCGACTGACCAGTCGACTGATGAGGTCATCAGTCGACCGATCAATTCATCAGTCGACCGACGAGATGGATGCCGACTATAAAGGTCAGCTCATCAGTCGATTGATTAGTCGACCGATGGCCTAACGACTAGCTTTTTCCAGATTTTCTATTTTTGTCTTTTTGCTGGTTTTTGTTGGTTTCTTCTTAGCTTCGGGGTTTCCTATAAACACCCCCACATTCCTCAGTTCATTAACTAACAAGAGAGTGTTTGAAAAACGCTTCGGGGTTTCCTATAAACACCCCCACATTCCTCAGTTCATTAACTAACAAGAGAGTGTTTGAAAAACAAGTTTAAGAGTGTTTTAACGAGGGTTTGAGTTTTGGTTTAAGTTTGTTCAAGAGAGTGTTTGAAAAACAAGTTTAAGAGTGTTTTAACGAGGGTTTGAGTTTTGGTTTAAGTTTGTTAAAAAGCTTTTAAGCATTTGAGAGTTTGTTTTGTGAAGATAATTTCACAAGAGCTTGAGGAAGATCATCCATTGGTGTTTGAGCATTCAACTCTTCTCCCTCTCTCTTGTTATCATAGAGAAGTTTTCCTAAACTCTATTTCTAGCTATTTGTTGTTTTGTTCATAATTTTCATAAGCTAGATTTAAATTGAGTTTAGTTTGATTTTGTTTTATCAAATCTCATTGTTACACACACCCACTTGAGCTTTTAGTATTTTTGTACATAGTATAATTTGGGGTGTGAGAGATTGTAACCTTGAGTTGTGCTTATATTATGTTCTCACCTTGTTTAGAGAATGATCATTTGATTTGTGAGTCTAATTATGAGTTGCACTTTGTAATACACTTGTACACCGAGAGGAGTGTGTGGTGAGAGACGGGGTCGTCCCAAGAGGAGTGGGGTAGATGGTATTGCCTAGAGGTAGGTTGTAATTCCTAACACTTGAGGGAGATACGGGCTAGAGATCAATACTTAGAGGACGTAAAGTGGGATTGCAAGAGTGTGGATTGTAAAGTTTTCAGTGAGCTAGAAAACCGAGTGTGTAGTTGTGACGCCCTTGTTTTCACTCATGGCTGTAGTCCAAGGTAAACCCAGAGATGTCAAACCTGCCATGCACCCACACTGTGCAACAACAAGTTTCACCAATCACAGTAATATCCTCTAGTGGGGTCAAATAAAAGCGTAGGTACAAAACATGCAAAGAAGTAGAACGATAATAATAGACATGATAAACAAGATGATATCTCATAAATAAAGGTCATGTCTCAACTGAAAATAAACTAAAATACATTTGGAGTCTGCAATAACATACGATGTCTCAACATGAATTAAAACGAAAAGTCGAACTAAGGCTCATTTGCCTTTACAAAATGGAAATAAACTCTAAGTCTGAATAAAATTTAAAACTACAGTGGAGCCTCTAATAAATCTCTCGGGACGGCGTCTATGCAAGAACTCCGTCATCCTGCGGCTCTCCGGAACTCCGAGCTACCTGAAAGGGTATTTTAAAAAAAAAAGAAATAACAATAAGAGAGTCAGAGCGCTACAGCAAGATTACCTCCATCCGCCCCCAGGGGAAGGGCTGCTAGATGGAGTGGAGGCTCTATCTATTAAGCATAGTCTACTTAGATTCATTTTCCCCGTATCTAAGTGGGATTAACATTTAGAAACCTACAACACGAGACGTAGTACGTCGAGCGAAATAATCCAAATAAGGAAACCCTCATGTATATACCATAAGTCTTAAATTATAGATATCTAAACATTAATACCGAACTAAGAAAAGATAATCTAGTGAAACCAATAATTAGAAATCCAGAACACGAGACTGGTACATCGAGCGAAATAATCCAAACAAGGAAACCCTCATGTATATACCATAAGTCTCAAGTTGTGAATCTCTAATCATTGATCCCAACTAAGAAGTAAAAAGGACAGTAAAAGAAATAAGATATCAACACATCGTATTTATAATATCTTCCACTATCACTGGAGAGATAGAATAAAATACTAACACATAATTTTATATACTTTCAAAAGTAACATATCTCAGTCGTATAGTTCAATGATAGGTCGTATTCAAAATCGGCATCTGTCATACTTAGGCTATGAAGTAATTATCTCAGTGCAACGGACTACCCTGAAGGTATCCTGAACTGTGTACACGGCTCATTAGTCTCATCGCGATCTCAGTGCATAACATGAGTGCGAGACGGACTACCAAATAGGCATCCTAGAAATACGGCTCACGAGCCTCATCGCACCCTAGTGCGGGATGGACGGCTAGATCAAGCCTCCTAAAATCTGACTCAATGACCTGTACACATAGAATATCGATGCACTACCTCATGTAGTACTGAACTGAGCTCATCAACGATATCCACCTCATATAAATCTTTGTATCTCAAGTATGTCGACGCACTATCCCATATAGTACTAAGATATGCTCATCAACAATATTCAGCTCATATATAAACCATGTATATTTGGTATGTCGACGCACTATCCCATATAGTACTGAGCTGTGCTCATCAACGACATCCAACATGTATATGAACTATATCTAATTCAAATATGATCAAATCAAAATTCATCATAATCCCCTTGGGATTCTTAAATATATAAGATAATATATTCATGACTAAATGTGTAACATCAAGCGGCTCAAAACTCCGCGAATGCACCTCAAAACGACGCAACACAGCTCCACAAAACGAGCAGGAAAAACAGACGTGATATCTGTTAGAAAAACAAGTATATCTTTCTCTAGGAAAACTATTTTTTACAAATAGTTTTCTGTTTTGTAAGCTAGATTCACATATCTTTCAAATGACATAAGTTTGGTTCAATTTGGAGTTCATTTGTTATCCCAAATCTCCAGTTAAACATTATATATGTGCAGCCGTTTTTCTACAGGACATGTTATTAGTAAAAAGATCATATCGTTCTCTATACAAATGATTTTTAAGATTAGTCTTCTATTTTAGAAACTAGATACATATATCTTTTATTTGGCACTAGTTTGGTTAAATTTAGAGTTTATTTTCTTTTTCAAAAACTCAGTTAAACATAATACAATTGCTGTAGTTTTCTATAGAAAATATTTATTTAGTACATCTCTTAAATTTCTCATATATAAATAAAATTATGAAAAACCCTAATGATCATGATCATGATACTATCATAAACAATAAGAAAAAAATTACTAATCTTGTATTGGTTTATATTTTAACATAAAAAATTTAACTTTTATCACATCATGTTAAGATTCAAGCATGAAAACACATATTCAACATCATATTAAACATCTAACTAGTTATTTAACTATGGGGAAGGGTTTGGATGAAGATAAATCTTGCCTTGGACATCGTTCTAAGCCTCTAAAATAACCAGCAACCAACCAAGCCGTTTTCCCCTTACTATACGTTGATGACCTCGCCCTCGTGTCGATATTTGCTTCACAAAGCTCTCAAAATTCTCAACTTTAGGGCTAGGGATTCAGAGAGAGGAAGAGAGGCTGCTAGGGTTTGAAACTCTGATGTAAGGATGTTAATTTTCATAAAAACACATGTTTATATATATGCAAACCCGAAATAAACCCGTTTGACCCGAACCAGGAATCCTAATCTGACTAGGAAAATGACCTTTGGTATTTTGACCATAACTTTCACGTCGGACCTCGGAATGAGGTGATACAAGACTTGTTGGAAAGATCTTGAAGATACCTACAACTTTTGTCTTTTAAGTTTTTCTAAATTCCAACTACATCTGTGAGAAAAATACAAAATGTCTTCACTAGTCATAAATTTTTAGATTTATACATCGAGCATGAATTGTGCATTTGCTCTTATATATATACATATATACATTGAATTGATCTTAAACCAATTCTTAGCATACTCAAATATCATAATATGTTATTTATAAATATATAACATATTATTAATATTATTTATCACAAAATATTCAAATTTTTGAGGTTTTACATTATTCCCTCCTTAAAAGAATTTCGTCCTCGAAATTCAAAAATCATACTTAAGCAAATATTAATACTAGAAAAGCACGTAGAGGGTCTAATTTAACTCACAAATATAAACATCTCAGAATATTTACTCTTGATAAGCATATAGGGATATTTATATTTAACAATCCAGGATGACTATATTCCCACTCAACCCTTAATCGAATGGATCTAGTACGTCGGGCGAAAAATCCAAACAAGGAACCCCCATATATATACCATGTGTTCCAAAAGATTAAGAATTAAGCGGAAATATCCTCATTCTAGTGTTAAATCTAAATATAACCACACAAATAATCGCACACATAAATCAATCCACTTCCTCAATAGATGCAGGAAGTCGCGCGACATAACATATTTGCGCTCCCGAAAATCATCTTCGATGTCTACACTTAACCATCTAAAATATAAATACCCCCACTTAACACCTAACTAAATGGAACAAGTACATCGAGCGAAAAATCCAAACAAGGAACCCCTCATATATATACCATATGTTCCAAGTACTTAGGAGATAAGTGGTAATGCTCTCATTTTAGTGTTAAGTATAAACATCGCCATACATGCAACCATAAGCCATAAACAAGTCATACAAAAATTTAATTTACTAGATCAAACAGGTGTGGGTAGTCGCGATGTATACCCTCCTCGCGCTCCCGAGAACCTTTTCAACTCCTTTTCAGTTTTGCTGATTTGCCACAAAGGAAAAACATCTTGTTTCTAAATTTCTTGTCTTCCCTAGCAAGCATACAAACTTGGATTTCAATCATAGTCAGATCATTCTAAAGCTAAATCTTCAGTGCGTTCATTATTCGCTGCTGCTCTACATCATGAAAGTGCTTCCTAAGCAAAGAAACATAAAATGCATTGTGTATACTAGACATCGATGCTGGAAGACCTAGTCTGTATGACACAGCTTTAATGCTCTCCAAAATCTGATACGGTCCAATGTATCTCGGCGTAAGCTTTTTCTGTCTCCCGAATTGCTAAACACCTTTCACATGCGATACCTTCAGCCTAACCGAATCTCCAATCTGAAACTCCAAGGGTTTTCATCTCTTATTAGCATAGCTCATTTGCCGACTCTAAACGGCTAGAATCCGATTTTTGGTCAATGTTACTTCCTCAGTAATCTATCTCATAAGCTCTGGCCCAAGTATTAAACTCTTCTCCGGCTCTACCCAACATATAGACGATCTGTAAGGCCTCCCGTATGATACTTCATACGTGGTCATACCGATTGTCACTGGATAATTATTATTCTAAACGAACTCTATCAATGAAATATGATCCTCCCAGCTACCTTAAAAATCAAATAACACAAGCCCGCAATTTGTTTTCTAACATCTGATTTACTCTCTCCGTCTGATAATCCGTCTCAATTTGATACTGTCATATCTGGAACTCCACGAAGTTGAATAGTTTCCTGAATAAATATCCTCCCTGGAATAAAATATGCTGACTTTATCACTCTATCAACTATCACCCCAAACCGAATCATTCTCTTTCTTCGACTTCAATAACCCTACAATAAAGTCTATAGAAATATCCGCCCACTTCTACTCTGAAATGGGTAAAGGCTGATGTATTCCTGTCGGTCTCTGATGTTCCGTCTTTACTCACTGACAGGTAAGATACTTAGCTACATACTCTAAAATCTTCCTACGCATATCACTCAATCAAAAATGTCTCTTCAGATCCTTGTACATCTTCGTTGTGCCTGGATGCACTGTATACCTGGTACGATGCGCTTCGTTGAATAAATCCTTCTTCAGCTGAGCATTTGCTGGTATTACTAATCGGCCCTTCATCCGAAGTCCTCCATCTGCTCCAACGGTCCAATCAGCCTCTGGCTCTTTGGAAATCTCTCCATTTTGGGCTTAAATCCAAGAGTCGTCTAACTGAGCTCTGACCACTCTGTCACTCCAAGATGGCTGTACAGATAAAGCTCCCAAAAATGCGCTGCTCCCGCCAATCTCCAGTCTAAATTCGAATTGGTTAAGTGTGTGGAGATCTCGGTATAACGAGCATCTCAAAGCTGCAATCCTGTGATGACACTTCCTACTCAATGCATCTGCTATGATATTCGCCCTCCCCGGGTGATACTGAATCGCGAACTCATAATCCTTAATGAACTCAATTCACCTCCTTTGTCTCTGGTTGAGTTCCTTCTGAGAGAAAAGATACTTAAGACTCTGATGTCTGTGAATAATTCAAACTGTACTTCATATAAGTAAAGTCTCCATGACTTCAGTGCAAATACCACTGCTGCTAACTCCAAGTCATAAGTGGAAATAGATCTGCTCATTTACTCTCAATTGCTGCGAGACATATGTTACTACTCTCTGAGTCTGCATCAAAACATCTCCTAACTCTGCCAATGATGTATTTGTATAGACCATAAATGTCCTGTCGTTGCTCGAAATAGTTAAAACTAGCGCTGTAGACAATTTAGCCTTCAAGGTATCAAAGGCCTTCTGGTACTCCATGCTCCAAATGAACTATACACCCTTCTTCGTAAGGCGTGTAAGTGGTGTTGAAATCTTCGAGAAGTCCTAGATAAACTTCCAATAATAGCCGGCTAAACCCAAAAAGCTATGAATCTCTATCTCCGTCTTCGGCGGATTCCAAATCAAGAACTACTGAAATCTTAGTCGGATCTATTGCTATGCCCTTTCTGCTGATGACGTGACCGAGAAATCTAATTTCTGAAAGTCAAAACTCACATTCGCTGAACTTGACATATAACTGATGCTCCTGTAGAGTCTGCAAAGCTAACCAGAGATGCTGCCCGTGCTCTACCTCCGATCTCGAATAAATGAGGATGTCGTCGATAAAAACTATCACGAACTGATCCAAGAAGGGACGAAAAACCCGGTTCATCAAATCCATGAATACAGTGGGTGCATTGGTCAACCCAAATGGTATGATTAGAAACTCAAAAGATTCATATCGAATCAGGAAAACACGGCTTTGAGAAAATCCCTCTCTCGAACTCGCAACTACAATAACCCAAAACGAAGATCAGCCTTCGAGAAACATGCGCTTCGCGCAGCTGATCGAATAAGTCATAAATCCTAGGTAATGGGTACCTATTCCGGATAGTAACCTTATTCAACTCTTTATAATCAATACACAAACGCATACTGCCATCCTTCTTCTTTACGAAGAGAACTGACACTCCCCACGGAGAATGACTCCGATGAATAAAACCCTGAGCTAACAACTCGTCCAACTGGGTCTGAAGCTCCCTCATCTCAGCTGGTGCCATACGATAGGGTACGCGAGATATCGGGGCTGTGCCTGGCTGCAACTCAATACAGAACTCAACCTCTCACACAGGAGGTAATCCAGGTACCAATAAATCAATACCCTGATCCCATCGCATCACCTCCTCGATGTACGCCAGAAATGACTCCACAAAACGGTTGCCCTGGGAGGTTGCTACAATCATCTCGGACCCATCGAACACTCGCTAATTGACCGTCTACGCAAAGTAGTCAATACTATCATGGTAGGAAGATAACCAATCCGTACCAAAAATTTGACATCGACAACACGATCAACTCGATGTCTAACTCAGACTCATCTAATTTGATGACACATCTCCTACCGATGGAAGGGACACCCCCTAGAGGGGTAGGCACTGACAATGGAAAAATCTAAGGAATGCCATAAGCTGACACCTATCGACAAAGGTACAAAGGATAAGAGATAAATGAATTTCATAAATCAAACTAGATCCGAACTGAAAATAAAATTACGAATAAAGCTCCGCTCGTACCCTGATCATGCGGTATAGCTGAATATACTTTGCTGGATAGTACAAATCTCGTGGATAATGCAAATCTGGCCCGCTGGCCCCTAAATCTTCGGATTAACAAGTAGTACTTCTATTTCCTCACTGCTGGCCGAAATTACGACTCTGAGATTGCCGACTGCGACCTTTATCATGCTAGCTTCCTGCTGTGAACTGCTACAAGTCTTTTGCTATTTGTTCGACCTTGTTGTGATTGTAACATGTTTCTCCGAATCTCTGTGCTACTCCGGCGCTCTCTAATCACATTGTGCTCCTTTCTTATCTTGTCCTTGTTGCTGGGATAAAATCATTCTCCTGTTGTTAGGTTTCTCTAGATTTCCGCAATGATTCTTTTGCCATTGTCAATGTTACTATTCTGGATTTTGATTTCTTCCTTCACTATGCGTATATGTCCCTGCTTCACTTAGACTGCGCTAATTGTTTGATGAAGAAATGACCTAAATTCTCCCAAATAGGTGATAATTGCTGTCTCGTCAAAAATCTAGATGTTGTTGCTATCCTCCAGCGATGGTCCTCAATGCTGAATATATATTTGACTTCTGCTTGGTTCCTAGCCGATGTTCAAGAAACTTTCTTATAATCTTTCCCTTATAGGTTGCAATTGAAACTGGTGTGCCTTGAAATTTTGGTGCTCATACTGTCTGATATTTTTCTTATCCTTTCAGAGTTAAATCTCCTGCTCTGCGGCTCTATCAACAACTGATTGTGGTGGTGGTGTACTCATTGGTATTTCATCTTTACTTCCACGATGGTACAACCGGTGGTGAATCTCTTGAAAGTGGTGCAGCTGACAGAAACAGATACACTTCTTGCTCCTCGATTGTTGTAAGATCTTTGCTGCTAACGGTGCCATGAAGTCGATCAAATACTGTGGAGCCAGCTGTGGCTCGGCTCTGCATGCCTAGCTCTCCAGGTACGAGTGTTACCTCGACCACATCCTCGTTTTGATATTTATAATATCAAAAGGAGATCTTAATTTTCACAGTAAGTGAAATAGCAAAAATACATATATATATAACGTATCACAATACGAATTCATAACACATAGTATTCACGCAAATACCTTCAATCAACATAAAATAGTTGTCATAAAAATAATTTCTCAATTTTTGAGATATACGCATATATCGTCCTCACTCATACTAGAAAATCCTTACGGACTCTATATATAAATCCTAAAAAACTCTATCCTAGCTCCACGACTCGACACAGGATGATCCTAAGGATACTGGAACTAGAGCTCTGATACCAACTGTGACGCCCATGTTTTCACTCATGGCTGCAGTCCAAGGTGAACCCAGAGATGTCAAACCTGCCATGCACCTACACTGTGCAACAACAAGTTTCACCAATCACAGTAATATCCTCTAGTGGGGTCAAATAAAAGCGTAGGTACAAAACAGGCAAAGAAGTAGAACGACATTAATAGACATGATAAAGAAGATGATATCTCATAAATAAAGGTCATGTCTCAACTGAAAATAAACTGAAATACATTTGGAGTCTGTAATAACATACGATGTCTCAACATGAATTAAAATGGAAAGTCGAACTAAGGCTCATTGCCTTTACAAAATGGAAATAAACTCTAAGTCTAAATAAAATTTAAAACTACAGTGGAGCCTCTAATAAATCTCTTGGGACGACGTCTATGCAAGAACTCCGTCATCCTGCGGCTCTTCGGAACTCCGAGCTACCTGAAAGGGTATTTTTAAAAGAAAAAAAAACAACAACAAGAGTGTTAGAGCGCTACAGCAAGATTACCTCCATCCGCCCTCAGGGGAAGGGCTGCTAGATGGAGTGGAGGCTCTATCTATTAAGCATAGTCTACCTAGATTCATTTTCCCCGTATCTAAGTGGGATTAACATTTAGAAACCTACAACACGAGACGTAGTATGTCGAGCGAAATAATCCAAACAAGGAAATCCTCATGTATATACCATAAGTCTCAAATTGTAGATATCTAAACATTAATACCGAACTAAGAAAAAACAATCTAATGAAACCAATAATTAGAAGTCCATAACACGAGACTGGTACGTCGAGCGAAATAATCCAAACAAGGAAACCCTCATGTATATACCATAAGTCTTAAGTTGTGAATCTTTAATCATTGATCCAAACTAAGAAGTAAAAAGGACAGTAAAAGAAATAAGATATCAACACATCGTATTTATAATATCTTCCACTATCACTGGAGAGATAGAATAAAATACTAACACATAATTTTGTATACTTTCAAAAGTAACATATCTCAGTCGTATAGTTCAATGATAGGTCATATTCAAAATCGGCATCTACCATACTTAGGCTATCAAGTAATTGTCTCAGTGCAACGGAATACCCTATAGGTATCATGAACTGTGTACACGGCCCATTAGTCTCATCACGATCTCAGTGCATAACATGAGTGCGGGACGGACTACCAAATAGGCATCCTAGAAATATGGCTCACGAGCCTCATTGCACCCTAGTGTGGGACGGACGGCTAAATCAAGCCTCCTAAAATCCGACTCAATGGTTTGTACATATGGAATATCGACGTACTACCTCATGTAGTACTGAACTGAGCTCATCAACGATATCCACCTCATATAAATCTTTGTATCTTAGGTATGTCGATGCACTATCCCATATAGTACTAAGATATGCTCATCAACAATATTCAGCTCATGTATAAACCATGTATATTTCATATAGTACTAAGATATGCTCATCAACAATATTCAGCTCATGTATAAACCATGTATATTTGGTATGTCGACGCACTATCCCATATAGTACTGAGCTGTGCTCATCAACGACATCCAACATGTATATGAACTATATCTTATTCAAATATGATCAAATCAAAATTGATCATAATCCCCTTGGGATTCTTAAATATATAAGATAACATATTCATGACTAAACGTGTAACATCAAGTGGCTCAAAACTCCGCGAACGCACCTCAAAACGGCGCAGCACAGCTCCACAAACGAGCAGGAAAAATAGACGTGACATCTGTTAGAAAAACAAACATATCTTTCTCTAGAAAAAATATTTTTTACAAATGGTTTTCTGTTTTGTAAACTAGATTCACACATCTTTCAAATGACATAAGTTTGGTTTAATTTGGAGTTCATTTGTTATCCCAAATCTCCAGTTAAACATTATATATGTGCATCCGTTTTTCTGCAGGACATATTGTTAGTAAATATAACATATCTTTCTCTATACAAACTCTTTTTAAGAATGGTTTTCTGTTTTGAATTTTAGATTCACACATATCTCAAATGACATAAGTTTGGTTCAGTTTGGAGTTCATTTATTATCCCAAATCTCTAGTTAAACATTATATATGTGCAGCCATTTTTCTACAGGACATGTTGTTAGTAAAAAGATCATATCTTTCTCTATTCAAATGATTTTTAAGATTAGTCTTTTGTTTTAGAAACTAGATACATATATCTTTCATTTGGCACTAGTTTGGTTAAATTTGAAGTTTATTTTCTATTTCTAAAACTAAGTTAAACATGATACAATTGCTGCAGTTTTCTGTAGAAAATATTTATTTAGTACATCTCTTAAATTTCTCATATATAAATAAAATTATGAAAAACCCTAATGATCATGATCATGATACTATCATAAACAGTAAGAAAAAAATTACTAATCTAGTATTGGTTTATATTTTAACATAAAAAAATTAACTTTTATCACATCATGTTAAGATTAAAGCATGAAAACACATATTCAACATCATATTAAACATCTAACTAGTTATTTAACTATGGGGAAGTGTTTGGATGAAGATAAATCTTGCCTTAGATATCGTTCTAAGCCTCTGAAATAACCAGCAACCAAAAAGAAGTGCAACCAAGCCGTTTCGCCCTTGCTACACGTTGATGACCTCGCCCTCGTGTCGATATTTTCTTCACAAAGCTCTCAAAATTCTCAACTTTAGGGTTAGGGATTCAGAGAGAGGAAGAGGGGCTGCTAGGATTTGAAACTATGATGTAAGAATATTAATTTTCATGAAAATACATGTTTATATATATGCAAACCCGAAATAAACTCATTTGACCCGAACCAGGAATCCTAATCTGACTAGGAAAATAACCTTTGGTATTTTGGCCATAACTTTCACGTCCGACCTTGGAATGAGATGATCTAAAACTTGTTGGAAAGCTTTTGAAGATACCTACAACTTTTATGTTTTAAGTTTTTCCAAATTCCAATTACATTTGTGATAAAAATACAAAATCTCTTCGCTAGTTATAAATTTCCAGATTTATACATCGAGCATGAATTGTGCATTTGCTCTTATATATATATATATATACATTGAATTAATCTCAAACCAATTCCTATATATATATATACATTGAATTGATCTTAAACTAATTCCTAGCATACTCAAATATCATAATATGTTATTTATAAATATATAACATATTATTATTATTATTTATCACAAAATATTCAAATTTTTGGGGTTTTACAGTGGTGTAAACGTTTTCTGGTGATCGTTGAAAACCCGGTGTGATAGTGGATTTCTCCCCGGGAGTGGGGTGCGGAGATGTAGGATGGAAGGTCCAAACTCTGTGATAATTTTCTTATGTTTGAAATTTAGCATTGGTGCATTTATTCTTGCATATTATTATACCACCATTGTTGCATGTTTATATCATCATTAGTTTGTATATCGTTGCACATATATTGTTCATATCTTATTTTGTAGGGTATATTTGTTAATAGTTTTTAATTTGGTATTAAATTGGATTAGATTAACATAAACCCTATTCACCCCCACCTCTAGGATTCCTTCCTAGTGACATTAGAGTGCTTTTAGCTGCATCTAATTTCACCTTTAGAGTCTAAAAGGCTTCCTGGCACTCTGTGGCCCCAATTAAACTGTACACCCTTATGCATAAGGCATGTAAGTGGTGTTGTAATCTTCGAGAAGTCTTAAATGAACTTCCTGTAATAGCCGACCAAACCTAAAAAATTACGAATCTCGGTAACTGTCTTCGGTGGGTCCTAATCAAGTACTACTTTTACTTTAGTTGGATCCACTATAATGCCCTCCTTGGTGATAATATGGCCAAAAACCTGACCTCAGAACTGATTCTCCTGTAAAGTCTGTATTGCTAAACGAAGATGCTTCTCGTGCTCTACCTCTAATCTTAAATAGATAAGGATCTCATCGATAAAACAACCAAAAACTGGTCTAAATATGGATAGAAAACCTGGCTCACCAAACCCATGAATACCACGGGTGCATTGGTCAGCCCAAATGGCATGACAAGAAACTCGAAAGACCCATATCGAGTCAGAAAGACGGTTTTGGGAATATCGATTCCCCGCGCTCGTAACTAAAAATAACCAAAACGAAGATCAATCTTTAAGAAATATTGCGCTCCCCATAGCTAGTCGAACAAGTCATAAATCCTCGATAGTGGATACCTGATCCGGGAAGTAACCTTGTTTAACTCATGATAATCTATACATAATTGCATACTATCATCCTTCTTCTCCACGAAGAGGACCGGTGCTCTCATGAAAATGACTCCGACAAATAAAATCCTGAGTTAACAACTTATCTAGCTAAGTATGTAGCTCCCTCATCTTAGTAAGTGCCATACGATAGGGTGCTCGGAATATTGGTACGATGCCTGCTGCAACTCGATGCAGGAAAATAACCTCTCTTACTGGAGAAAATCTCGGTATGTCCTGAAAGACATCCTGATACTCTGAGACGACTCCAGTCTTGCTGAAATCTACACCCCGATCACGTATCATCACCACCTCGATGTATGCTAGAAATGACTCTGTATTTTGGTTACCCTATGGGGTTGCTACTATCTATACAAACCCATTGAATGCTCACAAGCTGACTGTCTTTGTAAAACAGTCTATACTAACGTGATAGGATGATAACCAATCCATACCAAAAATAACATCAAACATCGGATATTCGTAGGATGATTAAATCGACCATGGACTCAGACTTGTCTAAATTGACAACACATCTCCTATAGATACACTCTAAGAGAGACACCTTTCCTAAAGGAGTAAAAACTGATAATGGAACGCCTAAAGGCTGTGCTACAAGCTGATGTCTAATCATGACATCATGATAGATAAAAGAATGCGAAGCTTCTGCCTAAAGGCTGTGCTACAAGCTGATGTCTAATCATGACATCATGATAGATAAAAGAATGCGAAGCTTCTGAATCAACAAGATTCGAGCTGGGAAGGAAACATCATGATAGATAAAAGAATGCGAAGCTTCTGAATCAACAAGATTCGAGCTGGGAAGGAAATCACTAAAAAAGCTCCGCTCGCACCATGATCACGCGGTACGACTGTATGGCATGAATCTGGCCTACTGGTCCCTTAATCCTCGAGACAGCTTGAGGTGCCTCAAATGCTCTGCTACTTACCGTAACCAGGGCCTTTAGACTACTGATTTTGACCTCTGTCATGCTGGTGTACTGTGACAATTGTAACATGTACGCCGAATTCTACGCTGCTATGGTGCTCTCGAATCATATTGTAGGTTGTGCTCTCTTCTTATGCTGTCCTTGTTGCTGGCTGTAAAAATCCTTACCCTACTGCTAGGGCTCTCTAGATTCCGCAACAGGTCTCTTGCTCTTTCCATTGTCACTATGCTGGTCATGATTCCATAATTAACTACAGGTATATTTCCCCGCTTTAATCGGACTAGCTCTACTGCTTGTCAAAGAAGCAAACAAATTTTTCCCAAATAAGTGATATTCGCTGCTATGGTGAAAATCTAAAGTTGGTGTCATCCTCTGGTGCTATTCTCCGTGCTGAATACATCTAACTCCGCTGTAGTACTGAGTCAACGTTAAGAAATTTTCACATATTTCTTCCATTTATAGGCACATGAGTCCGGTGTGCCCTGAAACTATGGTGCTCTCAGTGTCTGAGGTATTTCTTGTTCTTACAGAGCCAAGCCTCTTGCTGTGCATCTCTATCAATAACTGGTTGTGGTGATGGTGAAATCTTTAGTATTGCCTCTTCAATAGGCATGACTGATACAACTGGTGGTGGAACTTCAGAAAATATAATATGGCTCGTTACTCGCTCCTCGAGTGTTTCTAGTCTCTGCTTTTACGATCGGCGTTACGAAGTTGATCAGATATTGTGGAGCCTGCAGCGGCTCGAGCTCTGTTTGCCCAGCTCTCCGGGTACGAGTTTTATCTCGACCGCATCCTCATCCCAACATTTATAATATCAAGAGGAGAGCTTAATAGACACAGCAAAAAAGGTCACAAATATATATACATCAAATAACGTATCACATAGTATTCATGCAAATACTTTTCTATCAAAGTAAGGTAGTCATAAAAAAAATTCATAACTTTTAAGGTATATGTATTACGTCCACACTCATTCTAGGAATTCCTAGCGGACTCTATACATGAATCCTAGGAAACTCTATCCTAGATCCACGACTCGACACAGGATGATCCTAAGGATGCTGGAACTAGAGCTCTGATACCAACTGTGACACCTTAGGGTTCACACAAGGCTGCAGTCCATGGTGAAACCCGGATTGTCAAACCTGTCATGCACCCACACAGTGTATCAACATGTTTCACCAATTATAATAATATCCTCTAGTGGAATCAATAAAAAGTGAAGGTACAAAATAGGCAAAATAAGGAAGAAAAAACAATAGATATGATATAGAAGGAGAGATGTCATAAATAAAAGAATCATGTCTCAACTAAAGTACATCTAATATATGAAATAGTAAAATGTCTCAACAAGAATCAACTAAATATCATACTAAGGCACTCTACATTTACAAAGTGAATACAACTCTAAAGTCAGAATAATGAATATAACTATACAGTGGAGCTTCAGCTACTAAGACTGTGTGACGACGACTATGCTAGAAACTCCGTTATCCTGCGTCTCTCCGAAACTCTGAGCTGTCTGAAAGAGACAATTTAAACAAAAAGAATAACAACAAGAGTGTCAGAGCGTTATAGCAAGATCACCTCCATCCGCCCCCGGGGGAAGAGCTGCTAGATGAAGGGGAGGCTCTACCTATTTAGCATAGTCTACCTAAAGTCATTTTCCTTGTATCTAATGGAATTAATATTTAGACACCTACAAACAAGATATAGTACGTCAAGCGAAATAATCCAAATAAGGAAAACCTCATGTATATACCATATGTCTCAAGTTGTAGATACCTAAACATTAACACCAAACTAAAGATAAACAATCTAAAGAAACCAATAATTAGAAACCCACAACACGAGACTGATACATCGAGTGAAATAATCCAAACAAGGAAACCCTCATGTATATACCATATGTATCAAGTTGTGAATCGCTAATCATTGATCCTAACCAAGAAGTAAAAGAGAAGCAATACATGAAAGTAGACTACAACTCCAAACCTCAAACATGATGAGCAAATGTTACAATTTTGGACTACCCTCGGGTAGTGGCATAGTCATAAGAAAAATATCCTCCAAAATAAACATCTCCATAGATCATGCCATGTATGCCAAAAGTATATGGATTATACCCTACTCTTGGGTAATCTAACATGGGAGAAAAACTGCATTTGTGTTCATAAGAAAAATATCCTCCAAAATAAACATCTCCATAGATCATGCCATGTATGCCAAAAGTATATGGATTATACCCTACTCTTGGGTAATCTAACATGGGAGAAAAACTGCATTTGTGTGT
>NC_033797.1:89146657-89170089 GCF_001876935.1 Asparagus officinalis | reverse complement strand
TATATATATATATATATATATATATATATACATGAAATAACGATACTCTTGTAAGGTATAGCAACCTATCGTGTGGAAATAATATCCTTACTAAATCATTCTGCAGAAATAGATATATATATATATATATATACATGAAATAACGATACTCTTGTAAGGTATAGCAACCTATCGTGTGGAAATAATATCCTTACTAAATCATTCTGCAGAAATAGATATATCTCCCTAATCCGGATGATGCATCCAGATGATCATACAGCAGAGCGTAGGCATATCAACCTAATCTGGAAAACCCCGATCATCTTCTAGTATTGGTAATGTCGCGGTCTTATTGCGGGAAGATGCCCAATACTCTTGGTGTGGTACAGCCGTGATCTCATTATGGGAAAACGTCCATCACCGAGCATTCACACCTAATGAATTATGCATTATCATGTGTTATACAAACACTATCAACTGTAAACATGTGATACGACTCAAATAAAACGTGTATTCAACACCCGCACACATATCTCGACATGCGGATCCACAACTCGTGTTCACGACTATCTCATGTGTAAAATAATCAACAAGCAGTATATTACAATGCATGTATATCTTTTATTTCAAGCTAATCGGACAACACTTGTCATAATCCCCTTTGGGATACTCATATGTGTGCTACAATACTATAGGTGTGTACTCAAGGCTGTACGTGTATCATCATGCGGATCACACCCCGTGATCGCATCCAAAATTCAAGCAAACAACACTTAGGAAACTCAAAAGAGGCAGACCGATCAACCGCCCCAAAGACGCCGGTCGACCAGACTAGGAATGTGCACAAACAGAGATTTGCCAGTCGATCGCCCCTAGGGCGCCGGTCAATCGGCCAGAGAAAAAAATATGCTTTCTCAAGTTTTTAGGTTTTGTTGATTTATGATATCAGAACTTGTTCAAAAACAAAACATGCTTATCACGAAACAGATAGCAACACTTAAGCTTTGATAATTACTTACAAATTATCTTGAATATGATTCAAACTCTTAGGTTAAACTAATTAGGGTTTAACAACCTAATTAATAAAATTCTTCGATTAGAACATGATTTCTTAATATGTTTAACATATGCTTTCTTATAAAAACTCATAGATCAGATATAATTTGATTTAAATTCGCTCATATTTCTTATGTTTTACAAACTTAGGTTTTAAGCATCTCTAATCAACATGTAATCTCCATTAAACATCAAATTAGGGTTTAAACATGATTAGAAAATGATTAATAAGTTAAAAACAAAATTTAAACAAACCTAATGATCATGATCATATTACTAACATAAACAACAAAAAACGAAATAAATCTAATATTGGTTTAAGATTTAACATCAAAATTCTCATCTTTTTCACACTGGCTTAAACTTAAACATGTAAAACATTGATTTAAACATCTTAAATCATTTATTAACTATGGGTTTAAGTTTGGGTAAATATGATCTTGCCTTAAAATCATGTGCAAGCCTCTGAAACAAACAGCAATCAATCCACAAGTGCAAACAACTCGTTCTCCCTTGCCACACGTCGATGATCTTGCCCTCGTGTCGGTATTATACTTCACAAAGCTCTCAAAATTTATAAGAAAAATATCTAGGGTTTTTGTGGGGAGAGTGTAACTGCTAGGGTTCAGAGATATAATAAAAAAGAGGAATTTTTGTGAAAAACATAGGTATTTATAGAGGCAAACCCGAAACAAACCCATTTGACCCGAACCAGGAAACCTAGTCTGACTGGAAAAATCAGCTTCAGTATTTTAGCTGTAACATTTTCATCCGACCTCAGAATAAGGTGATTTTAGATTTTTTTAGAAAGCTATTGAAGAGACCTACAACTTTGGTCTTTGAGTTTTTCCAGATTCCAAATACATCATTGTGTAAAACATGTATACTCTTAACTGGTCATTTTTCCAGATTTCTCTTCGTTCATGTTTTGTGCATTTGCACTCATATATTCACAAATACACATTGAATTGATCTCAAATCAATTCTTATCATACTCAAATATCAAAATATATTATTTTTTAGCATATAACATATTTATCATTATTTATCATGAAAATTTTTAAATTTACGGGGTTTTACATTGTGTATATTTATTAACCTTTTGATGAATTAGTTTAATGATTAGTATTTGTTTCCTTTTATTGTGGTTAATTTGTGTATAGAGTATGCTTCGTAATATTTTATTTAGATATCTTTGTTATTTGTATGCTGAATCTCAGTTGTCACATCTTATATTTTGTGTCGTTATTGTTTTATATTCTCCTCTGCTTATGGATATTGTTCTATATCTGTCATTAGGTTCACCCTTATTTTAATTCCGAGGATGGAATTTGTTTTAAGGGAGGTAGAATGTAATGACCATAAATTTTTGATACTAGTTAAAATAATTTTTTTGGTATATTAAAATATTAAATTATTATTTTTAAAAGAGTATTTATATTTTCTTAATTTTTTAGAATTTTCTACAATTTAAAAATCTGATTTTATAGTTATTTAATGATTTTGATAATTATAAATTAACTTGATGTAGTGAAAACTTTTAAATTAATAGTTGTTATGTTATTGTTATTGTTACGTATTAATTATAGATATTTTTCCTAATTATTCTATTTTTCCTTAATTTTTTCTTAATTATTCTTAATTTCCTCCCTAACCCTAATCCTCCTATATAAATATTTCTTCTCTCTCTCTCTCTCTCTCTCTCTCTCTCCTCTCTCTCTCTCTCTCTCCCCCCCTCCTCTCTCCTAATTCCCTAAGTCATGCTCGCCCAGCTGCCCTTCACCGTCGATCATGCCCTTCGCCTCTTCTCCTTCACCGACCAAAGCCCCCACGCCATCGCCCCAACTCCAGCGTCATCCTCGCCCTCCACCTACGCTACTACCCTCCTCAGCTCAGCGATGACCCCCTCGCCCTCCAGATCCTCCACCGTCGCCATCATCGCAGCGCTCTCGTCGTTTCCCTGAGCAACCCTCACCGCCGTCCCCTCTCCCATGGTCGCCTCCACAATCATCGCTATAAGCTTCTCTCCACCCTCCGACAACCCTCGATGCGCTGCTCCTCTCTGCCGACAGCACCTCCGCCCGTCGCCCCTCTCCCACCACCAGATTCACCGCCCATAACCGTCATCTCCACTGCAGAAGCAACGACGCCTCCCCTTGGCCTAGATCCACATGCCGACAGTCCATGCCAGTGCCCCAACACTAACGTTCGTCGTCGTCTCACCCTCAGACTCGCACGATAACGTCAATTTGTTCGATGAAACCCCGAGGCAAGACCCCTTTTCTATGATTTTTTATTCATTTTAATTCTTAGTTTTCTCATAAATTAATTATGTGCAAGATCTCGATCCACGTTTAGTTTCATTTCCATTATTATGTTTGTCATAAATTAATTATGTGCAAGATCCCTATTTTTTTCCCGTTTATTATTGCGTACAATTTTTAGATTTGTTAATTGTGCGCAAGATTCTAATTCTAGATTAGTTATTGCAATTCTTATATTTTTCATGCGAATTTATATTTTAATCATTATTTATTAGAATTTTAGATCTGTTAATAATTATCCGCGTGGACTTGTTGATGAAATTATGAATTATCTGCTTATGTTAATTTGTGATATAATTATCTGCGTAGATTTGATGAATAATATTAAATAAATCATAATTATGTGATAAATAGTATTTTTAGAATAATTATAATAAATTAAAGAGTTTATTTTGATAATAGGATTATTTTAGAATAATTATAATATTTTTTAAGAAATTAATTTGGTGGAAGGAAATTATTTTAGAATGATAAATATTTTTAAAAGAATTTATTCTGTGAAAATAGACTATTTTGAATTAATAAGAACTTATCTTGTAAAAAGATTATTTTTAAATTTATAAATTTATTATTTTAAAAGATTATTTTTTAGAATAATTATGGTAAAAGATAATTTGAAAGAAATTTATTTTTTAAAAGAATTATTTATTTTGAATTAGTTTAGTTTATGAACGTGTTATGGATGGTTGTTGACCACGACATTTTATGTGCAATACATCCGCTGATTTCATGATTCTTATTTTAATTACGTGACATACTATGTTTTATTTATATAGAATTAGCTGCATTTATTATTCTTAGTGGCCTTGCGCGTCATGAACAAAGCTTAGTGACATGTGTGGGTGCGTTGACTAAATTAGGAGGTGAACGAAAACTCTATTATAGGTCGTGTTTGTTGACTTAGAGAAACAAGAGATGTTGGGATGAGAAAGTCTTGGTTCGTAAGATCGGATGTAGTTGTTGATTTATCTTCCAGACTCGCACCAGTGGACTGTTTCGTCCTGGGGTTGGTTTGTTGGACCAAGTGGCCTGTTTCGTCACTTTGGTCAGTGATGTGTTTTGTCACCTGAGATTTGCCTGAGTTTGGACTAGGCCGAGATCGGATTACGTGTAGTCCTCTCACCGGCTATTTCCCAAGATTGGATGCACGTAGGGGATTATGAACAATCAACTTTCCGGTAATACGAACTTTGACCTATTTGAGATTTGGACCAATGAGCTATTATAGGATGGTTAGTAGCATGACCCCATTCTTGGATGATTTGATTGATTATTATAATCTAGTAGTGATTTGCACCTAGTAGTTAGAATTACAGTTGCATACTTCTATTTTTATTATTACTGTTATTGTATTGGTCATTCGACCATTTCTCTTCTCCCTTGTAGGATCTTGCTGTATGCCATGCACGTTGATGTACACCTGTTTTCTCTGGTGTACGTCAGATTTAGAGGATGGACAGGTCCAATATAGAGATGCCTTGCAGACAGAGTATATTCCAGATGGAGTAGAAGAACAAACTGACCCTTAGCCATTTCTTTCCTGTAGTTATTGATGGACGTTAGATTACTTTGGTAGTACTTTCTCTTTTAGTTTGGTTGATGTATTTTATGACTATCCAGTTTCAGTTGTACGCTTTGTATCAAAACTGTTGACTCGTATATTATGTGTGGGATGATATTTCAATTGTGATATGTATTATTTTGTTCTGAGTTGTTTATTATATTCTTGCTACTGTGATTGGGGACCTGTGCCTTTGTTTTATATTTCTTGACGCTTAGCGTATTAGATTGAGTAGAAGGTCTAGTACTTATTTCTCTTTAGTCTAATACGTCGCGGGCTTGTTCACGTTTCGATTCCCTGGTATTTTGAGAAGCAGGGCGTAACATAGGCCAAGCTCGCCTGCAGACCCTTGGTTCACCTACAGAGTCGCCAGCCCGCCTGCAGGGTCGCCAGCTCGCCTGCAGGGTCTCCAGCTCGCCTGCAGGGTCACCAGCTCACCTGTTGTAGGCGTATAAAATTGCTTATAGGTCCCTTAGCACAGCTCAGCACAAACCGACGAACCATCGGGCGACGTATCCAAACACGAGCGTCAGTCCACAACGCCAAAGCCAAGTGACACGCAACGAAGCGGATTAACGAGGCGACGAGGCTAACGAACCGCACGCAAACAATGGAATACATCCATTCGCATGCGGAGTCAAGCTAACAGTTCGGTGAGTCAACGAGTCATCCAACCATAGAACGGATTTGAACTCAAACACCGAGGCGGATTTACTGCCATATTGGGATTCAGACTGTCAAATCAGAATCCGGATCAACAACGAAGCGGGTTTACTGCCAAATTAGAGTCCAAATCAACCACGAGACCGGAAAAAACGGCAAAAAACCACAACACCTAGGGGACTCGGCCAAAACCGAGCCACCTCTAGGTGGCTCGGTGGCCGAGCCACTTATAGGTGGCTGGCCAAAGCCTAGCCACTATAGGTTGGCTAGGTGGCCGAGCCACCTATAGGTGGCCAGCCCAGATCTGTGCACGGGCACAGTTCAGAGAGCCTATAAATAGGCCCCCTTGGTTCATTTGTAAAAGGTGGGAACTTCTAGAGCCGAAACTCTGCCGAATTGAGAACTGAGCTTGGAGTTTTGAAGACTTGAAGACTTGGACATTCAGATCTGGTTCTTGGCGAGCATCCACGTCACAAAAGGCAGGAGTTCGAGAGAGAGAAATCAGATCTGAGATCTACACGAAGTAATACTCCGGATCAAAGCTTGGCCTTTGATCCCGAGAACTAAAGGTTATTATTTTTCTTGGCGAAATAGTACCCCCCGGCTGTTATTTCCTTAGTGAGATAACACCCGTCAAATCGTGTAGATCCGACCGGATCTAGATCGCGCGGTGGTCCACGGACTAACCCCGGCGTTGGCAAAAAACCCACAAAAGCGAGTGACCGCAAAACAGGAGCTCGTGATTCGTTCGAAAGGAAAGTTGTAATCTTTTTATTTTTTCTTTGATTTCGTTGTAACCGGATCTTATAAAAAGATCGGATCTTTTGTAATCAAAAAGCAATTACTTGAGAAAACAATGACGTCAATGAAGAACACGATTTTTCCCGCGAACAATCTGGCGACCACAGTGGGAGCCACCGATCTCGCTGCCGAGATCGTTCAATCCCGGTCGAGGAGGAGGTCGAGTATGAATTCGACCAGGCCAAGTTCGAGGAGTACCTTTCATCCTCGTTCGGATATACCTCCCCTCGCAAGTCCAAGAAGTTCTCCTCCAGGAGAAAAGTTCGTTGGTTTGAAGAAGTTCAGAACGCCAACGAAGCTCTCACCCCAGCTGACACCAAAGTTGCGTCGGGTGAAGTTCCACCGACCTCCAACGAGGTCAAACCTGTTCTTGCCGACGCCTCTACTGTTGAGAGCGTTGTGACTCTCTCAAAGAGAGCCCGCCAGAGGCGACGTCAACGCCTTGCGCGGTAATTCGCTAAGGCGATGGAGTCTAGGCAACGTCAACGCCTTGCGAAACAATTCGCAAAGGCCATGGAGTCTGTTGACGGGATCCGCTACAACGTGGATCTGAAGAACAGAGGAGGCAAACAGCCTCAACAGCTGAAGAATGACAGCTCCTCCAAGCCGCCAACGAACGAATGGATCCGGGACAAACGGAACCGTTCGACACTTAAAGAACGGATTCACAAACGCCGCGCGTTACTCGCACAAGCAAAAATTCTTGTGCAGGAGGCCAAGAAATTGGAGGAAGAAAAAGTGGCCAAAAAGCCATTACCAACCCGCCAAGTATGGAGGCCGAAGCCGCCTCCAACAAAAGGTTCAAGAGCGTTTGGGCCCAATGAAGAAGCCCCGGACGACTCAACATGCTGGGGGTCGCCGCCATCCTCAACATGCCCAAGAAATCATGGCAGCTACGTGCACCAATTTGCGCATTGAGGTTCGGGAGCCCGCTGACAATTCACGCCCAAAAAGACATGTTTCGAGGCGCGGCCCCCCCCCATCCTCAACATGCCCAAGAAATCATGGCAGCTACGTGCACCAATTTGCGCATTGAGGTTCGGGAGCCCGCTGACAATTCACGCCCAAAAAGACATGTTTCGAGGCGCGTGACTCTTGAAGGCCCAAATAAAGCAGTTCACCCTCAGAAGGAAACATTATCGTCTGATGACGATAGTGTTATACCTGAGAAGTCATGTCAACACACGATAGGTTACTCCGATCGTCAAGCAGACGAGTTGTACTATCGTGCTAGGGGTACGAATAAAACCAGGAAAAGGAGTCCCCGAGAACAGGAAACTCAATGCCCCTGTTCCAAACTCATTCGGGCAGTATTGTCTGAATGCAACTGCATCAAGGCGGTCCCCGAACGAGTTTCGGTTTTCGAAAGGCTCAGCACCGAATCGCCAAAACCAAGGCCTAGGCGTTTCCGACGAAGAAGAACGGTGGTTAAAGACGGAGAATTTCCGAGAGTCACCACTAACATGACCAGCAGAGGGACATCGGCACGGGATAATCTCGAGTCAATTCTAAAAGCATCCCAGCGTATAACCCGTCTGCAGTCTGGAGCCATCAAACGAAAAACTTACGGTAGGGTTCAGACAAGGGTACCTTCAGAAGATGAAGAATCTAATGCCGGCTCCGCGGTTGCATCAGATAATACGATATCCAGCGAGGGACAACCCCGCGAGGCACTTATGATAAGTGTGGAACAAGTGGCCAAGATGCTCGAAGAAGCCTTGGCTAAACAGCAGGAGAGCTTTAGGTTCGAAAAGCAGATGGCCATGCAGAACATGAGAGAAATGCATGACCAGCAAATCCAAGCATTGACGAACCAGCAAGGCGAGCCAAGTCGTCGCAACCAGGTTAATCTGGAAGATGAGGATAATCCTCCCGTCAATGCAGGGGGTGGTAACGAGAATGCTAGTGAAAACACAGGTGAAAGCTTGAAGATCAAGAACCTCGAGAGCAAAATCAACACATTGATCTCCGCTCAAGAGACGAAGAAAACAGGCATTCCCTGTCCATACCCAAGAGAGTGGGAATCGATCCCATATCCGGCGAAGTTCAACCTAATTAACTTCACGCCGTTTAATGGGATGGGTTCACCCACTCAACATTTCATTTACTTCAAATCACACTTGGGGGTTATTTCTGGTAATGAGCCTCTGATGGTGCGGTCCTTCGTTGGCACTCTTCGTGGAGCCACCTTCAATTGGTATCGCCGCCTCAAGCCGGGAAGCGTGAACACCTGGGATGATATAGAGACTAAGTTCCTCACCAACTTCTTTGACGACGACACTGAGATATCCATCGGGTTGTTGCTAGACGAGAAGTAGAAAGACGGGGAATTGGTGGACACCTTCGTCAAAAGGTTCCGGAACAAGGCGATGAACTGCCGGGACCCGATCACTGAGGAATTCATCCTCCAGACTTGCCACAAAAAACCTCGCACTGGACGTGTTGGAAGCAATGGGGACAGCACCGTCCAAGACATGGAAGGATCTGAAGGTCCGAGGAGAGCAGGCCGAGCGGTTCCTCAGAAGGAAGAAGGCGGAAAGAGGCCAGCAGGCGAATAATGCTCCGCAACAAAATTTCATCCCACGGGGGAAAGGTAAGGCACATGCTAATATAGTTGATGCTAATCAAACTTTCCAATTGTAACCTCAGCAACAGCAGCAGCAACAATGGCCTCAGAAGCAGAAATCTTCATAGCCAAGATTCCCCAAGGTGTACTCCTTCAAAGATGACGAAGTTCCCGACATCTTTAAGTACCTGTTGGAGAATAACAAAATCCAGCTGCCAGCGATCGTGGATCAAGAAGGGGCTAGCAAAGTGACGGATCCGAAGTATTGCGCATACCATAGAGCGGTCCATCACCCTACCAAGTCGTGCTACCACCTCAAGGACAAGATCCAGGCGCTAATTGATGTAGGCATCATAACCTCAAAGCCGTCCAAGAATGTCGGAGAAAATGCGATGTCAATCAGCTTTGGATCGGTGCCCATAACATGGTTCAAACCAGAGCGCATCACCAAAGTAGGGATGAAGACTGTGAACGAAGACCCACATGGACAGCGCCAAAAAGGACTTGTGCCACACACAGCCCCAAACGGCGAAATCCTCTGGGTTCACCCTGATCTCATTGAAGATGAACAGTGGGCGACTTCCTCGAAAAAAAAGGGCAAAGGCAAGTCCTGCAATGCTACGTCCGCAATCTTCGAGGAGGATGGCGATAAAGCTCCTACCTTCCCGCTCTCCGAAGAAGAACAAGAAGTCTTTGCCACTAGAAGCGGAAATGAGTATCACTACAATTATTTGCCGCCTAGTGAGCAGGGGATGAATAAACGGGGACCAGCCAAAACTCTCACAGAGATGGGGGTGATTACGAGTCCTACGCCGGGCGCAGAGGCTCGACAACAGCCAGTGAATAAACCAAAAGAGAAGAATCCTCAGGAGGTTCAGAATCCGAAGCAGCCTCGTTTCAGTCGCCCGATTGGAAGAGACAAACCGGAAAGCTCGAAAACTCCGCAAGGAAGCAGCCTCGTTTCAGTCGCCCGATTGGAAGAGACAAACCGGAAAGCTCGAAAACTCCGCAAGCCTTCGATATAATAGCTCAATTAGCTAACATTCCAGCACGGATAACGCTGTATGATTTGCTGCGGTTGTCCAAGGAAACCAGGGAGGCCTTGTAGGAAGCTTTGGCCAATTCAGAGGTGTTTCTGACTCAAATCAAACCGGTGCCTGAAGGGCCAGAACCGCTGAGTCAACACTGTAATATAGCGACTAAGAACCTTCCCTGCATTACTTTCACCAAAGAAGATATGCAGACGAAGAATTCGATCCACGATCGACCGCTATATTTCATCGGGTACATTAGCTCCAGCAAAGTCAACCGAATCCAAGTGGATCCGGGTTCTGCTGTGAGTATTATGCCGCTTCGCTTGATGCATTTCCTCGGGTTATCTATGGATTCAACACTAGCGGGTCAAGACCCTTGGGTAAAATCCGGGTAAAGTGTCAAATGGGAGATTTGAAGACGGAAGTCACATGTTATGTGATCGATGCCAAAACTTCATATAACTTACTATTGGGTCGGCCTTGGATCCATAGTAACGTTATAATTCCTTCCACTCTCCATCAGTGTTTAAAGTATGTCGACACTGATAATAAGGTTAGGGCGGTGGTCGCGGATAAGCAACCATTCAAAGGGTATGAGAATTATTTCACTGATTCTCTCCTTTATAGTAACGAATCCGATACTGAATCATCGGCCCATGGCACGGACAGCGGAGAAGAAGCTGATACCGAAGCCGGATTTGATTACAATGGAGGTTATGTTTTAAACGACATTGTACCAATAATAAAATAAATAACGATTTGGAGTACTCCCTGTCTCTTGATGATGTGATGAAAGAGTTGTATGATAATCCTGATTTGTATATGCCGATTCGATCGTCCTATATAACAAAGGAACGCCTCCAGCATTCTTTCGGAACAACCATGGTCGTCCTGAACAAAATAAGAGGCGCAAAAGAAGTGATTTACGGTAAAGGAAAAGCCCCCCATTACCAGATCATTTCTTAAGCGAAGAGGAGGATGATGACAAACCTGGTCGGCATCTATCTAAGTGTAATACCCCAACCCTTGAGAGGGTGATGTGATTAGTATTGATAGATTTGATTACAATACTCATACCACCAAGATGCATCTTCTTTTTGGGAACCCAACTCTTAGAAACTTCAAAGTTAAGCGTACTTGGCCTGGAGTAATTCTAGGATGGGTGACCCCCTCGGAAGTTTTCCAGGGAGCACGTGAGTGAGGACAAAACGTGCTGAAAAGACATGTGGTGGTTTGTGAGGCCAGTCCATCAGATCTAGTAGCGTATCGACTCCGGGATTTTGGGGCGGGGCGTTACAAATGGTATCAGAGCAAAGCCAACCGGAATTGTGAGAGCTAAGTGCTATGCGGCGCAAAGTGCTACGTCGAGAGGGCGTGAGCCACCTCTTGAGGCCGTAGGAGCCACCTCTAGAATCTCACACGGATGGTACGGTCTTGGATGATATGATTTGGCACAACGAGGACGTTGTGAATTTAAGTGGGGGAGTATGTAATACCCCAACTATTGAGAGGGTGATGTGATTAGTATTGATAGATTTGATTACAATACTCATACCACCAAGATGCATCTTCTTTTCGGGAACCCAACTCTTAGAAACTTCAAAGTTAAGCGTGCTTAGCCTGGAGTAATTCTAGGATGGGTGACCCACTGGGAAGTTTTCCAGGGAGCACGTGAGTGAGGACAAAACGTGCTGAAAAGACATGTGGTGGTTTGTGAGGCCAGTCCATCAGATCTAGTAGCGTACCGACTCCGGGATTCCGGGGCGGGGCGTTACACTAAGTATAGTCCAGAAGCGCGCAAGCTCTTGGAAAAGCAGGGGTATGATTTCACACTCGGAGAAGGTCTATACTTCGATCGAGGTCCCCGTGTTCCAGCCAAAGCGGCATATGTACCAAAAGGGAAACCCGACGATTATTATAAATACGGATGAGGGTTAGGGTATGAATCTTCTTCAAAAGACGAATGCTGCTGGTTAATTAATGACCAATCATCTAAGCAATACAAAAATGGAAATTCGCCAGATGTCTCAGAGTGGGATTCCGATACAAGTCTGGGGGAAGCTTTCAAAGCCCTAATGGTGAACATGGCTACAGCTGATCCGTCCACAATGGAAGACGACGATCAAATGCCAACATGGGAAGACCCGTGGGTTCATCACCTGAACATGCAGTATGGTGATAGGTTCGAACAAAGAGAACCCCCCACTGAAGATAAAATAGTCCAAGTTAACATGGGCGACGAAGCCAACCCAAAGCCGATCTTCATCAGCGATAGTCTTTCTTCAAATGAGAAGGAGGAACTAATCGCTCTCATCAAGGAATACATTGACGTCTTCACTTGGAACTATGAAGATATGCCAGGGCTCGACCCCAATGTAGCAATGCACCGCCTCGATATCAAGCCGGATGCCAAACCTGTCAAACAACAGCAAAGACGGTTTCGTCCGCAGATTATGGAAGCCATTGAGGCAGAGGTTAAGAAGTTGATCGAATCAGGATTTATCCGAGAGGAACAACATCCAGACTGATTGGCTAGCATATCGTTCCCGTCATGAAGAAGAACGGTAAAATCAGGGTCTGTATCGACTTCAGGGACCTGAACACGGCATGTCCAAAAGACGACTTCCCCCTCCCAATCACAGATGTCATTATCGACAATACATGTGGATTTGAGAAAATGTCTTTCATGGATGGTTTTTCAGGATATAACCAAATCAAGATGCACCCAGATGACGAGAAGCATACAGCGTTCACAATGCCCCTCGGTGTCTTTTGCTACACCGTAATGTCTTTCGGTCTAAAGAATGCAGGCGCCACGTACCAACGAGCAATGACTAAGATTTTCCAAGAACATCTCAGGAAAACGGTCGAATGCTACGTCGATGATTTGGTTGTAAAAGTCACCACTAAAGGTATACATATCGATCCCGATAAGGTGAAGGCGATACACGAGCTGCAACCTCCTAGACATCTAAGAGAGCTTAGAGGATTGTAAGGGCGTTTAGCTTACATCTGGCGGTTCATCTCAAATCTTTCTAGGAAGTGCCAACCATTCTCTAAGCTAAACAAGAAAGGGGTGTCATTCATCTGGGACGATGCCTGCCAAAAAGCATTCGAAGATATCAAAACATATCTGATGAATCCTCCTGTTCTCATTGCACCAAAATCATGTAGACCGTTCTTGATTTATCTCAAGGCGATGAACCACTCGATAAGTGCTTTACTAGCACAAGACGATGATAATGGTCACGAACAGGCAGTCTATTACCTAAGTCGGACCTTGATAGGCGCCGAGTCTCGATATCCAATGATTGAGAAAGAATGTCTCGCATTGGTATTCGCAATGCAAAAGATGCGGCATTACTTGGTTGGACAGACGATTTACGTCATTTCCAACGTTAATCCAGTACGGGTGTTTATGACATAACCGGCCTCTATGAATTGGTGGTTAGCGAAGTGGGCCCTTCTCTTGTCCCAATATGATTTGCACTTCAAGCAACAGAAGTCGATCAAAGGACAAGCGATTTGCGATCTTTTGGCGGCAAACCCGACAACGGATACGGCAGGAGTATATGATGACTTGCCGGATGAAACCCACGAGGTTAACACTATGTCGCACCAACAAGTATGGCAATTATATTTCGATGGTGCCTCAAGGGCAGTTAATAGGGTAATAACCCCGGGAGGTTCTACAGTTTCCTCCTGGGTTGGAGTTGTCTTAATCTCCCCGGGAAAGCATGTGATGCCTCGGGATTATTCATTGACTAGTCCGTGCTCCAATAATGTAGCCGAGTACAACGTGCTTCTCATTGGACTCAGTTTCGCCAAGGAGCTGGGGGTCGAATATCTCGAAGCTTTTGGGGATTCTCAATTGATAGTCAACCAAGTCCGTGGAGAGTATGAAGTCAGGAACCAAGACCTGATCCCGTACCACCAGCAGGCCATCAAAATGGCAGAATTGAATACATCCCTCGTCTCCAGAATGCTTATGCAGATGCACTGGCAGCACTAGCGGTATCACTTGCGCAGCCTCCCGAAACTGAACTATTAGTCACAGTAAGGACGCACCAACTCTGTATACCCATATACGATATGGATATTAAAGAGGAAGATGATGGAAACTTGAACGCAAAGGAGGTGAATTCAACCCAAATTGGGTTTGAGTCACGAGATTGGCGTTTTCCTATCATTGACTACGTCCAATATGGTATTTTACCGGAGGACGTAAAAGAAAGGGAATCAATCCGTCGAAGAGCACCAAGATTCTTCTATAACACCGAGACCCATACATTATACCGTAGAGGGTACGATGGTTTATTACTCCGATATTTTTCGAACAAAGAAGCAGAAGAAGTTCTTAAGGAAGCACACGAAGGAGAATGTGGTGCGCATCAGCCCAGTCCCAAACTGTATGATCGCATCAGGAGAATGGGATATTTTTGGCCAACGATGGTTCATGACGCAATCGAATACGCCCGAGAATGTCATGCTTGTCAGATACATGCAAATTATATGCACCAACCACCAGAGCATTTACACACGTCAACCCCGTCTTGGCCGTTCGAGACATGGGGTATGGACATTGTCGGTCCTATTTTTCCCCCTTCAGTCAAAGGTGATCGATTCATCCTCGCAATCACAGATTACTTCTCAAAGTGGGCTGAAGCGATTCTGCTTAGAGAAGTGAAGACGAACAACGTCATCAATTTTATTAAGCATCATGTCATATACTGACACGGCGTGCCAAGACGGATCATTCATGACAACGGTCCACAGTTCATAAGCAACGCCTTCATTAGGTTTTGTGACAAGTTCAAAATTGAAGATGTTTCGTCGACAACTTATTATCCCGCTGCGAATGGATTAGCTGAGGCGTTCAACAAGACGATCATTAAGATCCTGTCAAAGCTCGTGAAGACCAATAAACGAGACTGGGATGATAAACTCGGTGAAGCACTCTGGGCTTATCGCACCACCATACGCACACCTACAGGAGCCACCCCGTATTCGTTGGTATACGGGTGTGAAGCTGTGCTACCATTGGAGATTCAAATTCCATCCCTTCGGATCGCCCTCGCGACTGAGATGACGACAGAAGAACAACATCGAAAATGTCTCGAAGAACTCGAAAGGTTGGATGAAAAGCGCTTGGAGGCTCAACAACACATTGAGTTTTATCAAGCTAGAATATCCAGGGCTTTTAACAAAAGAGTCCGACAGAGAAGCTTCAAGGAAGGAGATCTGGTCCTCGCTGCTCGCCGACCGATAATCCTCAACTCCAAGAAGAATGGTAAATTCGAACCCAAGTGGGAAGGGCCGTTTGTAATAGACACCGTCTATTCAAACGGCGCATATCGCCTGATTACTCAAGAGGGCGACAGGCAATTAATGCCAATAAATAGGAAGTTCCTGAAAAAGTACTATCCCTAGTACATTCAAGATAACCCATTTACCGGGAAGTTCCTTGGAGAATATTACACTTAATATTCTAGAGGATAACCCAAAATCTTTTTTTTTTTACCACCAAAATCCCTCACAGATCAATTTCAATTGACAGTGAGTCCACTAAAAATGTCTTTCTGGCCCTCTTGATTCTCTCCATGAACAAAAGGTCCACTTTCAGTTCAGAGCCCCCTTTCGATAAACGAAAGAACTCCCTTCTTTTTCTCTTTGGTTAAGCCTTCTCATGGTTATAACCGAAATTGAAGTTTCACTTCGATAAACAAAGAACTCATTTTTCAGTTTAGATAACCAATCCTTAAAAAGGCAAGTTTATCTAGATTTTTCCAGATTCTCGGAGTGGAGATCCCACTCCTAGTTTCTTTTGCACTGGAAATAGAATATAAAATTCTTCCTTTCCAGAATCAAGGAATAGAATATAAAATTCTTCCTTCCTTGTTTTCGGATTTGCCTTCACCCGAAAAGAAGACCGGGAAATAGAATATAAAATTCTTCCTTTCCCGCACCAATCTTTTCCAAAATTTATCAATTTAGGATTCATCCTAGGAAGTTTATCCCGAATCCTAAGCAGGGATAAGTCTGCGCCTAATACGCGCTGCCGGTTTAGTCTTTCTCCGAAGAAGAAGACACCAGAGTTCGATTCTGGGGTATTCTATCCCGAATCCTAAGCAGGGATAAGTCTGCGCCTAACACGCGCTGCCGGTTTAATCTTTCTCCGAAGAAGAATACACCAGAGTTCGATTCTGGGGTATTCTATCCTGAAACATAAGCAGGGATAAGTCTGTGCCTAACCCGCGCTGCCGATTAGTTCTTAACCATTAAAAAGAACACCCGTCCGCATATTCAACATTGTGGCATGTTGTTATTAATAACACCAAAATCCATGCCTTACACGCATGGGGAATTTCATCCTGAATCCTAAGAAAGGATATGGCGACGCCTAACACGCGTCGCCGGTTTAGTCTTTCTCCGTGAAAAAGACACCAGAGTTCGATTCTGGGGTATTTTATCCCGAAGCCTAAGTAGGGATAAGTCAGCGTCTAATAAACGTTGCTGGGTAGCCTATTCCCATAACAATAGCGAAGTCTACGTATTAGAAGTCGTAGCATCAAGTCTAAGGGAGTTCATTCCTTTAGCACAACGTCACATGCGGAACGAACTCAAAACAATTCGCATGCTAGCCCGACTCAAACGATAGTCGGTAAAGGCTAATCAAATCCGTTGAAGGCTAGGGGTTAGCCAAAAATCCTAAAGTCAACGCCTAACACGCGTCGCCGGGTAGTCTATTCCCGTGAGAAAGACGAAGTCTACGTATTCAATATCATAGCACTAAGAGCGTTAACTCTCTTAGCACAACGTCACATGCGGAACGGACTTAAGACAATCCGCATGTAAGCCCGATTCAAACGGTAATCGGTAAAAGCATGACAAATCCGTTGATGGCCTTGAGGCGTTTGCCATAAAAATCCTAAAAGTATTATTGGTCAATCATTTCAAACGCGGAATGAGAATCATCAATAAAGAAAAGATAAAAACCAGTACCACTAAAGCGATCAAAAGTCAAAACATTCAACAAATGAAATCATACATCAAGAAGCATGGCAAAAATCTGCTGATTAAGCTTAGACACACTTCTCCATCATAAGAGCCTTGCCTCAGCTCCAGCTCTGATGGAGACTCCTCGGGTGGTGCGCTAAAGTCTTCGCGCAGCAACCTCCTCCCTGTCTCAACCAAACTTCTGCTTTCAAGGACTTCAGCGCTCATCAGATAAGCAGTGTTGCGCTTGCTTGATCCTGTATCTTTCGTCATCTTGAAGAATACTCAACAGTCTCCTCCTTTCTCACGGAGTTTCTCCTTCCGGAAGCTGCGTGTCTATCTAGGTCTCACAAGAACAATAGAAGAATCAAAGCTCGTCTGACGAGTGATGGATGACCTAATAGCATAGGTTAGCCTCAACTCATCTAACCGGTCCCGCTGCACCTTGAATCTCGAGCTCAGCAAGAAACCTAGTATGCGCGCCATGTCTGTAGTGAGTATCCAACTGCGGGCAGCGCAAGAATGAAGAGGCCACCTACATCCCGGAGCTCATGAAACATCTGAAGCTCGTGCTCTAGGCAGTCAAGATCATCAACTATAGCCTTCGCCAGATCCGGGTATCCTGCATCCCTTATTGAATTTATCTTAGGATCAAGGAATGGCTTAAACTGGTAAAGGGAAAGTCCGCCATGGAAGAGTTTGCCAATCATAGCATTCACAAAGGAGAAGAATGAGCGGATTTCTATGCAGATGACAATCTTCTCTGGGTCGCTGTCTGATAATAACTCCTTCATAAGGACGTGAAGCCGAGAAGAAAGCCCTACACAAAAAGGAGAAATCCGTCAAAAGCCTTGATGAAGAAATAAATAACATTTCTCAGTAGCTCAATTTATACCTTCTTCCCCTTGAGTCACTGGGGGTAGTGGAGGTGTAACGGCTGTGGGTGTATCAACTGGTATAGTTGGTCTCACAGCCGGCTCAACAGGATCAGTCTTAACAAAAGCTCCTGTCAAATACAAAATAGAATTCTCAGATGCATCACATTATAGTTGCATTAGTCAAAAATTGGCTAGTCCTATAATTAACTTGAGAAGAGCTACGTACCTTCAGAAAAATCATCCTCGGGATTCTTAGGGAGCGTAGACTTAGGAAATACATCTCCAGGCAACTGGTCATCAATCTGAGGAGAGCCATACATAAAGTGGAGCATAGGAGTGTCCACAAGCAAGCCTTCCTCGTCAAAATCATCAGTCGAGAAATCTGACACAAGAGAATATAAGTACGAAAGGAGAATAAAGAGACTACGACCAATAGAAATGAGTTACCTCTTATAGGTGCGTCAGCCTCTCTATTCCCAAGATCCACGTTTGCCTCCTGCAAATTATCTAAAAGAGCGAGAAGCACATAGACAATCAGGGAATGCACAAATTCCGAATCATTCAACTCCTTTGTGTATTGTTAATGGTAGATGCACCTGGATTCATCGAACCGGGTCCTACATTGACTGTCTCCCTAATGTCGGCAGCTTCTGCAAGCCTTTCTACCTGGTGCGGTGAGTCGGACTCACCAGAAGATGCAAAATCATGAAAAGCAGGATCAGGACTCATCTCTCTCTCCCCACACTCTCCTATATAGAGATGGAAAAGCATGAGTCGAAGTTCTGAATGATCAAGAGGTTGATCTATAAGGTAGATGTTACCTCCGTCACTAGCAGGATCGTCACCGGCCAAATCCATATCAGATGCTCGCGAGGCTGCACGCGGCTTGCGGGCTAATCTCTTCCGCCTAGCAGCAGGAGCAACAATCGAAGGTCTCGCATGGGAAGAAGGACGGAACTCTTCTTCTTGGTCAGCTGTGGTCCCTGAAACATCAAACCATTGTCAGGTTTAATAATTCTAGAAGATAGAAGGAAAGAGTAAATAACTGACCTCGTTCAGAACAGTCCTCATAATCATCAAGATCTCCGCCTGAAGCCTCATTAGCAGAATGAAAGATCTTCTTTCCCTCTTCGTCAATCCGACGAGTCTTGTTCCGTGTCCTTTGTGACCGAGCATTTTCCCAAATCACACGAGAATCGGCCTGAGAAGCCTCCTCAGCCTCTAGCTCTGCAATCGGCTTCACAGGGACAGTTTTATTAGCTGCTAACAACCACTTGCAGCTTAAAAAGGTGAGGTTCAACTGCCGCTCAGCACTCGGGAGACTGAACTTAGCACCAGTACAGCCCGTCACGGTCCACAACCATGCACGAAGACCGTCCACCAAACCTCCATGAGTCTGAAGCTGCTGACGTGGATTCCCAACATAAAGCTGATCATAACCAAACTGGCGGGCGAATCGGCAGGGTAGATATGGCTCTATAAAACATTGATTCCTCACCCGGAAGGTCAGATAACCCGGCCTAATGTTCACTAGCCAATTAAAGCAGCGATGTCTAAATGAGTTCGATACTCCCTCGGCTTCTCCTCATCAATCAGACACTCGCCGTATCGGCCGGAGGACTGCGGAAAGCAAGTGGAAAACGCCCAACACTTGTGGACCTGTAGCTGCTGTCTGATGTCAGGGAATCCTCGCCCCTCCGACTTACCATCCTCAAGCAACTGTAGTAGGGGAATGGAGGGGTCTGTGGCGTTCGGTACCGACATCATATCAGAACGATGAAGGACGAACCAAGCCATCAAATAAGTGTATGGAAGCTCCACCTTAATAGTAGGAATCTGAGCCGGCGATTCACTTTCCTTCCGTGTAAAAGCACTAGAAATCTGTCGAAGCCCTCGATGAATATTAGCCACCATCACCGGAAGAAGCGAAAGTTCCTTTTTGTAGGCAAGCTGAACCACTGGGTAGAGCACTTCCAATGGCAAAGTGTCACCGGACTGATACGGGACCACGCATTTCTTTAACCAGATAGCGAGGTAACCGGCAAGAAGGGTCATCGGTCGAATCGGCGTGGTCGCATGCCATAGAAATGATTTAAACTTGGTCCCTGCAGGAAAGCCACTCTCAGGACTGCTAATGGTGTAGGAATGAGCGTCAATCTTCTTCAATAGATTATTCACCCCCGAAGGA
This sequence comes from Asparagus officinalis, assembly GCF_001876935.1. Taxonomy (NCBI): domain Eukaryota; kingdom Viridiplantae; phylum Streptophyta; class Magnoliopsida; order Asparagales; family Asparagaceae; genus Asparagus; species Asparagus officinalis. Next base: position 89,150,043 of record NC_033797.1, on the reverse strand, counting down.
GTGAGTGGTGCCAGCTCACAAATAGCCTCGCCAGAATTGCTCTCTAGATTTCTGAACAAATAGCATGCAAACTGCTTCAGACTCACGAATGACTTAGTCCTCTTCGCTAAAGGCTCAGACTGCGCCAAAGCAATATGATAGTGACATGTGAGATCCCATAAACTCTCATAGCGGTCGGGCGTACGGTCCGCGATCCTTCAGCTGACTTAATTCTTGGTTGGAGGGAAAATATTCCTGATATAGCATCTGTCCCATGGGCAAACCAGAAATCCTGTGCATCTCATGGAGGGCCAAGCCCAACTCCCCTTGCCGGGTCAGAAAAGTGTTCGAGTCCGGGTTGTAGAGCTCGCACAAAGCGAAGAAATGCTTCGCGCTGACAGGCAAACCATACATGGTGGCACGAACGGCTGCATACAGACCACAAGCGTGCAACTCCTCGCTCCATCGGCTCAAGACGTACTTCGTCATGCGAGTCCACCAAAGCTTGTCCAAAGAATGGACCCAACCATAAAATCTGTGACGTGTCGCAGGCATCTCCTGTCCTAAAGCAGCGAGGCAATTCTTCAAAGTAGAAGCAGAGGCAAGAAGCTCGTTACGCGGCGGTGCATCTAACCCCAATACTCCAGGATGCAATCCAGTGATATGACTCCTGCTCGAACCAGGAGCTGCCTGATGAGTGATGTATCCGCAGTGAACGCTCTCATGCTCCTCCGTCAAGCGCCACGACATCTCCCGTGTCACAGCCTGGCGCCTGAGCTCAGTCAACGAACGATGCCGAGGAATCTTCGGCAAATATATGAAACCACTGCGAGTTTTATGGAGCCACCGCTCGGCGTCAATAAACACTGCATCCGGATCTTTGGCAGAGTCGCCAAATAAAAAGTCGGTCTTCCTGAGAGACTGAATAGAACTGGCATCCTTCACGAAAGGCGCATCTATAATCAACTGTCGAAGAGCTCGATGTCCACCTTCCTTCACCACTTGGGCAACCTCTGTCGACGTGCCCGAAGCAAACTGAGGAGTAACTGGAATAGGGAAAAAATCGTCGGAAGTCGAATAATACTCGCCACGACGCCCGTACACTGCGTGAGATGAGAACGCTCCAGAAGGATATCCCACTGGAAACAAACAGTTAAATATTTGTTAGTCTCAATTATAAAAGGAAGTTGAACTCATCCTACGAATGGGTAAGATAGAGTCACTGCCTTATAAAGGGTGAGACGATTTGGCCACATTATGCACTTATAAGGTAGGATATATCAAAAAACATATCCCTGCCTTATAAGGCACAATGCAGCGACAAAACGCCCCCTTTATTTATTATGAGATATGGTTTTGACCAAGCAAAACCCATCTTTAAAACGTCGACCCTCACCAAGGAGAATAAATGCTCTTCCCGATTGCCTCACCAAGGAGAACAACGTGGGGGTAAAAAGGACTAATTTGCAAATTCCCAAGGAAAAAAGGACTAATTTGTAAATATGCCAAAAATAGCTCACCAGCATAAGAGGGAGGCGTGCCCTCAGCCGACGCGGTAGAGGACTGACCTCTCGCAATACGAGACATGGTGACCTGTAAAATAAATTAAGGGATCAGATCCAAAAAAAAAAAATTTCCCCTTTTTATTGCAATTCTACCCCCCTGAAAGATGAGCTCGAAGCGCCAAATCATAATCCTAACCCTCACATGCGATCCCACAAGTTCATAAATTGAATTAAGCATGAAATATGCTAAAATCGTGGAGGATTTACCTGAAGGAAAGCTCGAGGATCCGACAAAAATCAGATCTTGAAAGAGGCTCGAACCACGCGCTCGAGGGGCCTGAGAGAAATTTTTATATGAAGATTTTTGAGAGATTTTTTAGTCTAAGATCCAAAGGAAGGCTAGATCTAAGACAATTGTGAAGATTTGAGGGAGAAAGGATGCTCGAAGGAAGAAAGATTTTTTGAGAGATTTTTTAGTCTAAGATCCAAAGGAAGACTAGATCTAAGACAATTGTGAAGATTTGAGGGAGAAAGGATGCTCGAGGGAAGAGAAAATCCAAAAAAGGTGATGAATAGTGGCCGGCCCTAGAGAGGAGGAAAAGAAAGAAAAAAGAACCCCTTTTATAAGTGAACCAGCCTTGAACCAGACCGGACCAGGTTGAACCAGACCAGACCAGTCCAAATCAGTTCAAAAGAGGCTGAACCAGGCCAAACCAGGCTGAACCAGACCAGACCAGGATGAACCAGTCTGAACCAGTCTTGAACCAGTCCTGAACCAGATTTGAACCAGGTTGAACCAGTCTTGAACCAGGTTGAACCAGTTTGAACCAGATTTGAACCAGAACTCAAGAACCAGGTTGAACCAGTCTTGAACCAGGTTGAACCAGTTTGAACCAGATTTGAACCAGAACTCAAATTAAAGCCGAATCGAACATCGAAACAACTTCAAATCGACCGAGGGTCCAGTCCTTTGTTTATTCTTTCCTCTCCCACACATTCGGAAGGATCAGAAGATTTTTGAGCCGAATTACTGCCTTTTTTGGCTCATTATCAAGCCGGTTCAGCTCATTATCAGGCCGGTTCAGCTCATTCGGGCACAGAAATTACTCCAATAAGGTATACGAGTATAAACTATTCCCTATTTTTGGTTGAGAAGTAGAATATTTTTCTAAAAATATTCTCAAGGATAACTCAACAACACTACGCCGGACAACGCGTCGCAAATAAAGACTCAACGCCAACATTCGAGGGTCAGTTCTATGTTGAACCAACAAACACGAGCTAAAGATCAGAAAATTAGGAACCGACTTCAAATTTGAAATTCTGACAACGGTCAGACAATAAATGCAGCACCAGAAACCTTACAGATATTCGACAAAGCACCGAATGGCCTGAAGGATCGAAGGAATCAAGAACAGAAGTCATTCCAAAGTCCCGTTATACCGACTGAAGGTTGGGACAATCATATCCAAAGTATTCCAGACTCTTCTATAAAAGAACGAGACTGAAATACTTTGGAGGGGGTATCTGTAGGCATGTAAAATTGCTTATAAGTCCCTTGGCATAGCTCGGCGCGGTGATTCGACAAACCATCGAGTGACGAGGCGACGAGGTCAACGAATCGCACGCGAGCAACGGAATGCATCCATTCGCGTGCGGAATCAAGCCAACAGTTCGGTGAGTCAACGAGTCATCCAACCATAGAACGGATTTGAACTCAAACACCAAGGCGGATTTACTACCATATTGGTATTCGGACTGTCAAATTAGAATCCGGATCAACAACGAAGCGGGTTTACTGCCAAATCAGAATCCAAATCAACCACGAGACCGAAAAAAGGGCAAAAAACCACAACACCTAGGGGACTCGGCCAAAACCGAGCCACCTATAGGTGGCTCGGC
>NC_033797.1:89119785-89146391 GCF_001876935.1 Asparagus officinalis | reverse complement strand
GGCGGGTTAGATTTGGGTGACCCGCGGCTTAGCGGGTCAGATTTGAGTGACCCGCGAGCAGGAGGGTCGGATCTGGGTGACCCATGTTTGTGTCAAAAGTTGTCTTTTCCATTGTTTTCAAACCTGTTACACCGTTTATCGATTACAAGTTCAAACTGAAAAGAGAGTTGATCTTTTTATAAGATCTTCTTACAACGAAAAATAAAGATTACAACTTTATCAAACAAAACGCAGCAGTAGTTTATCTCCCGCTGCTTTGCGTGGGATCTTTGCCTGTGCCGGGGACGCGTTAGTCCGTGGACCACCGCAGACCAAAGCCGATCGACAATATAATTACGCTCTTGTTTCACGAGGGAAACAATTACGGAAGCGACAATCACGACCAAGCGAGATTGTGGCTCTTCTCGAGATTAAAACCAAGTTTAATCCGGAGGAAAGAAGGGAAAAGAATCACAAACCTTTCGAAGGGGCTTTCTTTATGAAAGTGTTCGCCAAGCTCTGATGATTCTCCTCTGAAATTCGTGGTTGACTGGTCAATTTGACAGCACCTCGCCTTCTTAATCTCAGATCTCCGATCTCCTTGAAAGAAGACCTTAGGCTTCTATTTATAGGCTTTTTGAGATGTGTCTCCTAGTAGGAATTGATGTTTAAACGTTATCTACGGTTTATAACTGTCTAAACGTGTTTATGGATAACCTCAGAGCAGTTGGAGAGGTTTTGGGATGAAAGAATCCTTAAAAATCATCGAAATCCCTGTTTAGGGAGGTTTTGTATCCAACAAGAGTCTTGGTGACTTGGAACTGTGCGAGTCATCTTCTGGTGACTCGGAACTGTGCGAGTCAGCTTCTGGTGACTCGGAACTATGCGAGTCAGCTTCTGGTGACTCGGAACTGTGCGAGTCAGCTTCTGGTGACTCAGAACTGTGCGAGTCAGCTTCTGGTGACTCGGAACTGTGCGAGTCAGCTTCTGGTGACTCGGAACTGTGCGAGTCAGCATTTGGTGATGCGGCACTGTTCAAGCTTCTAACAATGTTTCTTGATTCTTCCTGCTTCTTTGTTTTGCGTACGCTTCGTCGCCTTGCTGATTTTGGATGAATTCCTTTGACTTGGATAATAACGTTTATCGTCTTTTCCTTGTCTTGCACTGTGTTTGAGGACCTATGGGCAATTTTTAACGCCTACAGTGGCTTATAACAATTATTTGTTCTAATCGTGTAGATCCGACCGGATCTAGATCGCGTGGTGGTCCACGGATTAACCCCGGCGTTGGCAAAGAATCCACAAAAGCGAGTGACCGCAAAGCAGGAGCTCGTGATTCGTTCGAAAGGAAAGTTGTAATCTTTTTATTTTTTCTTTGATTTCGTTGTAACCGGATCTTATAAAAAGACCGGATCTTTTGTAATCAAAAAGCAATTACTTGAGAAAACAATTACGTCAATGAAGAACACGATTTTTCCTGCGAACACCTGTAGCGTCGCCGACTCGCCTTCCTACTCCAGTTCACCAGCTACAGAATCATCAACTCACCTGAAGGCTGTTCAAGCTTATCAGCCGTCCACTTGAGATATGAGAACGGTCACATTACTAGTCACATCCCATATTTCAAGGGAGAGAGCATGGTACTCCTTGTCCCATCAGTGGTCACATCCCACAAGTTAAGGGGGGGGCGGAGCATGGTGCTACTTACCCAGGCGTGACCATATCCCATAAATCAAGGGATTGGCCATGACTCTCCATTTTTATAAATAGCTACACTTAGCTACATGAGAAGAGGCCAGGGGGTCTTCTTGAGGACTTGGATATTACCCATAATATTCTTAGGGATAACCCGGCCGACTCCAACGGGTATATAAGTATAAACTGTATCCTAACTTTGTCGGGAAGTTCCTGGAGGATATTACCCATAATATTCTTAAAGATAACCCGTTCGACTCCAATGAGTATACGAGTATGAACTGTTTCCTACCTTTGTCGGGAAGTTCCTTGAGGATATTACCCATAATATTCTTAAAGATAACCCGACAGACTCCAACGGGTATACGAGTATAAACTATTTCCTACCTTTAACGAGAAGTTCTTAGAGGATGTTACCCATAATATTCTTAAGAATAACCCGACCTACTCCAACGAGTACACGAGTATAAAGTGCTTCTCCTAGACTCCAACGGGTATACGGGTATAAACTATTCCCTACCTTTGTCGGGAAGTTTCTGGAGGATATTACCCATAATATTCTTAAGGATAATCCGGCAGACTCCAATGGGTATATGAGTATAAACTGTTTCCTACCTTTGACGGAAAGTTTCTGGAGGATATTACCCATAATATTCTTAAGGATAACCCGCTAACCTCCAATTAGTATACGAAGCTAAATTGTTCCCTACCTTTGACGGGAAGTTCATGGAGAAAACTCCTAAGGATAACCTAGCATCCTCTCACCGGTGTACGAGGTAAAACTGCTCCTTTCCTCCAACTGGTGCACGAGGTAAAACTGCTCCTTTCCTCCAACTATTGCACGAGGCTAAACTTCTCCCTTTCCTCCAACCGATGCACGAGGTGAAACTGCTCCTTTCCTCCAACCGGTACACGAGGCTAAACTGCTCCTTTTCCTCTAACCGGTGCATGAGGTGAAGCTGCTCCTTTCCTCCAACCGGTGCACGAGGATAAACTGCTCCCTTTCCTCCAACCGGTACACGAGGCTAAACTGCTCCCTTTCCTCTAACCGGTGCATGAGGTGAAGCTGCTCCTTTCCTCCAACTAGTGCACGAGGCTAAACTGCTCCCTTTCCTCCAATCAGTGCACGAGGCTAAACTGCTCCCTTTTCGATAAGTATACGAGTATAAACTGCTGCTCCTTTCCTCCAACCGGTGCATGAGATAAAACTTCTTCCTATCCTACAACCGATGCACCAGGTGAAACTGCTTCTTATCCTCTAACTGGTGCACGGGGCTAAACTGCTCCTACCCTCCGACTGGTATACGAGGTTAAACTACTCCCTACACTCTTAATCCAAATGCCTCAAATGGCTAGGGATAGAGGAGAAAGCTTAGCATTGAGCCTAAGAAAAACTCATCGACAACTTACCATGCTAAGGGCAAGAGCATGGCTAGTCCAATTCAAACGGTAGTTGGTAAAGATAAATCAAGTCCGTTGATAGCTGAGGGTTTGCTCAAAATCCTAGAAAGCGATCATTAGCTGTGAGTAAAGAGGTCAATTTCACCAAGCTCGTTAGAAGTTGCCTTTAATCCCTATCAGAGAAGTTCAAAACAAGACTACTAAAACCTCACTGGAAATAGCAAAAAAGGGAAAAACACTGATATCTCTCAAACCAGAAGGAATTTGGCAAAACAAATGGAGGCAGACCAAACCCTTTGGGTGGGTTTGGTCAGCTCCATCTCATCGAGAGAGGCAATTTTTATATATAATTTATCAAATTTTGATTTACGGTTTGAAAGTTATGACATGTTCTTCGTGGCATGTACTGGAGCTCGCCTGCATAAGTCAAGCTCGCCTGCACAGCCTCACATGCAGAGCTCGCTCGATAGCTTAAAACTCACCTGCATGATCCAGGCTCGCTCGAAAGCAAGATCGCCTACACAGCCTCGCCTGCAGAGCTCGCGTGACAGCTTGAAGCTCGCCTGCATTATCCAGGCTCGTCCGAAGGCTAAGCTCGCCTGATTCAGACCAAGCACACCTGCAGACCCTTGGTTTGCCTGCAGAGTCGCTAGCCTGACTGCAGAGTCGTCAGCCTGCCTGCAGGGTCTCCAGCCCGCTTATAGGGTCGCCAGGTCGCCTGCAACGTCGCCAACTCACCTGCATGCTCTAGCTCTCTTATTGTAGAATCGCCGACTCGCCTGAAGGCTGGTCAAGCTTGTTAGCTGTCACGCCTCGCTTCCCAAAATACTCGGGAATCGGAACGTGAACAAGTCTGCGACGTATGAGATTGAGAAGAAATATATTATATTTTTTCTTTTTTTTCTTTTCTTCTCAGTCTAATACGCTAAGCGTCAAATACGTAAATCTCAATAACAAGTACCTGATCATAATAGCAAGAATATAAGGACAATCCATAATAAGAAATGAACATATCATCCATAATAAATCATCCCAGACATAAAAATATGGGTCAAACATACCCTTATTACAAAAACAGTCCAGCTAGGAATAAAAACACATAGTCTATGATAAAAGAAAAATACTAATAAAATAACTGAATCCAGCATCAAACTAAGGACAATACTATAAAGAGATCTAATATTTATCAGCTACTACAGAAAAGAAAAAAAACGTCTAGGCTTAAGTTTGTTCTTCCACTCCATCGGAAGGACATTCCGGCTGGGCATACACTGGCTCGACTGCATCATCGAACTGAACCTGTTCGTCTCCTAAGTCTGACGTACGCCAGAGAAAACAGGTGTACGTCAGCGTGCATGGCATACGACAAGATTTCACATGAACAAATAAAATGGTCTAACGACCCATGCTATAGCAATAATAATACTAACAAGAAAGACAATGATACATGCAACTGGTAATCTAATGGTAACATACAGCTATGTGAATACAATAACTGGGTCAAATACTAACCAACCTAAAGCTTAGTGGTCTACATCTCACACAGAGTCAACGCTCCTATTATCGGATAACTGGCTATTCATGAATCCCCTACGTGCATCCAATCCCACAACACATACGGCTAATGGACTACACGTAAACTGTTTTCTGCCTGATCCGACTCAAGCAAAACTCTGGTGACGAAACAATTCCACTGACTAAAGTGATGTACACACTTTACTTTAGCCCTACAAACCAACCCCAGTGGTGACACCAACCACTGGCGCGAGCCTAGAGAATATATCAACAGTCTTATTCGATCACCTGAACACCGACTTCCCCATCCCAACTCTTCTCGTTTTTTTAAGTTAACCATAAACTCATTAAAAACTTAGGTTCACCGCCTAACCAGTCAACACACTCACACATGTCACTAAGTCTGTTCATGACGCACGAGGCTACTAAATCATGAAGTACTAAGATTCTCAACACGTCAACAGATCATGAAGATAGTATGGCACGTTAAACACGATTAAGCAGGTTTATGAAGCAGAAATGAGAACTTTAATGAACATGAAATGCATAAACAAAATACTATACCATAAATGCAATACATGAGGGAGCTTCATTATTATCTTACCACTGGGATGTCCAAACTTCTCATACAAATTATCCGTACTTACGTATTCTCTAATATAATAATACGGTAAAAAGAAAACTAGAAACCGTTGTCCTTTTGCATATGAAATATCGCGCTCTACGACGATCAGTCATACTATCATAAATAACAATATTCTTTTTCCAAAATTATTATTTAAAACTATTTCTCGTTATAACTAATTTAAAATAAAAATATTTATGTAAAATAAATATATTAATTCCTTTCTGCATGAAAAGTAATATTTTCCTATTTTATAAATTTCCCTTAATTAATTCCTTTTCGATAAAATTTCGTAAATTCTTATTTTAGCACCTCACTTGTCGTTTCAAAATAATATTCTAAAATAGTTCTTTTTTCTCAAAATAGATTCTTTTTTTTAAATATGTTCTTTAAAATAATTTTGTTACAAAATAAATTCTTTTAATTTATGATAACTATTCCGAAAATGCTACTCATCACACATCTATAATTCAAATCAACAACATTCACCAACGGCCCACGCAATTAATTATAACATAATTAATCTACACATATAGAATGTAAATATCGAAATGATAAAAAGGAGAGGCGAGATCTTGCCTTGGTGCGTCGAATAAGTCAACGACGATGGTGCGGGTTGGATTCGACATTGGGAGCGCAGTTGTTTCGTGACGTTCAGCTGTCATTCTGGCTGACGCATGAACACTCGTGGCTGCCGAGGCTGACGGACTACTCGGGGCGGCTCAGCACGGCAGAGGAGGCGGCGGCAGTTGTTAGCCTACAGCGGGTGGCAGTCGGAGTGGCTGAGGGGTCGAAGTTCGGCGAGGGGCTGGACGCGGACTCGCGCGAGCGCGGTTGGGTGCAGGAGGTCGATGAGCTTGAGAAGCGGCAGAGAGTTGGCCAAGCACGGGTGGCTGGTCGGAGTGGCTGAGGGCTCGGCTCGGTGGCTCTTGGCGACAGCCGCGAGGAGCTAGAGGTCGCGAATGCAGAAGGAGGCGAGCGGGTCGGGGGTTTTGTCTTGTTGCGGTGTTGTGTGGCGATAGTGTCAGAGTTAGGCGAGATGTGGCGGAGGAAACTATGGTGCAGCAGTGGTGGCGCTGGTTGGTATGTTCGGTATGGGTGCGGAGAGATGGGGATGAGGTCGGCATGCTGGTGGCTGTCGGAGGTCTTACGAGGAGGAGACGGTGGAGGATAGGAGCAGCGGTAAGGGCTGAAGCCGGGAGGATTGGGCTTTGGGTTTTGTGAATGAGAGAGAAAGAGGAGGAGGTGGACCTGGTGTGGGATTTTTTTGAGGGGAGAGAGAAAATGAAAGAGAGATGGAGAGGAGAGAGAGAGAGAGAGGTGAGGGTGTACGTGAGGGAGAGATGTGATCGTGATGGCGGCGTGAAAAATAAGGAAGAGAGGGGAGGTTGAGTACGTGGTATTTATAGGGTAGGGTTAGGATTTGTTTGTGGCTGGGTATTTTAGAGGAAGAGAGGGATATGCACGTGATTAGGGTTGGTTTGGGAAAGAAATCAAAAGGATGGGGAGTGATTAGGGGATTGATTGGGGAGTTTATGGACATAATTCAAAAGAGAATATTAAGGGAAGAGAATAACGGGATTAAGCATGAGGAAGATTTTACAATAAATACATGATGAAATGATAGATCTCGGATTAATACCTCTCATCAACCAAATAAGTTGGAATACATAGTCAATGTCTGAAATGAATAATAACAGTCTGGAGATCTTAACATGTCTCAAAATACAAAACATCTGATACATGAAGTAAGGCACACAGCCTTTACAACTCTAGAATATAATTCTCTCACGTCAAAAAAAAAGTCTCGAGTGGAGTACAAAATGAAATACATCTAATAAGAGGATAAACGACGCTAATAAAAATCGCCCTCAACCTGCGACTCTCCGGGCTCCAAGCTCGTTACCTGAAAGGGGGAGGGACAATGAGCATCAAAGCGCTAGCGAGCAACATCACAACCAACTCCAAGGGATAGGGCTCGTTGTATATAAAAATACAGTTAATACATAAAAATATAAAATCATTTGTACTAACAATAGTGGGTTTTAGTACTTAGGAAATTACAACACGACCATAGGTACGTCGAGTGAAATAATCCAAACAAGGAAATCCTCATGTATATACCTTGTATCTCAAATTGTAAATCCCTAGATACTAAACCCAAGGTTTAACACAAGAAACAATAAAGAAAAGAAAACAAACCCATCTCTACTGATACAATTTAAACATGTCAAAGCTACAATAAATGTCATGTCCAGCCTAGGTAGCTATCATATCCTAGCCTCATATAATATGTCGTGTTCCAAACTCGGTTAAGAAACATACTCAAGGTTTAGCAATTATCCAACATAAGACTGTAATGGATTATAGTCCAACACGAGGACTTTAATAGATTATAGTCCAACACGAGGACTTTAACGGATTATAGTCCAACACGAGGACTGTGTATATGAACCATGGAATACTAATAGTAAAGGTATACATATTCTACTCTTGTACATGCCTCATTGTACAGATCTAAGCTTGTGTCAGAAAAGTCATCTTATATGTGTAGATGAAATCATAAATACTGCAATTTAATACCCGATAAACGAGGCGACTTCTCATATTCAAAAATGAGATAAACAGAACCCTCGATTATATATGAACACTGTATGAAAGTATAAGCATAGTAGGTGATCAAGCAGAAACACAAACGAAATAGGAAAAACTCCGATGAGTCGACTCATAATCAGCTATGAGTCGACTCATGACTCATGGGTCGACTCATAAACTGACGAGTCGACTCAACAGACACTTATGAATAACAGGAATTGACTTCGTGAGTCAACTCATGACAGTCATGGGTCTACTCAACCTGATGAGTCGACTCATGATGAGTCATGAGTCGACTCACGAGCTGAAAACTGGATATTTCACAACTACAACTCGTCATCTCGTTCCATACTTCCACTACACTGATTTACACCTCCATAATTATCAATTCTAAACTATGAGACAGTGAAAAAGAATTCATATCTATCATGAGAAACGAACACTTACATGTTAGATCTAACATTTAACCCCTAAACATAAAAGATGGAATTTAAACAAATATAACTCATATTTTCATTTCTCATATTTTCATTTCTTTAAATAAATTCCCAGATCTGGGTTTTCATCAAAAACTCATTGGTGGGGGTTTTAAAATCTGAAACACATGATTTCTAGCATTTACACTAATAAGAACATTGATTTATACTTGAAAATAAGTCTTAGGCTCAATAAAATTCATGAAAAACGTTTATAAACTGATAAAAACATGGGAGAGAGATTGGGCGAGATGCTACTCGCCTCAGATGTGTTAAAGAACGATTCCCCTCGCTGCAAACCACAAGGAGCTGCTGAAATCCCCTAAAAATCTCCCAAAAACGCCCAAAAACGAACTAGGGTTTTGAAGGGTGGAGGAGGCTAGGGTTTATCTGGGGAGAACTGATGAAAAGAGGTGTTTTCAGGTGGAGGAGAATATATATGAACAGTTAAAACCCGACCCGAAACCCAAACAAACCCGATTCACAAAAACCAAAAAACCCTCGGTGAGTCGACTCATGACTGTCATGAGTCGACTCATGACTCATGGGTCGACTCATAAGATAATGAGTCGACTCAGCAGAGACTTATGACAATGGGAGTTGATATCATTAGTCGACTCATGACAGTCATGGGTCGACTCAACCTGATGAGTCGACTCATGATGAGTTATGGGTCGACTCATGAGCTAAAAACTGGGTTCTTCGACTCTGCTGCACATATGATTTGCAAATTTGCAAACTCAACCTCATAACTGATGCATATATACATTCTCATAAGCTCAAAATGCTAAATTTCATGCACAACCATGTCATAAAGATATTTATCATAAATAAATATTATTTTTCACTAATAATCACATATATAAATTATCAAAATCTACGGGGTCTTACATTCTTCCCCCCTTAAAAGAATTTCGTCCTCGAAATTCAGAAATCATATCTAACTCATAATGCTACTTGAAAAACACGAGGAGGGTCTAATCCAACCCGCACACATACACATCTCGTAATATTAAACTCTAGATAAGCATATAGCGAAATTTATATTTAACAATCCAGGATGACTATACTCCCACTCAACCCTTAATCGAATGGAACTAGTACGTCGGGCCAAAAATCCAAACAAGGAACCCCCCATATATATACCATGTATTCCAAAAGATTAAGAATTAAGCGGAAATATCCTCATCCTAGCGTTAAATCTAAATATAACCACTCAAATAATCACACACATAAATCAATCTACTTCCTCAATAGATGCAAGAAGTCGCGCAGCATAATATCTTTGCGCTCTCGAAAATTATCTTTGGTGTCTACACTTAACCATCTAAAATGTAAATACCCCCACTTAACCCCTAACTAAATGGAACAAGTACATCGAGCGAAAAATCCAAATAAGGAACCCCTCATATATATACCATATGTTCCAAGTACTTAGGAGATAAGTGTTAATACCCTAATTTTAGTGTTAAGTATAAACATCACCATACATGTAACTATAAGCCATAAATAAGTCATACATAAATTTAATTTACTTGATCAAAAAGGTGTATGTAGTCGCGATGTACATCCTCCTCGCGCTCCTAAGAAACCTCTGTTCGCAGGAAAATTGCTTTCTTCGATTCCATTGATTACTTTGTTAACAGTTTCTCGGTTACAAAGATCCGGTCTTTTTATAAGATCCGGTTACAATAAAATCAAAAGAAAATGAAAATTACAACTTTCCTTATTTGTCGAACAAATCGCGAGATCTTGTTTTGCGGTCTCTCGCTTTTGTGGGTTCTTCGCCTACGCCGGGGTTTATCCGTAGACCATCACGCGATCTTGATCCAGTCGGATCTAAACGGTATAGCGGGTGTTATCTCACGAAGGAAATAACAGCCGAGGGTACTATTTCACCAAGGAAATAATAGCCTTCTCGGGATCAAAAACCAAGTTTTGATCCGGAGTATTACCGCGTGGATCTCAGATCTGATCTCTCTCTCTCTCGAACTCCTGCCTTTTCTGACGTAGATGCTCGCCAAGAACCAGATCTAAAAATGTCCAAGTCTTCAAAGCTTCAAAACTCTAAGATTCAGTTCTCAATCCGGCAGAGTTTCAGCTCCAAAAGTTCCAACCCCTCAAAAATGAGCCTACAACCCTCTATTTATAGCCTCTGAAAGCGGATCTGGGTGGCTTGGTTTTGGCGGGGTGTTCGCCGTTGTGTCCGTTGTCCGGTTTCACGGTTGATCAGTTTATCCGAGTTTCGTCGTTGATCTGAACTCTGATTTGACAGTCCGGATCCTGATTTGGCAGTAAATCCGCTTTGGTGTTTAACCTCGTCACTCGATGGTTAGTTGGTTTGTCGAATCATCGTGCCGAGCTGTGTTAAGGAACCTATAAGCAGTTTTATACGCCTACAGATATCCCCTCCAAAGTATTTCAGCCTCGTTCTTTTATAGAAGAGTCTGGAATGCTTTGGATATGATTGCCCCAACCTTCAGTCGGTATAACGGGACCTTGGAATGGCTTCTGTTCTTGATTCCTTCAATCCTTCAGGCTATTCGGTGCTTTGTCGAATGTCTATAAGGGTTCCGGTGCTGCATTTATTATCTGACCGTTGTTGGAATTTTGAACTTGAAGTCGATTCCTGATTTTCTGATCTTTTAGCTCGTGTTTGCTGGTTCAACATAGAACTGACCATCGATCGTTGACATTGAGTCTTTATTTGTGACGCGTTGTCCGGCGTAGTGTTATTGAGTTATCCTTAAGAAAATTTTTAGAAAAATATTCTCCAGAAACTTCTCAACCAAAAATAGGAAATAGTTTATACTCGTATACCTTATTGGAGTACTTTTTATGTCCGAATGAACCGAACCGGCCTAATAATGAGCCAAAAAAGGCAGTAATTAGGCTCAAAAAAAATCTTCCGACCCTTCCGAATGTGTGGGAGAGGAAAGAATAAACAAAGGATTGAACCCTCGGTCGATTTGAAGTCGTTTCGATACTCGATTCAGCTTCAATTTGAATTCTGGTTCAAATCTGGTTCAAACTGGTTCAACCTGGTTCAGGGCTGGTTCAGGACTGGTTCACGACTGGTTCAGGACTGGTTCAAGACTGGTTCAGACTGGTTCATCCTGGTCTGGTCTGGTTCAGTCTGGTTTGGCCTGGTTCAGCCTGATTTGGCTTGGTTCAGCCTCCTTTGAACTGATTTAGACTGGTCTGGTCTGGTTCAACCTGGTCCGGTCTGGTTTAAGACTGGTTCACCTATAAAAGAGTTCTTTTTCTCCTCCTCTAGGGCCGGCCCCCCCTTTGTCCTCTTTTTTGCTTTTCTCTTCCCTCGTGCATCTTTTCTCCCTCAAATCATCACAATTGTCTTAGATCCATCCTTCCTTTTGATCTTAGACTGAAAAATACCTCAAAAATATTCATATAAAAATTTCTCTCAGGCCCCTCGAGCACGTGGTTCGAGCCTCTTTCAAGATCTAATTTTTTGTCGGATCATCGAGCTTTTCCTCAGGTAAATCCTCCATAATTTTGGTATATTTCATGTTTAATTTAGTACATGAATTTGTGGGATTGCATATGAGGGTTAGGGTTTGTGATTTGATGCCTCGAGCTCATCCTTCAGGGGGTAAAATTTGGAGGTCTAAAGGATTTAATTATAATAAAGAGGGGATAAATTTTTAGGGTTAGAGTTTGTCACCCTAACTAAAATTTATTTGTATCTGACCCCTTGATTTACTTTGCAGATCATCATGTCGCGCATCCCGAGAGGTCGTTCCCCTACTATGTTGGCTGATGGCGTGCTTCCCTCGTATGCTGGTGAGCTCTTTTTGGTGTATTTACAGATTAGTCCTTTACCCCCTGTAGGCGTATAAAACTGCCTATGGGTCCCTTAGCACAGCTCAACACGGTGATTCGACAAACCAACGAACCATCGGGCGACATATCCAAACACGAGCGTTAGTCCACAACATCGAAGCCAAGTGACACGCAACGAAGCAGATTAACGAGGCGACGAGGCTAACGAATCGTACGCAAGCAACAGAATGCATCCATTCGCGTGCGGAATCAAGCTAACGGTTCGGTGAGTCAAAGAGTCATCCAACCGTAGAACGGATTCGAACTCGAACACCGAAGTGGAGTTACTGCCAAATCGGGATCCGGACCTCCAAATCAGAGTTCAGATGAACGACAAAGCGGATTTACTGCCAAATCAAGATCCGGACACCAAATCAGAGTCCAGATCAACAATAAAACTTGGATAAACCGCGAAACCATAAAACCGGACAACGGACGACACAGCGAAAGCCTATAAATAGGCTAGAGGGGCTCATTTGTTGAGGGTTGGAATTTTTGACGGCGAAGCTCTGCTGAATTGAGATCTGAACCTTGGAGACTTGAAGCTTTGAAGACTTGCTCTTTCAGATCCGGTGCTCGGCGATCGTCCACGTCAAAAGAGGCAGGAGTTCGAGAGGGATCGGATCTGAGATCTACGTGATTATACTCCGGATCAAAGCTTGGCCTTTGATCCCGAGAAGGCTACTATTTTCTTGGTGAAGTATTACCCCCCGGCTGTTATTTCCTTCGTGAGATAACACCCGTTATATCGTGTACATCCGACTGGATCTAGATCGCGCGGTGGTCCACGGATTAACCCCGGCGCAGGCGAAGAACCCACAAAAGCGAGTGACCGTAAAACAGGAGCTCGTGATTCGTTCAAGGAAAGTTGTAATTTTTATTTCTTTTGTTGATCTCGTTGTAACCGGATCTTATAAAAAGACCGGATCTTTTATAATCGAAAAACAGTTACTTGAGAGAACAATGAATTCAATGAAGAAAGCTACGATTTTTCCCGCGAACAATCTGGCGACCACAGTGGGAGCCAACGATCTCGCTGCCGACATCGTCGCGTTGCAGCCGCGGATCTCGATCTCGGTCGAGGAGGAGGTCTAGTATGAATTTGACCAGCAAAAGTTCGAGGAGTATCTGTCATCCTCGTCCGGATCCACCTCCCCTCGCAAGTCCAAGAAGTTCTCCTACAGGAGAAAAGTTCGTTGGTACGAAGAAGTACAGAACGCCAACGAAGCTCTCACCCCAGCTGACGCCAAAGTTGCGTCAGGGGAAGTTCCGCCGACCTCCAACCAGGTCAACCCTGTTCTCGCCGACGCCTCCACCGTTAAGGGCGTTGTGACTCTCTCGAAGAGAGCTCGCCAAAGGCGACGTCAATGCTTGGCGCGGCAACTCGCAAAGGCGATGGAGTCCACCGACGGAGTCCGCTATCACGCGGATCTGAAGAACAGGAGAGGCAAACAGCCTCAACGACCGATGAATGGCGACTCCTCCAAGCCGCCAACGAACGAATGGGTCCGTGTCAAACGGAATCGTTCGACACTCGAAGAGCGCATTCGCAAGCGCCGCGCACTGTCAGCGCAAGCATGGGCTCAAGTCCAGGAAGCCCGCAGGAGGCTACAGAAGGAAGTGGCCAAGAAACCACCACCAACCCGCCAAGTCTGGAGGCCAAAGTCTGAAGCTGCGATTCAGACTAAGGAGCAACCTTTGCAGCCTCCAACCAAAGTTCAACCTCCGGCGAACCAAGCCAAATCGATGAGAATTCCCATAGCTACTCTAGGAGATCATGCAGAATCATCCCGAAGAAAGAAGCCAATTTTGGAGCGCCTTGGTCCAATTCACGATAAGAGAGGCAAAGCTCCAGTTCAAGAACATTTGGGCCCGATGAAGAAGCCCCGAACGACTCAACATGCTGGGGGTCGCCACCACCTTCAGCACGACAAGGAGTTCAAGGCAGCTGCGCGCGCCAATTTGCGCATCGAAGTCCAGGAGCCCACTGAGAACTCACGCCCAAAAGGGCATGTCTCGAGGCGTGTGACTTTTGAAATACCGAAGAAGGCAGTCTGCCCTCAGAAGGAAACATTATCGTCTGATGACGATAACTTTATACCTGAGAAGTCGTGCCCACACACGATAGGTTACTTCGACTGTCAAGCTGACGAGTTGTACTATCGTGATGGGAGTACGAGAAAAACCAGGAAGAGGAGTCCTTGAGGACTAGAGACCCAATGCCCCTGTTCCAAACTCATTCGGGCAGTATTGTCGGAGTGCAACTGCACCAATACAGTTCCTGAAAGAGTTTTGGTTTTCAAAAGACTTAGTACCGAAACGCCAAAACCAAGGCCGAGGCGTTTCCGATGAAGAAGAATGGTGGTTGAAAATGGAGAATTTCCGAGGGTCACCACCAATATGACCAGCAAGGGGACATCGGTACGGGATAATCTCGAGTCGATTCTGAAAGCATCCCGGCCTATAACCCGTCTGCAGTCCGGAACCATCAAGCGAGCAACCTATGGTAGGGTTCGGACAAGACTCCCTTCAGAAGATGAAGAATCGGATGCCTGCTCTGCTGTCGCATCAGATAATACAGTATCCAGCGAAGGACAACCCCGCGAATCATTTATGATAAGCGCGGAACAAGTGGCCAAGATGCTCGAAGAAGCCATGGCTAAACAACAGGAGAGCTTCAAGTTCGAAATGCAGATGGCCATGCAGAATATGAGAGAAATGCATGACCAACAAATCCAAGCATTGACGAACAAGCAAGGCGAACCAAGTCGTCGTAACCAGGTTAATCTGGAAGATGAGGCTACAAATGCGAATGAAGCGCACAATGCCAATAATCCTCCCGTCAATGCAGGGGGTGGTAACGAGAATGCTAGCGAAAACACAGGTGAAAACATGAAGATTAAGAACCTCGAGAGCAAAATCAATACATTGATTTCCGCTCAAGAGACGAACAAAACAGGCATTCCTTGCCCATACCCAAGAGAATGGGAATCGATCCCATATCCGGCGAAGTTCAATCTAATTAACTTCACGCCGTTTAATGGGATGGGTTCACCTACTCAGCATTTGATTTACTTCAAATCGCACCTGGGAGTTATCTCTGGTAATGAGCCTCTGATGGTATGGTCCTTCGTTGGCACTCTTCGTGGAGCCTCCTTCGATTGGTATCGCCGCCTTAAGCCAGGAAGCATGAATAGCTGGGACGACATGGAAACTAAGTTCCTCGCTAATTTCTTCGACGACAACACCGAGATATCCATCGGAACGTTGCTCGACGAGAAACAAAAGGACGGGGAATTGGTTGACACCTTCGTAAAAAGGTTCTGGAACAAGGCGATGAACTGTCGAGACCTGATCACTGAGGAGTTCATACTCCAGACGTGCCATAACAACCTCGCATTGGACGTGTTGGAAGCAATGGGAATGGCACCGGCTAACACTTGGAAAGACTTGAAGGTGCGCGGTGAACAAGCCGAACGCTTCCTCCGAAGGAAGAAGGCCGAGAGGAACCGACCGACGGCAAGTATAAGAGTATAAACTGCTTCTTAAGACTCCGACAAGTATAAGAGTATAAACTGCTTCTTAAGACTCCGACAAGTATAAGAGTATAAACTGCTTCTCAATCCTCCGACCGGTATAAGAGGTTAAACTGCTCCCTGATACTCCAACATGTATATGAGTCTAAACTGTTTCATTTCTTTCACGGGAAGTTCCTGGAGAATTTTTATATGTAATATTCTTAAGGATAACCCGGTCATGTAACTGAGTACAATGTCGGACCCAGTTCCACAAGGGAAGCTGGGGGTGGATTATTCATGTATCGGGAAGTTCCCGAAAGAATACCACGGGTGATATTCTTAGGGATAACCCAATCACTATAAAAGTGATAAGTAAAACATCCACATTTAAACTCTAAAGGTTGGAATGTTTTCCATTATTGTTATCAAATTCACTAATTCTCATGAGTTATCTTGTTGAGATGAGATTCGATCCTTTTGACAGATTAATCTTTCCTCACAAAAATCCCCCACTGATCAAGTCAATTGATGGTGGGTCCACTAAATTTTCTGTCCGCCAATTCATGGCAATTTCCAAAGCTTGACGTGTTAAATCCTGATTACTTAACGTCAAAACCCTTCATCGAGTGGCCAGTACAAATCGGTATTTCTACTGCTACTTGTATTCCACTCTCTGTCTGTTCGGTCAAACCTTCCTACAGTTAGGACCACAATCAAAATCCTCTCTCGATTCCTCCAATGAACGAGAGGTCCACTTTCAAATCGAGTGATCAAACCTTCCTACAGTTAGGGTCATCTCAAACTCCTGCTTGGTCAAACCTTCCTATAGTTAGGATCAAAACCACAATTCACTCTCGATAAACGAGAAATTCATCTTTAGTTCGGTGGGTTATCTGAATCTTTTCGATTCTCGGAGTGGAGATCCCACTCTTAGTTTCACCTTTCCAGATTCTAGGGGTGGAGATCCCACCTCGAGTCTTCTTTCCAGCTGAAGATAGAATATAAAATTCTTCTTCCTCAGTGTCGGGAGATAGAATATAAAATTCTTCCTCCTATAGAATATAAAATTCTTCCTCCCCCATTTCGGGTTCGTCTTTGCCCTAAGAGAAGACACCACCTTTTTCAACTCCCAAAATCTGTGCCTCACAGGGACGGGGAATTTTATCCCGAATCCTAAGTAGGGATAAGTCAACGCCTAACACGCGTTGCCGGTTTAGTCTTTCACCGATTGAAGAAGACACCAGAATTCCAGTCTAGGAAGTTTATCCCGAATCCTAAGCAGGGATAAGTCTGCGCCTAACACGCGCTGTCGGTTTAGTCTTTTTCCGTAGAAAAAGACACCAGTGTTTGATTCTGGGGTATTCTATCCTGAAACCTAAGCAGGGATAAGTCTGCGCTTAACCCGCGCTACCGGTTAGTTCCTAACCGTTAAAAAGAACACTCGTCCGCATATTCAACATTGCGGCAGGTTGTTATTAATAACACCAAAATCCATGCCTTACACGCATGGGGAACGTTAAAAAGAACACCCGTCCACATATTCAACATTGTGGCAGGTTGTTATTAATAACACCAAAATCCATGCCTTACACGCATGGGGACTTTCATCCTGAATCCTAAGAAGGGATATGCCGATGCCTAACACGCGTCGCCGGTTTAGCCTTTTTCCGTAGAGAAAAGACACCAGGGTTCAATTCTGGGGTATTCTATCCCAAAGCCTAAGTAGAGATAAGTCTGCGCCTAACACGCGCTGCCGGTTTAGTCTTTCTCCGAAGAAGAAGACACCAGAGTTCGATTCTGGGGTATTCTATCACGAAGCCTAAGTAGGGATAAGTCAGCGTCTAATACACGTTGCCGGGTAGCCTATTCCCGTAACAATGGCGAAGTCTACGTATTCGAAGTCGTAGCAGCGAGTCTAAGGGAATTCATTCTGTTAGCACAACGTCACATGCGGAACGGATTTAGACAATCCGCATGCTAGCCCGACTCAAACGATAGTCGGTAAAGGCTAATCAAATCCGTTGAAGGCTAGGGATTAGCCAAAAATCCTAAAGTCAACGCCTAACACGCGTTGCCGGGTAGCCTGTTCCCGTAACAATGACGAAGTCTACGTATTCGAAGTCGTAGCATCAAGTCTAAGGGAGTTCATTCCTTTAGCATAACGTCACATGCGGAACGGACTTAAAACAATCCGCATGTAAGTCCGATTCAAACGGTAATCAGTAAAAGCATGTCAAATCCGTTGAGGGCTGAGGATTTGCCAAAAATCCTAAGTCAACGTCTGATACACATTGTTGTTTAGTCTTTTCACAGGAGAAAGACGAAGTCTACGTATTCAATATCGTAGCACTAAAAGGGTTAACTCTTTTAGCACAACGTCACATGCGGAACGGATTTAGACAATCCGCATGCTAGCCCGACTCAAACGGTAGTCGGTAAAGGCTTATCAAACCCGTTGATGGCTGAGAATTTGCCAAAAATTCTATAAATGCGAGTCATTGACGCATCAACTTTATGAGTTGGTTTCGTGACTTGAGCATCCTACGACGTTCGAAACCCTAAGGTCAACGCCGGTCAACGCGTAACCCTAGGTCAACCCCAGTCAACGCGTTGCGATCAAAAAGTCAATGTACGACGTTCAAAACCCTAAGGTCAATGCCAGTCAACGCGTAACCCTAGGTCAACACCGATCAAATGCGTTGCAATCAATACTCCGAAAAGTATACGGGTATAAACTGTTTCTTAATACTCCAATAAGGTATACGAGTATAAACTATTCCCTATTTTTTTTTTTGGTTGAGAAGTTTCTGGAGAATATTTTTCTAAAAAATATTCTTAAGGATAACTCAACAACACTACACCGGACAACGCATCAACGATCGATGGTCAGTTCTATGTTGAACCAGCAAGCACGAGCTAAAGATCAGAAAATCAGGAATCGACTTCAAGTTCGGAATTCCAACAACGGTCAGACAATAAATGCAGCACCGGAACCCTTACAGACATTCAACGAAGCACCGAATAGTCTGAAGGATTGAAGGAATCAAGAACAGAAGCCATTCCAAGGTCCCGTTACACCGACTGAAGGTTGGGACAATCATATCCACCAGACTCTTCTATAAAAGAACGAGGCTGAAATACTTTGGAGGGGGTATCTGTAGGCGTATAAAACTACCTATGGGTCCCTTAGCACAGCTCAACACGGTGATTCGACAAACCAACGAACCATCGGGCGACATATCCAAACACAAGCGTTAGTCCAGAACATCGAAGCCAAGTGACACGCAACGAAGCGGATTAACGAGGCGACGAGGCTAACGAATCGTACACAAGCAACGGAATGCATCCATTCGCGTGCGGAATCAAGCTAACGGTTCGGTGAGTCAAAGAGTCATCCAACCGTAGAACGGATTCGAACTCGAACACTGAAGCGGAGTTACTACCAAATCGGGATCCGGACCTCCAAATCAGAGTTCAGATGAACGACAAAGCGGATTTACTGCCAAATCAAGATCCGGACACCAAATCAGAGTCCAGATCAACAATAAAACTTATATAAACCGCGAAACCATAAAACCGGACAATGGACGACATGGCGAAAACCCGGGGAAAGAGCTCGGCACTAAGCCATCTAGGCGGCTCGTGAAGCCGCAGCACACCAATGTGGTGGCGACGGCCAAGTCTTAGCCACCACAAGGTGGTCGGCAGCCGAGCCACAAGTGGTGGTCCTCAGCAACGAGCCACCAAATGTGGCTCGGTGGCCGAGCCACCTTGGTGGCTCACGAGCCACCTCTAGGTGGCTCGTGGCCGAGCCACCTCTAGGTGGCTCGGCGCGCCACCAAGGTGGTCTGGGCCACCGCCGAGCCACCCAAGGGTGTGTTATCGAGGCCGAGCCACCCATGGTGGCTCGGTGGCCGAGCCACCCTATTTGGTGGCCGGCCACCTGTGCAAGGCACAGGTTGAGTGCCTATAAATAGGCTAGAGGGGCTCACTTTGTTGAGGTTGGATTTTGACGGCGAAGCTCTGCTGAATGAGATTCTGAACCTTGGAGTACTTGAAGCTTTGGAACTTTGAAGACTTGCTCTTTCAGATCCGGTGCTCGGCGATCGTCCACGTCAAAAGAGGCAGGAGTTCGAGAGGGATCGGATCTGAGATCTACGCGATTATACTCCGGATCAAAGCTTGGCCTTTGATCCCGAGAAGGCTACTATTTCCTTGGTGAAGTAGTACCCCCCGGCTGTTATTTCCTTCGTGAGATAACACCCGTTATATCGTGTAGATCCGACCAGATCTAGATCGCGCGATGGTCCACGGATTAACCCCGGCGCAGGCGAAGAACCCACAAAAGCGAGTGACCGCAAAACAGGAGCTCGTGATTCGTTCAAGGAAAGTTGTAATTTTTATTTCTTTTTTGATCTCGTTGCAACCGGATCTTATAAAAAGACCGGATCTTTGTAATCGATGGAATCAATGAAGAAGACGATTTTTCCTACGAACACCCCCATTTTGTTCTCCTTGGTGAGACAATCGGGAAGAGCCTTGATTCTCCTTGGTGAGGATCGACGCTTTAAAGATGGGTTTTGCTTGGTCAAAACCATATCTAAAAATAGATAAAGGGAGCGTTTTGACGCTGCATTGTGCCTTATAAGGCAGGGATATGTTTTTGATATATCCTACCTTATAAGTGCATAATGTGGCCAAATCGTCTCACCCTTTATAAGGCAGTGACTCTATCTTACCCCTTCGTAAGATGAGTTCAACTTCCTTTTATAATTGAAACTAACAAACACGTAATTGCTTGTTTTTAGTGGAATATCCCTCTAGAGCGTTCTCATCTCATGCAGTGGACGGACTGTAGGCATATAAAATTGCTTATAGGTCCCTTAATACAGCTCGGCACAAACCGACGAACCAACGAGGCGACGAGATCGACGAATCGCACGCAAGCAACGGAATACGTCCATTCGCGTGCAAGATCGGTTTCGGACTCCAACTCAGAAGCGGATTTACTGCCTAATCGGGATCCGGATTTACTGCCAAATCAAGTCACAACAAAGCGTCCGAACCAATCAACCGCACAACCCAATCAAGTCCAGATCAACAACGAAGCACAGAACTGGACAACGAACACAACGGCGCCACACCCGGACAAATCGGCCAAAGCCAAAACCACCCGAGTGGCTCGGCTAAAGCCGAGCCACCAAGGGGTGGCTCGGCCATGGCCGAGCCACCCCATGGTGGCTCGGCCAAAGCCGAGCCACCCCATGGGGTGGCCGAGCCACCCCATGGTGGCTCGGCGGCCACCGAGCCACCCTAGGGTGGCTCGGAGGCCGAGCCACCCGGAGGTGGCTCGGCCATGACCGAGCCACCCCAAGGTGGCTCGGCCATGGCCGAGCCACCCATGGGTGGCTCGCTTAGATCCCGAGACTTGGACGATTGTTTCCTTGGTGAAACAATCCTCCCCGGCTATTATTTCCTTGGTGAAATAATACCCGTTGTACTGCGTAGATCCGACCGGATCTAGATCGCGCGGTGGTCCACGGCAAACAACCCCGGCGCAGGCAAAGAACCCACAAAGCGAGCGACCGCAAAACAGGAGCTCGCGATTCGTTCGACACAAAAGGAGAAAAGTTGTAATCTTTGTTTATTTTTATTTGATTTTCGTTGTAACCGGATCTTATAAAAAGACCGGATCTTTTGTAACTCAAAAAGTTGTAACTCAAGATGACAATGGAATCAATAACAAAGAAAGACACGAATTTTCCAGCGAACAATCTGGCGACCACAGTGGGAGCCACCGATCTCGCTGCCGAGATCGGAGCGTCGCAGCCGCGGATCTTGATCCCAGTCGTGGAGGAGGTCGAATACGAGTTCGATCAGACCAAGTTCGAGGAATACCTTTCATCCTCGTCTAGATCAACCTCCCCCCGCAAGTCCAAGAAGTCCAAGTTCTCTTCCAACAGAAAGGTGCGTTGGTACGAAGAAGTTGAAGCTACCAACGACGACCTCATCTCGATTGACGCCAAAGTTGCGTCAGATGAGGCTCCACCAATCTCCAACCAGATCAAGCTGGTTCCAACCAATTCCTCCGTCACCAAAGGAGCGGTGACTCTCTCAAAGAGAGCCCGCCAAAGGCAACGCCAACGCTTGGCCAAACAATTCGCCAAAGCGATGGAGTCCACCGACGGAGTCCGCTACAACGCGGGTCTGAAGAACAAGAGAGGCAAACAGCCTCAACAACAGATGAACGGCGCCTCTTCCAAGCCGCCAACAATGGAATGGGTCCGTGTCAAACGGAATCGTTCGACGCTGGAAGAACGCATCCGCAAACGCCGCGCACTATCAGCGCAGGCACGGGCTCAAGCCGAAGAAGCCCGTAGAAAGTTGCAGAAAGAAGTGGCCAAGAAGCCGCCACCAACTCGCAAAGTTTGGAGGCCAAAGTCTGAAGCGGCAATTCAGGCTAAGGAGCAACCTTTGCAGCCTCCAACCAAAATTCAACCTCCGGCGAACCCAGCTAAGTCGCCGAGAATTCCCATAGCTACTCCGGGAGATCATGCAGAATCCTCCCGAAGAAGAAAGCCAGTCTTGGAGCGCCTCGGTCCAATTCCCGATGAGCGAAGCAAAGCTCCGATCCAAGAACGTTTGGGCCCACTAAGAAAACCCCGAACGAATCAACACGCTGGGGGTCACCGCTACCTCCAACATGACAAGGAGCTCAAGGCAACTGCGCGCGCTAATTTGCGCATTGAGGTCCAAGAGCCCGCTGAGAATTCACGCCCAAAAAGGCATGTCTCAAGGCGCGTGACTCTTGAAAGTCCAAGGAAGGCAATTCGCCCTCAGATGGAAACATTATCATCTGATAGTGATAATGTTATACCTGAGAAGTCGTGCCCACACACGATAGGTTACTCCGACTGTCAAAATGACGAGTTGTACTATCGTGCTGGGGGTACGAACAAAACAAGAAAAAGAAGCCCTCAAGGGCTCGAAACTCAGTGCCCATGTGCCAAGCTCATTCGGGTAGTACTGTCTCAATGCAACTGCATCAAGGGAGTCCCCGAGAGAATTTCAGTGTTCGAAAGGCTCGGCACCGAAACGCCAAAACCAAGGTATAGGCGTTTCCGGCAAAGAAGAACGGTGGTTAAAGACGGAGAATTTCCGAGGGTCACCGCCAACATGACCAGCAAAGAGACATCGACACAGATTGATCTCAAATCGTTTCTGGAAGCGTCCCGGCGTGTAACCCGTCTGCAGTCCGGAGCCATCGCACGAGGAACTTATGGTAGGGTTCGGACAAGATTGCCTTCGGAAGATGAAGAATCGGATTCCTGCTCTGCTGTCGCATCGGACAATACAGTGTCCAGCGAAGGACAACCCCGCGAGTCATTCATGATAAGCGCGGAAGAAGTGGCCAAGATGCTCGAAGATGCCATAGCCAAACAACAAGAAAGCTTCAGGTTCGAGATGCAGATGGCCATGCAGACTATGAGAGAGATGCATGAGCAACAAATCCAGGCGTTCAGGAACCAACAAGGTGAACCAAGTCACCGTAATCAGGTTGTTCAGGAAGAAGAGCACACGGATAGGGATGGAGCTCACAATGCCAATAACCCTCCCGTCAATGCAGGGGGTGGTAACGAGGATGCCAACGAGGATACAAGTGAAGACTTGAAGATCAAAGATCTCGAGAGCAAAATCAACACATTGATCTCCGCTCAAGAGACGAAGAAAACAGGCATTCCCTGTCCATACCCACGAGAATGGGAATCGATCCCCTATCCGGCGAAGTTCAGTTTAATCAACTTCACGCCGTTCGATGGGAAGGGTTCCCCCACTCAGCATTTGATTTATTTCAAATCGCACCTGGGTATTATTTCCGGCAATGAGCCTCTGATGGTGCGGTCATTCGTCGGCACTCTTCGCGGAGCTGCCTTCGATTGGTATCGTCGCCTCAAGCCAGGAAGCGTGAACAGCTGGGATGACATGGAGACCAAGTTCCTGGCCAACTTCTTCGACGACGACACCGAGATATCTATCGGATCGTTGCTCGACGAGAAACAAAAGGACGGGGAGTTAGTCGACACCTTCGTCAAAAGGTTCCGGAACAAGGCGATGAATTGCCGGGACCCGATCACAGAGGAATTCATCCTCCAAACTTGCCACAACAACCTTGCGTTGGACGTGTTGGAAGCAATGGGAACAGCACCGTCTGACACTTGGAAGGATCTGAAGGTGCGCGGTGAACAAGCCGAACGTTTCCTCCGAAGGAAGAAGGCCGAGAGGAACCTACCAACGGCTAATCCTCTGGACTCAAACTTCGCCTCTCGTGGTAAGGGCAAAACACCTGCAGCTACTGGTGGTGCTAATCAAGCGTCACAACAGAAATCCCGAAGGCAGCAAAAGACTTCGGGTCCGAGACTCCAAAGAGAGTATTCCTTCAAGGACGAAGACGTTCCAGCCATCTTCGAATCCCTCCTTGAAGGTAACAAGATCAAGCTACCACCTATCACAAATCAGGAGGAAGCTGACAACACTACGGACCCAAAGTACTGTGCATACCACAGGAGGGTCGTTCATCCCACCAAGGATTGCTTTTCTCTCAAGAATAGCATTCAGACCTTGGTTGAAGCCGGCGAGTATAAACTGCTTCTCAAAACTCCAAAGAGTATACGAGTATAAACTGTTTCTCAATCCTCCGACCGGTATAAGAGGTTAAACTACTCCCTGATACTCCAATAGGTATATGAGTCTAAACTGTTTCCCCACTTTTGATGGGAAGTTCCTGGAGAATATTAAGCTAATATTCTTAAGGATAACCCGGTTAGGTAACTGATAATAATGTCCAAACCAGTTCCGCAGAGGAAACTGGGGGTGGACGATTTATGTAACGGGAAGTTCCCAAAACCACAGCAATGTAATGAATAAGAACTCCTATTCAAATTTTCACCATGTCTGTGCACTCAAAACTCTCTCTATTAGAGTCTGGACATAAAATTCCCAATTGGTCAAACCTTCCTACAGTTAGGACCACAATCAAAATCCCCTCTCGATTCCCCCAATGAACGAGAGGTCCTCAAATCGAGCGATCAAACCTTCCTACAGTTAGGATCGTCTCAAATCTCCCAATTGGTCAAACCTTCTTACAGTTCCACCGATCGAGAGGTCCACCTTCAATTCGAGTGATAAACCCTCTCTACAGTAGTCTGGACATAAAATTCCCAATTGGTCAAACCTTCCTACAGTTAGGACCACAATCAAAATCCCCTCTCGATTCCCCCAATGAACGAGAGGTCTTCAAATCGAGTGATCAAACCTTCCTACAGTTAGGGTCACCTCAAATTCCCAATTGGTCAAACCTTCCTACAATTAGGACCACAATCAAAATCCCCTCTCGATTCCTCCAATGAACGAGAGGTCCACTTTCAAATCGAGTGATCAAACCTTCCTACAGTTAGGGTCACCTCAAACTCCTGTTTGGCCAAACCTTCCTACAGTTAGGGTCAAAACCATGATTCACTCTCGATAAACGAGAAATTCATCTTTAGTTCGGTAATCAAACCTTCCGACAGTTAGGGTTATACGAATCTTTTCGACTCTCGGAGTGGAGATCCCACTCTCAGTTTCATCTTTCCGGATTCTGGGAGTGGAGATCCCACCTCGAGTCTCCTTTCCAGTTGAAGATAGAATATAAAATTTTTCTTCTTCATTGTCGGGAGATAGAATATAAAATTCTTCCTCTCCCATTTCGGGTTCGTCTTTGCCCCAAGAGAAGACACCACCTTTTTCAAATCCCAAAATCTGTGCCTCACAGGTACACGGAAGTTTATCCCGAATCCTAAGCAGGGATAAGTCAACGCCTAACACGCGTTGCCGGTTTAGTCTTTTTCCGAACAAAAAGACACCAGAGTTCGATTCTGGGGTATTCTATCCTGATAAGTCTGCGCTTACCCCGCGCTGCCGGTTAGTTCTTAACCGTTAAAAAGAACACTCGTCCACATATTCAACATTGTGGCAGGTTGTTATTAATAACACCAAAATCCATGCCTTACATGCATGGGGAATGTCATCCTGAATCCTTGTTTGTGGAAAATTTGTAGTAAAAAGACAATGAAGGAAAATTGATTTGTATTCCTTTAATCTCAGTTACAATTGGATTTCCTGATTACAAAAGAGAAGAGAATGATCTGGATTCTCTCCTTTGTTTAAATCTGGGCTCTTCACGGTGGCCGCGTCGAGTTTGCTTCTCGTTGACGATCCGATGTCTTGTTTCACTGGAACGTGGTCTTCTTCTCACGATTTGACGTTGTGGAGAACTTGCGTGGCAAGTTTGAAACTCTGGACGAGTTGATAACTCTGAATGAGTTGGAAACTCTTGAAAAAGAGTTGATTTGAACCGAGAATCGGTTCTCAAGCCAAGGATGAAGAAGCTCTTGTTGCAGATCTCCCAAGCTCCAGAAATGCTCTAAGGATCCTGTTGACGAGCCAAGAAGTTCCAACCGACCGCCCTTAACTGAATTGATTTTTTGTTATTTATAGGGGATTAAGGGGTGTAACCACCTCCTTAATTCGCTCCTAAGTGGGGCCAATGGGATGTAACCGCCCCCTTAAATCACTCCTGAGTGGAGTTGTGATCCCCTCAGATCGTGGGAAACGGTTTTGGAACCGTTCAGCTCGTGTTTGAATGAGTCAAACGCAGGCCAACATTCTGATGCGAATTCTGCGTTCAAACACAGTGTTTGGAACCTCAGACGCAACAATTTGGAAGCTGCGTTGGCATCTTGTTGGAAGCTGCGTTTGGCGGCGATTAGAGCTGCGTTTGGTAGCGATTAGAGCTGCGTTTGGCAGCGATTTGAGCTGCGTTGGGCAGCGGTTGGGAGCTGCGTTGGACAGTGATTAGAGCTGCGTTCAGCTGCTGATTTGAGCTGCGTTCAGCGGCTGATTTGAGCTGCGTTCAGCGGTT
>NC_033797.1:89110290-89118785 GCF_001876935.1 Asparagus officinalis | reverse complement strand
GGCGTTTCGGTACTGAGCCTTTCGAAAACCGAAGTTCTTTCGGGGACTGTCTTGATACAGTTGCACTCAGACAATACTGCCCGAATGAGTTTGGAACAGGGGCATTGAGTTTCTAGTCCTCGAGGACTCCTTTTCCTGGTTTTACTTGTACCCCCAACACGATAGTACAACTCGTTTGCTTGAAGGTCGGAGTAATCTATCATGTGTTGGCACGACTTCTCAGGTATAATGCTATCGTCATCAGACAACAATGTTTCCTTCTGAGGGCGAACTGCCTTCTTTGGGCTTTCAAAAGTCACGCGCCTCGAAACATGCCTTTGTGGGCGTGAGTTCTTGGCGGGCTCCTGGACTTCAATGCGCAAATTGGTGCGCTTAGCTGCCCTGATCTCTTTGTCATGTTGAGGGTGGCGGCGACCCCCAGCATGTTGAGTCGTTCGGGGCTTCTTTATCGGGCCCAAACGTTCTTGAACTGGAGCTTTGCATCGCTCATCAAGCAGTGGACCGAGGCGCTCCAAAACTGACTTCTTTCTTCGGGATGATTCCGCGGGATCTCCCGGAGTAGCTACTGGAATTATCGGCGATTTAGATTGGTTCGCTGGAGGTTGAACTTGCATCGAAGGCCGCAATGATTGTTCCTTAGTCTGAATCGCCGCTTCAGACTTCGGCCTCCATACTTGACGAGTTGGTGGCGGCTTCTTGGCCACTTCCTTCTACAGTCTTCTACGGGCCTCTTAGACTTGAGCCCGTGCCTGCGCTGATAATGCGCGGCGCTTGCGAATGCACTCTTTAAGTGTCGAACGATTCCGTTTGAAACGGATCCATTCATTCGTTGGTGGCTTGGAGGAGTTGCCATTCATTAGTTGTTGAGGCTGTTTGCCTCTCCTGTTCTTCAGATCCGCGTTATAGCAGATTCCGTTAGTGGACTCCATCGCCTTTGCGAATTGCCGCGCCAGGCATTGACGTCGCCTTTGGCGGGCTCTCTTTGAGAGAGTCACTACCCCCTGAGTGACGGAGGAGTTGGCCAGAACAGGCTTGACCTGGTTGGAGGTCGGTGGAGCTTCACCCGATGCAACTTTGGCATCAATTGGGGTGAGATCTTCGTTGGTATTCTCAACTTCTTCATACCAACGGACTTTTCTCCTGGAGGAGAACTTCTTGGACTTGAGGGGGGAGGTGGATCCGGACGAGGATGACAGATACTCCTTGAACATTTGTTGGTCGAATTCATACTCGACCTCCTCCTCGACCGGGATCGAGATCCGCGGCTGCGACGCAACGATCTCGGCAGCGAGATCGGTGGCTCCCACTGTGGTCGCCAGATTGTTCGCGGGAAAAATTGCTTTCTTCGATTCCATTGATTACTTTGTTAACAGTTTCTCGGTTACAAAGATCCGGTCTTTTTATAAGATCCGGTTACAATAAAATCAAAAGAAGATGAAAATTATAACTTTCCTTATTTGTCGAACAAATCGCGAGATCTTGTTTTGTGGTCTCTCGCTTTTGTGGGTTCTTCGCCTGCGCCGGGGTTAATCCGTGGACCACCGCGCGATCTTGATCCGGTCGGATCTAAACGGTATAGCAGGTGTTATCTCACGAAGGAAATAACAGCCGAGGGTACTATTTCACCAAGGATATAATAGCCTTCTCGGGATCAAAAACCAAGTTTTGATCCGGAGTATTACCGTGTGGATCTCAGATCTGATCTCTCTCTCTCGAACTCCTGCCTTTTCTGACGTAGATGCTCGCCAAGAACCAGATCTGAAAATGTCTAAGTCTTCAAAGCTTCAAAACTCCAAGATTCAGTTCTCAATCCGGCAGAGTTTCGGCGAGCCACCCTTGGGTGGCTTGGTTTTGGCCGGGTGTTCGCCGTTGTGTCCGTTGTCCGATTTCGCGGTTGATCAGTTTATCCGAGTTTCGTCATTGATCTGAACTCTGATTTGATAGTCCGGATCCTGATTTGGCAGTAAATCCGCTTCGGTGTTTAACCTCGTCGCCCGATGCTTCGTTGGTTTGTCGAATCGTCGTGCCGAGCTGTGTTAAGGGACCTATAAGCAGTTTTATACGCCTACAACCTCCTCAACTCCTTTTCGGTTCCACCGAATTTTTACCAAAGGAAAACAACTTGTTTCTAAATTTCTTGTCTCTCTAGCAAGAATACAAACTAGGATTTTAATCATAGACAAAACATCCTGAAATTAAATCTCCGGTGCGTTCAACATTCGTTGTTGCTCTTCATCATGTAAGTGCTTCTTAAGCATAGAAACATGAGTACACGAATTTCTTATGTACACTAGTCATCGATGCTGGAAGGTCTAGTCTATATGTAACAGCTCCAATAAGCTCCAAAGTCTGAAATGGTCCAACATACAACATATCTCAGCTCAAGTTTTCCCCGCCTTCCGAATCGCTAAACGTCTTTCATAGATGGTACTTTCAGCATAACTAACCCTTCAAATCTGAAATTCCAAAGGTCTTCATCTCTTATCTGCATAGCTCTTTTGCCGACTTTGAGCAGCTAGAATCTGTTCTCTGATCAATGTTACTCTCTTAGTAATCTGTCTCATAAGCTCTGGCCCAAACATTAAACTATCATTAGGCTCTACCTAACATATAAGTGATCTGCAAGACCTCCCGTACGATGCTTCATACGGGGCCATACCAATTGTCGCTTGATGACTGTTGTTATAAGCGAACTCTATTAGCGGAAAATGATCCCCCTAACTGTCTTGAAAGTTAATGACACAAGCCCGCAACATGTCCTCCAACATCTGATTTACTCTCTCCGTCTGACCATCCGTCTGCGGTTGAAAATACACTACTGTAAGATAAATCTGTTGCCAACGAGTCCTGGAAACTCTTCCAAAAATGCGGAATGAACACTGAACCTCAATTCGATACCATCGTATCTGGAACTCCATGAAGTCGAATAGTCTCCTGAATAAATATCCTCGCATACGTCTCAACTGTATAGTTAGTCTTCAATGGAAATAAAATGTGCTGACTTCATTAGGCTATCCACTATCACTTAAACAGAATCATTCTCTTCCTTTGACTTCGACAACCCTACGATAAAGTCCATAGAAATATCCGCCCACTTCTATTCCAAAATAGGTAAAGGCTGAAGTGTTCCTGCTGTTCTCTGATGTTCCGCCTTCACTTGCTGGCAGGTAAGACACTTAGCTACATACTCTTAAAATCTTTCTACGCATATCATTCCACCAAAAGTGTCTATTTAGGTCTTTGTACATCTTTGTGGTCCTTGAATGTACTGTGTACAGAGTACGATGTGCTTCATCTAATAACTCCCTCTTAAGCTCTGCAATAGCTGGCATAAATAGTCTATCCTTCTTCCGTGGACCTCTATTTGTCCCAATGGCCTAATTAGTCTTAGGCTATTTGGTAATCTCCTTCTTATGGATTTGTATCCAAGAGTCTTCCAACTGAGCTCTGACCACTCCGTTACTCCAAGATGGCTGCACTGACACAGCTCCTAAAAATGCACTGGTTCCATAAATCTCTGTTCTAAAAATCAAACTGGCTAAGGGTAAGAAGATCTCTATATAATGAACACCTCAAAGCTGTAACCCGATGTCGACGCTTCCTACTCAAAGCATCTGCAATGATGTTCGCCTTCCCGGGATGATACTGAATCGCGAACTCGTAATCCTTGATAAACTCGATCCATCTCCGCTGTCTCTGGTTAAGTTCCTTCTGAGAAAAAAGATACTTCAGACTCTGATGGTCTATGAACAATTCAAACTGCACTCCATTCTAGTAGTGTCTCCACACCTTCAGCGCGAATACTACCGCTGCTAACTCTAAGTCATGAGTGGGGTAGTTCTGCTCAGTTACCGCGAGATATACGCTACTACCCTATGATTCTGCATCAAGACGTTTCCTAAATCTACCAATAATGCATCTGCATAGACCACAATTATCCTGGATTATCTTCTTGTAATACCCGGCTAAACCCAAAAAGCTTCGAATCTCTGTCACCGTCTTCGGCGGTCCCCAATCAAGAACTACTATAACATTAGCCGGATCCACTGCTATGCCCTCTCTGCTGATGACATGGCCGAGAAATCTGACTTCTAAAAACCAAAACTCGTATTTGCTGAACTTAACATATAACTGATGCTCCTGTAGAGTCTGCAAAGCATTCCGAAAATGCTGTTCGCGTTCTGCCTCCGATCTCGAATATATGATAAGGACGGTTACAAACTAGTCCAAGAAGGGACGGAAAACCCGATTCATCAAATCTATGAATATCACGGGTGCATGAGTCAATCCAAACGGCATAACCAGAAACTCGAAAGATTCACATCGAATCAGGATAAATGGCTTTGGGAAAATATATTCGTCTCCCGAACTCGCAACTACAATAACCCAAATCAAAGATCAATCTTTGATTAAAAAAAATTTACTGCACTCTGCACAGCTTGTAAAACCCCGATAATTTATAAATAATAAAATTAATGTGCGATAAATTATGATGTGTGGATATTTAGTATGATAAATATCATTTAATGGTATATGAGTATAATACCATGTGTTTTGAGTATGAAAGAGTTCATACATGAGAGAGAATAGGGTTGAAACATGCACACATGGCCAAAAGCATAGAAACTGGAAAATCCCAGTCCGGTCAACCGCCGCGGTCGACCGCAGCCCGGTCGACCGCGAGACCTGCAGTCTGTTTTTCTCCTGTTTTGAGTTGGTTTCGGATTTCTAAATCCATATTCGTTTTCCCCTGATATATATATGAGTTTTTCCAGTTTTCCTAAGAACCCTAACAGCCACCAAAACCCTCCAAACCCTAGTTTGATTTCTTGGAGAAGATTTAAGGATTTCAAGTGGATTTTCGGGTGATTCTTGGCTTTTGGAGTAGATATCTTTTTCAACCTTGCTTCTAACACGTTTTTCGGCAATCAAAGGTGAGTATCATCTCTGCTAATCCCCCTCCTACTTTTCAAAACGTTTTTAAAGAGTTTTTAGCATGTTTTGTAGAGCCAAAACGAATAGATTATGTATAAAAGACAATTTCTTTTGTATTATATGTATAAAGATTAGGTCTTTCCATGCTAAAAAGGTTGAGAACGTTTTTACAGATGTGATTAAGATATGATGATGATTTTTAAACATGGTTAATCTAAAGAAAAAAAGTTTAATTTATTGTTTTGAGCTTTTATGCATGTTTTAGGGTTTTGAATATAAATCTAATGCATAAAATCATGTTTATTGTTGTTGAGTTATTTCCAGATGTTCATATCTACTGTAGCATATTTCCATACAAGTTTTATGAAGATTTAATCATGTTTGAATCACAAAAACATGACAAGAACACGACATACACAAATAACATGAGAATCTGGAAATATGGTTCACGGTCGACCGTCGCGGTCGACCGCATGCAGGACAGAGACCTGGGTAGTCTCTGGAGGCCGTCGCGGTCGACCGCCACGGTCGACCACCACGGTCGACCGCCAGTCTGTTTTTGGCTGTGCATGTTTTTGAAGGTTGTATTTGATTTGTCGATCAAATTTCTCGATCTTGTGATGATAGACTACGATGTTATTCGACTGTTAAACACATGGGATGATGGTGAATTTTAGAGGTGGACACGCACACCGAGATTGGTGCATGTATGTTAGATTGTATTAGAATTTCACACTTTCGACATGAGTTAATTTGATAAACACATATGAATAATGTTATTCTATACGTATCCGGAAATAGGGAGATGAAACCTATTTACCGCAGAACGATTGAGTAAGAGTATTACAATAGTATCGTTGTTGCATGTATCCGGAATAGGAGAATAATAATCCTATTGCCGCAGAGCATTTGAGTAATGAGCATTACAAAAGTATCGCTATAGCACAAGATGATGCACACATAGATAATTAATTAGCTGTAAGCTTCACTTCCATGATAGATTACCCGCGAGTAGGGTATTTCCTTTGAGATTTTGATGTACCCGTTATGAACGACAGATATATTTTGTTTTAGTAATTGTTGATATCCTCTTATTATAGAGCAGGTCACTCGGACGTAGTTCGAGATGAGATGGTTTTTCTTTGTGTGGGAGATTGGGGTATTTATAATTGATTAATTACTTTTCATTAATAGAGAGTAATATGAATGATTTAATATATGTATGTACTGACTTTATTTTCTTATATACTCCTACCCCTTCCCTTAGGGAGAGGTAGTGATGATCTCGCTAGCTCTTTGACGCTCATTGTTTTCCCCCCTTTTCAGGCAGCGAGTCAGGCGCACGGAGAGTCGCAGGTTGATGGGACATTTTAGTTGTCCATTTAGCTATTTATTAAATTTTATAGTTATCGCAGAACTCCACATGTAGTTGATTACTTTCAGACTCCAGATTAGTATTTTATTTCATAGAGTTGAGAGCTATTGTAAGACTTTGTTTTTTTTTGACTCATTGTATTTGAGATTCAGTTCAAACTCAGAGAAATGTTTATCGTATTCCAGTTGGGCTCATTATTGATATTCTTATGCTTCTTCTGTGTTTATCCAGTGTTGTTCTATTTCTATTTTTGCCTGTCTGTACCTTCACCTATTTATTATTTCCACTAGAGAGATAGTGATTGTGATGGTGAAACTTATCATAGTATGGTGGTTGGTGCTTGGCAGGTTTGACAATCCGGGTTTCACCTGGGACTGCAGCCTTGTGTGAACCCTGGGGCGTCACACAGCTGATCGAACAAGTCATAAATCCTACCAAATCCGGATAGTGAACTTGTTCACATTATAAAAATCTACACATAATCATAGTTACCGTCCTCATTCTCCCGAAGAGGATCAGTGTTCCCATAAATAAAAAGATACTCTAGAGAATAATAATCTAAAATAATAACTCATCTATCTAATTCTATCTGTAGCTCCCTCGTCTCATTAGGTGCCGTATGATAAGGTGCTCGAAATTTCAGTACTGTGCTCACCTGCAGCTCGATGCAGGAAACAACCTCTCTCACTGGAGAAAATCTAGGCATGTCCTGAAAGACATCCTGATACTCTGAGACAACTCCGGTCTCACACAAATCGGCACTCTGATCCCTCAGCATCACCTACTCGACTTATACCAGAAATGACCCACATTCCGGTCACCCTGTGAGGTTGCTACTATCTTTACAAATCCAACGAATGCTCACAAGCTGATTGTTTCAGTAAAACAGTCGATACTAATATGGTATGATTTTAGCTAATGCATACCAAGAATGAATGTCGAAATTTGACATCATCAACACGATCAACCTAATGACTAACTCAGACTCGTCTAGTCTGATGCCATACCTCCTATAGATAGAAGGGACACTCCACCTAGAGGAGTAGAGACTGACAATTGAAAATCTAAGGAATATGCTACAAGCTGAAACCTATGAGCGAAGGTATGAAAGATAAGAGATAAACGAATTTCTTAAACCAAACTAGATCCGAGCTGAAAAGGAAATCACGAAGAAAGCTCCGCTCGTAGCCTGATCACGCGGTACAGCTGAATAGACTCTGCTGGGTAATGCAAATCTGGCCTACTGGTCCCTAAATCCTCGGATTAACAAGTAATACCTCTATTTTCCCACTGCTGGCCGAAATTATAACTCTGAGACTGTCGACCGTGACCTCTATCATGCTAGCTGATGTACTGCGACAATTCTTTCGTTCTTTGTTCAATCTTGTTGTGATTGAATCATGTTCTCCGAACTTTGTGCTACTTTGGTGCTCTCAAATTATATTGTGCTCCTTTCTTCTGTTGTCCTTGTTCCTGGGGTAAAATCATTCTCCCGCTGCTAGGTTTCTTTAGATTCTGCAATAGTTCTCTTGTCATTGTCATTGTCACTATTCTGGTTTTGTTTTCTTCCTTCACCACGGGTATATCTCTTTGCTTCACTTAAACTAGCTCTAACTGCTTGTTTAGGTAGTGACAAAAATTTCTCCCGAATAGGTGATAAATGCTGCCCCATCAAAATTCTGGATGTCGTTGCTATCCTCCAGTGATTTCCTTAATGCTGAATACATCTAACTCTTGCTTGGTACTAAGTCGACGTTTAAGAAATTTTCACATACTTCTTCCCTTTATAGGTTGCAATTGAAATTGGGGAGCCTTGAAACTCTGGTGCTCTCATGGTCTGATATCTATCTTTTTTTTTTAAAACCTCCTGCTCTGCGGTTCTATCAACAGCTGGTTGTAGTGGTGTACTCTTTGGTATTACTTCTTTACTTCCACGATGGGTACAATGGGTGGTGAATCTCTTGAAGGTGGTGTTGCTGACAGAAACGGATACACCTCTTGCTCCTCGAGTATTGTAAGATCTTGCTGCTAACGACGCCATGAAGTCGATCAAATACTATGGAGCCTGCTGCGACTCGGCTCTGCATACCCAGCTCTCCAGGTACGAGTTTTACCTCGACCATATCCTCGCTTTGATATTTATAATATCAAAAGGAGAGCTTAATTTTCAAAGTAATTGAGAAAG
>NC_033797.1:89084089-89110276 GCF_001876935.1 Asparagus officinalis | reverse complement strand
ATATATATATATATAACGTATCACCATACGAATTCATAACACATAGTATTCACGCAAATACTTTCAATCGAAATAAAATAGTTGTCATAAAAAAAATATCCTCAATTTTTGAGATATACGTCATTCATACTAGGAAATCCTTAGCGGACTCTATACATAAATCCTAAGAAACTCTAACCTAGCTCCACGACTCGACACAGGATGATCCTCAGGATACTGGAACTAGAGCTGTGATACCAACTGTGACGCCCCTAGGTTCACACAAAGCTGCAGTCCGAGGTGAAACTAGGAATGTCAAATCTGCCATGCACCATACCGTGCAATAACATGTTTCACCATCATAATTACTATCTCTCTAGTGGAATCAACAACAGGTGTAGGTACAAAGCAAGTAAAAGATTTTACAATAAATACATGATGAAATGATAGATCTCGAATTAATACCTCTCATCAACCAAATAAGTTGGAATACATAGTCAATGTCTGAAATGAATAATAACAATCTGGAGATCTCAACATGTCTCAAAATACAGAACATCTGATACATGAAATAAGGCACACAGCCTTTACAACTCTAGAATATAAATCTCTCACGTCAAAAAAAAAAGTCTCGAGTGGAGTACAAAATGAAATACATCTAATAAGAGGATAAACGGCGCTAATAAAAATCACCCTCAACCTGCGACTCTCCGGGCTCCGGGCTCGTTACCTGAAAGGGGGAGGGACAACGAGCATCAAAGCGCTAGCGAGCAACATCACAACCAACCCCAAGGGATAGGGCTCGTTGTATATAAAAATACAGTTAATACATAAAAATATAAAATCATTTGTACTAACAATAGTGGGTTTTAGTACTTAGGAAATTACAACACGAGCATAGGTACGTCGAGCGAAATAATCCAAATAAGAAAACCCTCATGTATATACCTTGTATCTCAAATTGTAAATCCCAAAATACTAAACCCGAGGTTTAACACTAGAAATAATAAAGAAAAGAAAACAAACCCATCTCTACCGATACAATTTAAACATGTCAAAGCTACAATAAATGTCATGTCCCGCCTAGGTAGCTATCATGTCCCAGCCTCATATAATATGTTGTGTTCCAAACTCGGTTAAGAAACATACTCAAGGTTTAGCAATTATCCAACATAAGACTGTAATGGATTATAGTCCAACACGAGGACTTTAATGGATTATAGTCCAACACGAGGAATGTGTATATGAACCATGCAATACTAATAGTAAAGGTATACATATTCTACTCTTGTGCATTCCTCGCTGTACAGATCTAAGCTTGTGTCAGAAAAGTCATCTTATATGTGTAGATGAAATCATAAATACTGCAATTTAATACCCGATAAACAAGGCAACTTCTCATGTTCAAAAAAAAAATAAACAGAACCCTCGATTATATATGAACACTTTATGAAAGTATAAGCATAGTAGGTGATTAAGCAGAAACACAAACAAAATAGGAAAAACTCCGATGAGTCGACTCATAATCAGCTATGAGTCGACTCATGACTCATGAGTCGACTCATAAACTGACGAGTCGACTCAGCAGACACTTATGAATAACAGGAATTGACTTCGTGAGTCGACTCATGAGCTGAAAACTAGATATTTCACAACTGCAACTCGTCATCTCGTTCCATACTTCCACTACACTGATTTACACCTCCATAATTATCAATTCTAAACTATGAGACAGTGAAAAAGAATTCATATCTAGCCTGAGAAACGAACACTTACATGTTAGATCTAACATTTAACCCCTAAACATGAAAGATGGCATTTAAACAAATAAAACTCATATTTTCATTTCTTTAAATAAATTCCCAGATCGGGGTTTTCATCAAAAACTTGTTGGTGGGGGTTTTAAAATCTAAAACACATGATTTCTAGCATTTACACTAATAAGAACATTGATTTATACTTGAAAATAAGTCTTAGGCTCAATAAAACTCATGAAAAACGTTTATAAACTGATAAAAACATGGGAGAGAGATTGGACGAGATGCTACTCGCCTCAGATGTGTTGAAGAACGATTCCCCTCACTGCAAACCACAAGGAGCTGCTGAAATCCCCCGAAAATCTCCCAAAAACGCCTAAAAACAAACTAGGGTTTTGAAGGGGAGAGGAGGCTTGGGTTTCTCTGGGGAGAACTAATGAAAAGAGGTGTTTTCGGGTGGAGGAGAATATATATGAACAGTTAAAACCCGACCCGAAACCCAAACAAACCCGATTCACAAAAACCAAAAAACCCTCGATGAGTTGACTCATGACTGTCATGAGTCGACCCATGACTCATGGGTCGGCTCATAAGATAATGAGTCGACTCAGTAGAGACTTATGACAATAGGAGTTAATATCATGAGTCGACTCATGATAGTCATGGGTCGACTCAACCTGATGAGTCGACTCATGATGAGTTATGGGTCGACTCATGAGCTAAAAACTGTGTTCTTCGACTCTGCTGCACATGATATGCAAATTTGCAAACTCAACCTCATAACTGATGCATATATACATTCTCATAAGCTCAAAACGCTAGTTTTCATGCACAACCATGTTATAAAGGTATTTACCATAAATAAATATTATTTTTCACTAATAATCACATATATAAATTATCAAAATCTACGGGGTCTTACAGAAGAGGGAGAGGGATATGCACGTGATTGGGGTTGGTTTGGGAAAGAAATCAAAAGGATAGGGAGTGATTAGGGGATTGATTGGGGAGTTTATGGACATAATTCACAAGAGAATATTAAGGGAAGCGAATAATGGGATTAAGCATGGGGTAACATTATAAACCAAAAATTAGTAATATTAACAAAATACTTACGTAACCAATTACCCAAAATTAATTAATCACTATTATTATACATTATTAAAATCATAGAAGATTGAGTAAATTTTAATACTCTTTTAAAAATAATAATTAAATATTTAAAAATAATAGAAAACTATTTTAACTAGTATTAAATTTTACGGTCATTATATCCTACTCCTCTTAAAACAAATTCCGTCATTGGAATTAAAATGACAAGGACGAAATATAAAGATAGATTCAATTCAACTCATATAAGGTTCAAAATATATTGCATATCCATAAATGAGAAAAGTCATACAAGGCGAATTAAAATAAGATACAAGATATGATAGCTAAGATTCAGTAAATAAATGAGGGTATCGCTGTCACATCTCAGACTCAATTTCCCAAGTCGACTCTCCAGGAGAATCTGGGTGCCACATCACACGAACAAGTGAAACGGTCTTGTTCCGGAGGGTCTTCTCCCTTCGGTCCAGAATCGCCACTGACTACTTCTCGTATGTTAAATCGGATCCCACCTCAATCTTCGATAAATCTACGACTTGACTCGGATCTCCGACGTATTTTCGCAACTGAGAAACGTGGAATACGTTATGTACTCCAGCCAGGACGAGTGGTAATACAAGTCGGTACGCCACTTCTCCCACTCTTTCTAATATGTCGAAAGGTCCCACATATCGTGGACTCAACTTCCCACGCCTTCCAAAGTGAATGATGCCTCAGTTGGAGGAAATCTTCAGGAACACATGATCTGCTGGCTGAAACTTCAAATGCCGACGCTTTGCGTCTGTCCAATGCTTGAATCTGTCCTGCGCTATACGAAGTCGCTCTCGAATGATCCTGACTGCATCCACTGATCTTTCAATCAACTCTGGCCCAAAAATCTCTCGCTCACCAACATTGTCCCAACTCAATGGAGAACGGCAATTCCTGCCATACAATGCTGCAAAAGGGGTCATTCCAATACTAGCCTGGAAGCTATTGTTGTATGCAAACTCCACCAAATGTAGATGATCCTCCTACGACCCTTGAAAGTCAAGCATACAAGCTCTAAGCATATCCTCCAAAATCTGAATGGTCCTCTCTGACTGCCCATCGGTCTGGGGATGATAAGCTATGCTGAAACTGAGACTGGTCCCCAGACTCGCCAGCAAACTCTTCCAGAACTCTGAAGTAAATTGGGTATCACGATCTGAAATGATGCACACTGGAACTCCATGCAATCGCATGATCTCCTGCAATACGAGAGATTTACTAACACTCTTCGAAGGGAACTCATTGAAATATATAGAGATAAATGTTTTACCTCCATGTATCTCTAAGCAAGATGCTCCGTCGACTGTCCCACTCGGAAAGGAATAAAGTGAGCCGATTTGGTTAATCGATCTACGATCACCCAAACAGCATCATTTTGTCTAGTGCTTCAAGGTAAGCCAGTAACGAAGTCCATGGTGACATGCTGACACTTCTATTTTGGAATAGGCAATGGCTACAAAAGACCTGCGATGCGCCGATGCTCTGCCTTCACCTGCTGACATACAAGGTACTTAGCCACACTACGAGCAACATCTCTCTTCATACCACGCCACCAAAAATTCAGCTTCAGATCTTTATACATCTTCGTACCTCTAGGGTGAATAGAATATGGTGAACT
The DNA here is from genome assembly GCF_001876935.1 of Asparagus officinalis. Lineage (NCBI taxonomy): Eukaryota > Viridiplantae > Streptophyta > Magnoliopsida > Asparagales > Asparagaceae > Asparagus > Asparagus officinalis. The sequence continues at coordinate 89,105,782 of NC_033797.1, read as the reverse complement.
ATGAGCTTCCCGCAATATCTCCTCTCCAATATCTCCTCCTAGTACACAAATACGATTCCCAAACCGTAAGGATCCATCCTCATGAACAACAAATTCCGATCAAAGACCAGCCACTGCTAGCTCTCTACACTTCTAAAGAAATGGGTCACCTGCTTGTGCAGCCTTGATTCGTTCGATCAGTGTCGATTGAATCTAAAGATTCATCAAAGAAGCGGTGACTCCTGGAAGAAGAACTTCTATACTCATATCCCTCACTTCTTGCTGAAGTCTCCACTGAGCCGTGAGGGTCATGATTGCCAGCAAACGACTCAAAGTATCTGGTACCACATTGACCTTACCAGGGTGATACTGAAGATCAATGTCGTAATCCGCCATCAGCTCTAACCATCGGCGTTGCCTCACGTTAAGCTCCTTCTGAGTAAATATGTACTTCAAGCTCTTATGATCAGTGAACACCTTCACTTGCTCTCCAAACAAATAATGCCTCCAAAGCTTAAGGGTAAAAATCACAGCTGCCAACTCCAAGTCGTGGGTAGGATAATTCTGCTCATGCTTCTTCAACTGACGAGAAGCATAAGGTACCACATGACCATCTTGCTGAAGAACGCATCACAATCCTCTACCTGATGCGTCGCAAAACACTTCAAAGTTTCCACTCTTATCTGGTATCGTCAAGACCGAGGCCGATATTAGTCGAGACTTTAGCTCCTCAAACGCCTGCTCACAAGTATCGGACCGGACAAACTTAATATCCTTCCTCGTAAGTCATGTCATCGGGTCCGTAATCTTTGAAAAATCTCTAATGAAGTGACGGTAGTAACCAGCTAATCCCAGGAAGCTCTTAATATCAGACATCGACTTAGGGGTAGGCTAATCCTTCAGTGCAGATACCTTCTTCGGATCCACTGATATGCCTTCTTCTGACACCACGTGTCCCAGAAACACTATACGTTCTAGCCAGAACTGGCACTTACTATACTTGGCAAATAGTCGATACTCTCTCAAGGTCTTCGACATGTACCGCAAATACTCTGCATGCTCTGCTTCACTCTTAGAGTACACCAAGATATCATCAATAAAGACTTACACAAACTTGTCCAGCACATCATAGAATACCAGATTCATTAGGTTCATGAATGTCGCCGGCGCATTAGTCATACCAAATGGCATCACTAAGAATTCATAATGTCCATTTCTCGTCTGGAATGCAGTCTTGGGGACATCAGAATCCTTAACCTTCACCTGGTGATACCCGCTCCGTAAATCCATCTTAGAAAATACCCTCGATCCTCCTAATTGATCGAAGATGTCATCAATACGGGGAAGTGGATACTTATTCTTCACTGTCACTGCATTCAACTCCCGGTAGTCGATACACATCTGCTTGGACCCATCCTTCTTTCCCACAAGCAACACAGGTGTTCCCCATGCTGATACACTAGGTCGAATCAACCCTCTCTACAAAAGGTCATCCAACTGAGTCCGAAGCTCGGCCAACTCTGCCGGAGGCATACGATAAGGGTCTTAGAGATCGGCGCAACTCCATGCTTAAAATCTATGGAAAACTCAATCACTCGATCAGGTGGCAATCCGTAAATATCATCAGGAAACACGTCTTCAAATTCTCAAACTACATCTGGCTTCTCGGATTCCACTTGCACTGTAGCTAACGTCGCCTTCTTCGGTCTAGCTCTGTACTCCATAGGTCCGGTCGATGTACTGCCACTAAGGAACTCAAATCTCGGGTGATCTGGTATTTCGAATACTACGCTCCGACGGTGACAATCAATAGTGGCAAAGAACGACCCCAACCAATCTATCCTAAATACTGTATCAAAACTCAGTAAATCAATCACCAGAAAGTCTACAAAGAGTTCCCTCCCGCAGATAACCACACGGCATGCTTCATAACCACTGGATGCTACTAAGACGCCACTACCAGTGTTGATATTCTAGCCCGTAGTCAGAAGATATATAGGAAGAGAGTGGGCACTCGCAAATCAACGAGACAAGAAATAATGGGAGGCTCCTGAATCAAAGAGTGATAAAGCAGGAACGGAAGAAACAAGAACATTGCCTATTATAGGAGGATGTAAATGCAACTAACTTAGTATTCATAAACAATATAGGAGGATGTAAATGCAACTAACTTAGTATTCATAAACAATCCTATCATGATATCATTATGTAATGCTAAATAAGGAAGTTCATATGCAAATAAGACTAAGATGAACAATTCTTACTAGTGCTAACCTGGTCGTTCGCCTCAGCTTCTACGGCTAACATCATAAACATCTGTCGCCGAGGTTGTTGTCTGTGTGACTCCTGATATACCTGTTGCTGTAGGGGAAGTGGTCCTGCTCGAGGATAAGATCTATGCTGAGGCGGTGCTGCCGGGGCTGGTTGAGGTAGAGCTGGAAGAGCTGCCCGAACTGGAGGTGGGGACAAACAAGCCTACTACTGCTGAGGATAGTCCCAACTGATATGAACGGGGGACCGCGTAGGTGAAGTGCAACGAAGAACGGCATGGGAGGCAATCAATGCTGAATATGCTCGCATGGGCTATAATAGGAACACTTCACTGAAGGCTGGCCCTGAAACTACACTCCAGGATGCTGATAAGGGTGAGCCTGATGTGATGGCTGACGCTAGGAATGCTGCTACCTCTGCAGAGCCTGCTGCTACTATCTCGGAGGGGGATGCTCGACATTCTGGGCCGGAGCTGCTGGTGTCCTGCTCTGAATCACGTGAGTGTCTTCAGGTTCCTTATGCACACTCTCAATCTTGCGTACTACATCCAGTACCGTATCATGGGGTCGCCAAAGCTCTATCTGCCAGATCCATCTTAATGTACTTGTCCAGACCCTTTTGGAACTGATGCCTCCTAATCATAGGGTCTGTAACCAAGTGGGGAGCATATCGGCTCAAAGAAAAAAACTCGGGCTCGTACTCATCAACTGTTCGCTCTCCTTGTTTAAGCTCAACAAATCTTCGTAGGAGTTCATCCCGAGCTGACTGAGGAAAATATTTCCTGTTGAAGTGCTCGGTGAACGTCTTCCACAGGATGGGCCTCTCTAGATGAGTCTTCTCAGCTCCTCACCATATCCCCGTGGTGTCGGTGAGCTGAATATCCATGAGGTCCACCCATTCAGCATGGGGAATGTGGGTCACCGTGAGAATAGTCTAAGTGACCTTAAGAAACTCCTCTGCTGCTAAAGGTCCCTCGACACCAGAAAAGGAAGGAGGCCGCATATATCGAAACTCTCTAACTCCAGACTCTACACGAGTGAGAGGCTGGTGCTGAGGCTCTCTGTGTAGCTGTCCAGCCAGGTGCTGCTAATTGTTGACCAATCCCTGAATCAACGCCAGAAGTTGGTTTGGATCCACTTCGGGTTGCGGAGCACTGCTACTAGACGGGTTACTAAAACCTTGAGTACCCACCATGGTTCTGAAGGAAAACGACGATCAAGGAATTAGGGTTAAAATCAAAATAATATATTAGAAAACAGGAGCTAAAACATAGTTATTAAGATAATAATATAAGAACTTAATTATAGTCTTACAGATGAAACATGATATGTATCTAAATTATCTACTATATTTTTACTTGTGAGGACTCGGGACCGTGACTTGCATGGGCAACCACTAAAACCTGTCACGCCCCGCTTCCCAAAATACTCGGGAAGCGGAATGTGAACAAGTCCGCGACGTATTAGATTGAGAAAAAATATACACTATATTTTTTTCTTTTCTTCTCAATCTAATACGCTAAGCGTGAAATACGTAAATCTCAATCACAGGTACCCGATCATAATAGCAAGAATATAAGGACAATCCAGAATAAGAAATGAACATATCATCCATAATAAATCATCCCAGACATAAAAATATGGGTCAAACATACCCTTATTACAAAAACGGTCCAACTAGGAATAAAAACACATAGTCTATGATAAAAGAAAAATATTGATAAAATAACTTAATCTATCATCAAACTAAGGACAATACTATGAAGAGTTCTAATGTTTATCAGCTACTACAGAAAAGAAAAAAAACATCTAGGCTTCAGTTTGTTCTTCCACTCCATCGGAAGGACATTTCGGCTGGGCATACACTGGCTCGGCTGCATCATCGAACTGAACCTGTTCGTCTCCTAAGTCTGACGCACACCAGAAAAAACAGGTGTACGTCAGCGTGCATGGCATACGACAAGATCTCACATGAACAAATAAAATGGTCTAACGACCCATGCTATAGTAATAATAATACTAACAAGAAAGACAATGATACATGCAATTGGAAATCTAATGGTAACATACAGCTATGTGAATACAATAACTGGGTCAAATACTAACCAACCTAAAGCTCAGTGGTCCACATCTCACACAGAGTCAACGCTCCTGTCATCTGATAACTGGCTGTTCACAAATCCCCAACGTGCATCCAATCCCGCTACACATGTGGCCAAGGGACTACACATAAACCATTTTCTGCGTGGTCCGACTCAAGAAAAACTCGGGTGATGAAACAATTCCACTGACTAAAGTTATGTACACACTTCACTTTAGCCCTACAAACCAACCCTAGTGGCGACACCAACCACTGGCATGAGCCTGGAAGATACATCAACAGTCTTATCCGATCACCTGAACACTAACTTCTCCATCCTAACTCTTCTTGTTTTTCTAAGTTAACCATAAACTCATTGAAAACTCGGGTTCACCGCCTAACCAGTCAACACACTCACACATGTCACTAAGTCTATTCATGACGCACGAGACTACTAAATCATGAACTACTAAGGTTCTCAACACGTCAACAGATCATGAAGATAGTATGACATGTTAAACATGATTAAGCAGGTTTATGAAGCAGAAATGAGAACATGTTAAACATGATTAAGCAGGTTTATGAAGCAGAAATGAGAACTTTAATGAACATGAAATGCATAAACAAAATACTATAGCATGAATGCAGAAATGAGAACTTTAATGAACATGAAATGCATAAACAAAATACTATAGCATGAATGCAATACATGAGGGAGCTTCATTATTATCTTACCACTAGGATGTCCGAACTTCTCATACAAATTATCCGTACTTACATATTCTCTAATATAATAATACAGTAAAAAGAAAACTAGAAACCGATATCATTTTGCATATGAAATATCACGCTCTATGACGATCAGTCATACTATCATAAATAATAATATTCTTTTTCAAAATTATTATTTAAAACTATTTCTCGTTATAACTAATTTAAAATAAAAATATTTATGTAAAATAAATATATTAATTCCTTTCTACATGAAAAGTTATATTTTCCTATTTTATAAATTTCCCTTAATTAATTCCTTTTCGATAAAATTTCGTAAATTCTTATTTTAACACCTCACTTATCGTTTCAAAATAATATTCTAAAATAATTCTTTTTCCTCGAAATAGATTCTTTTTTTTAAATACATTCTTTAAAATAATTTCGTTACTAAATAAATTCTTTTAACTTATGATAACTATTCCGAAAATGCTACTCATCACACATCTATAATTCAAATCAACAACATTCACCAATGGCTCACGTAATTAATTATAATACAATTAATCTACACATATAGAATGTAAATATCAAAACGATAAAAAGGAGAGGCGAGATCTTGCCTCCATGTGTCGAATAAGTCGACGTTGATGGCGCAGGTTGGATCCGACGTGGGGAGCACGATTGTCGTGACGGCTCAGCGGGCAGCTGGGCTGACGGGAACAATCAACGACTGCTCAAACCCGCGGCTACGTGGACAGCTCGGGCTGACGACGAACTGCTCGCGGCGGCTCGGCACAGCAGACGAGCGGCGGCGGCTGTTGCCGTAGCGGTGCGTATCCCGAGTGGCTGAGGAAATCAAGAGTTCGCGAGGGGTTGGACGGCCAACTCTGACGATGACGGGTTGGGTGCAAGGCGATCGACGAGCTCGGAGAAGCGGTGGAGAGTTCGCCAAGCACTGGTGTGGCTGGTTGGATGTGGCCTGAGGGCGTCGGCTTGGCGGCTCTTGGTGCGGGCCATGAGAGCTGGAGGTTCACGAACTGGTGTAAGGAGGCGAGGCGGGTCGGGGGTTTTTGTCGGGGTTGCGGGTGTTGGGTGTGACAAGAATCAGAGTTAGGCGAGAGTGGCTGAGGAATACTGCGGTGCAGGTAAGTGGTGGCACTAGGTTGATGTGTTCGGTGACGGGGGTGCGGAAGACATGGGGGATGAGGGCGCATGCTGGTGTTCGGGAGGTCTTAGAGAGGAGGAACGGCAGAGGACAGGAGCAGCGGTTGGGAGGCTTGGTCGGGAGGTGGACAGGTGGTAAAGGGACTGAAGGCAGGGGATGGCCTTGGGCTTTGGGTTTTGTGAACGAGAGATAAAGAGGAGGAGGTGGACCTGGTGTGGGTTTTTTTTGAGGGGAGAGAGAAAATGAAAGAGAGATGAAGAGGAGAGAGAGAGGTGAGGGTGTACGTGAGGGAGAGATGTGATGGTGATGGCAGCGTGAAAAACTAGGAAGAGAGGGGAGGTTGTGTACGTGGTATTTATAGGGTAGGGTTAGGATTTGTTTGTGGCTGGGTATTTTGGGAGGTTGTGTACGTGGTATTTATAGGGTAGGGTTAGGATTTGTTTGTGGCTGGGTATTTTAGAGGAAGAGAGGGATATGCACGTGATTAGGGTTGGTTTGGGAAAGAAATCAAAAGGATGGGGAGTGATTAGGGGATTGATTGGGGAGTTTATGGACATAATTCAAAAGAGAATATTAAGGGAAGAGAATAACGGGATTAAGCATGAGGTAACATTATAAACCAAAAATTAGTAATATTAACAAAATACTTACGTAACCAATTACCCAAAACTAATTAATCACTATTATTATACATTATTAAAATCATAGAAGATTGAGTAAATTTTAATACTCTTTTAAAAATAATAATTAAATATTTAAAAATAATAGAAAACTATTTTAACTAGTATTAAATTTTACGGTCATTATATCCTACTCCCCTTAAAACAAATTCCGTTCTCGGAATTAAAATGACAATGACGAAATATAAAGATAGATTCAATTCAACTCATATAAGGTTCAAAATATATTGCATATCTATAAATGAGAAAAGTCATACAAGGTGATTTAAAATAAGATACAAGACATGACAACTAAGATTCAGGAAATAAATGGGGGTATCGCTGTCACATCTCAGACTCAGTTTCCTAAGTTGACTCTCTAGGAGAATCTGGGTGCCACATCACACGAACAAGCGAGACGGTCTTGTTCCGGAGGGTCTTCTCCCTTCGGTCCAGAATTTTCACTGGCTGCTTCTCGTATGTTAAATCAGATCGTACCTCAATCTTCGAGAAATCTACGACATGTTATGAATCAAAGACTGAAATTGTGTAACTTAGGGGTTAGGTTTAATATAAGGGCTATTATTGATTGGAATACTCTATAAATATGGGTAAAGAGTGAGGATTTAGAGTGTAAATGTTTTTGTAAAAACTTTATTTAGAGCGAAGGGTTACTCTTAGTTGAGAAGACCTTTCAAAATTATAAACTATATTTGCAATTAATAAAAAAATTCTCCACCTTTTAAATTTTTTGTTTTAATTTTTGGCTAATGAAGATGAAGATGAATATTTACTTTTAAGAGGCCAATCCTTTGCATTGTAAGTTTTTATTTTTGTCTTTTATATTTTATTTTAGAAATTCATATTTTAGGATTTTATTTTCTCTTTATTTTTATGTTGCTAGATTAGACTTATTTCATGTATTGTAGTTTAGATTAGACTTATTTTTGTTGTTTATTTTGTATGCTTTGTAGAGTTTATTTTCTTATAATTTCATTTTCTAATGTAGTTTTTTAGCTATTTTATTTTTATTAGTTAGATTTCCTGCATACTCATAGTTTAGATCTTTATTTCATTGTTCTTTTTCTTATTTTTGTAGTAAATTTTTATTTTAGATCTCTTTCTTTTATGCTTTGTAGTCTAGATTTTATTTCTTTTTTTTTATTTTCTAAAATATACAACTAAATCTTGTAAAAACTCTAGAATTGTATGAAGTAGTTTAATTTCTTTTATGATTTGTGGATTGCTCACTTTGTGTTCAGAATGATCATGTTTAGGATAATCAACTACAAAACTAATTGGTAGAAGAAGAATTTGATAATCTACACTTATCTCAAATGGTTTGATAGGTTATGCTTATGAATTCTAGAATTATTATCTAGTTGTTGTTCTTTTCATAAATAATTTTTTTTACTTTGATGATAATTTGATAGGTTATGTTTATCCTTAAGTGGTTTGATAGTCTATGCTTAGTAAATATAAAGTAAAATATGATAAAAAGAGATTAGTTTATTAATCCTAAATGAAATTAACTAGCGGATTCAGTTCTCGATTCCTATCTTCTCTATTTGATTTCCTCCATGTTTAACTTATTTTGATTTTCCTCTTTTTGATTAATTTTTCTACTCTTGATTTTGTTCTTTTCTATTTTCCTTATTTCTCCTCCTTGTTTATTCTTTATTTTCTTTTATTTATTCACTCTCTTTCTCCCCTCTTGTTCTCGTTTTTTTCATATGTAAAAAATCTCACACTCTTTATATCTCTTCACTTTCACTTCTCTTTATCCACACACAACTCTAGGAGTCAAATTAGAATATTTTCTATACACCCTTCTTCATGGAAATCGAAATTGTATCTATACTACAACTTAATTGTGCACTTGCAATCTCGACACTATCTTTATAACACATCAATAGTCAATGATCACAATGCAAGGTCACGATAGGTCACGGTCATAGTCAACGATACACCCATTGTTTAGTGACAGCGTGCGATCACCGCACACTATCATGGACTGAAATTGATCCAAGTTAGTTTTGGGTCATTTTTTCTAAGATATTCTTTGTATTCAGTTTTATACTTTATAAACCGAGTTGTTCTTGAACTCTAGGATTAAGGGGAAAGTTAAGGAGAGATTCTTATTATGAAAAAAAGAGAGAAAAACAAAGGAGAGAAATCTAAGGGTTTTTTTAAGGATGTTTTGATTGAGATTGAGAGAGAGTTTCTTGTGGGTTCTTTGTAGAATGCATCTTTGTAGTCTCTCATGTATAGAAGACTCAAATCTTTTCCCATGGATTAGGCGATTGCCAAAGCTTTAGTATGATAATTTTTTTTTGCGCTATATTGCTCATTTTAGTTTTCTATTTTGTTCGATCTTGTTCTTCTTGTGGTGTTTCTATTGCTGGGATGATTGTTTGCCTTATTGAGACGAAGAAGATCTAGTTAGCCAAGATATGACCGAAGCTTCCGCATAGTCATTGTGCTGGTTCTCAACATTATTAACACAATGGATCCTAATCGTTGAATATTTCTTGATTGTGGATACGTAACTAATTGAACAAGTTATTGTGCATCGAGAGCAAGTTTTAGGATCTACAAGCAATCTAAGAGGGTGGTGAATGGGTTTTCAGTAAACAAAATTATTTCAAATAGGATTAAAAAACTAATCGGCTGAAGCAAATAAAGAACGAGAAAAACCAAACCACAAACACAAAAGCAATGGATCTATGTGCTCGGTCTCAAGTCCTTTTGTTCTGCAGTGATTCTAGGGTTATGATTCCCCTTTTTTTCATTTGTTTCTTTATTTCTTTTTTGATAACTTACCTAGAAATCAAACCCAAGACCATAAAATTCATATTGAAACTTCTTAACTGTCTAGATCACTTATTAACTGTCTAGATCACTAGTGATGGGTGAGTTATCATTCCTTGAGAGACTAATTTGACCCTGATCTACTAAGTACTTCCTATATAATACCAACCGAGCTAAATCCATTGACAGCCCAACATTGTAATGTAGATGAAGGTTTGGGCCGCGGCCATGGACCAAGAAAGGGATTGGACATGAACCCAAGCCCAATAATCCTAATTGAGCGGCTCCACTTAGCCGAGAGTGGGACTTGAGAGGGGAGGCTCTCTGAGGAACCGAACAGATAAATTTCATTATAAACTCTCAAAGTTGAATATTTTTTACGATAAACCAATTACAGCCACAAGATTAGATAGGATTTCAATGTATTTAGAATTGTTGGAGAAAGCCTTCTTTCCCATCTGTTCTTCTCTTTCAGATTATGTCATACGTTTGGTATACGGTTGACTTGTAATGACTCTTTGTTCCTGTATATATATCTGTAATTTAAGACTCAAGTTGGTGAGTTTCTACCCAGCTTAGATTATCATTCTGTCTCTCTTAGATCTAGTTGCTGAACTCTGAAGAGGAAATTAGCCGAGAGCAAATTATGCCGTTCTTTGTGTAGAATCGTATCTAAGATTTCCAGTGCAGTTTAAGAATTCCTTTTGTAGAGTGCTCAATTGACCAAGGTCACATTCACATTAACTATATATCTATATATATATCTATATATGAAGAGTCTTTTTATATATATAAATAAGTGGATAGAAAGTTTGGTGGACAAAGGCTTGGTGTCCACTTAAGTTGACATAAGATAACTCTATATATATAATATATATATATATGTATATATATATAATATATATATATATATATATACATACATATATATACATATAATATATAATACATACATATATATATTATATATACATATATATATAGTAATATATATATATATATATATATATATATATATTTATATTTATATATATATATATATATATATATAATTATATATGTATATATATTACATACATATATATATTGTATATATGTATAATATATATATATATTTATATATGTATATACATATCATATATATATGTAGATATTATATAATCATAATATATATTGTATAATATGATATATATATATATATAATATAATATACATCTATATATATGTGATATATTATTGTATATATATATATATATATATATATAATAATATATATCATATCATATATACATATATATATATATATATATATAGCTTTTTATATATGTATGTATATATATATACATATATATATTGTATGTATATATATATATATATATATTTATATATATATTATTATATATATAATATATATATATATAATATATTATTATATATAATATAATATATATCTATATATTGTATTATATATTAATAACATATATATATATATATAAGAGAGAGAGAAAATGGGTCTGCTTGGTACGCCAAGCACATTCATTTTTCTCATATATATATATATATATATATCAGATATGATAATATATATATATAGCACGAGTTTTCGGAAAAAATCTTTCGCTAGATAAAAATACTCCTATAAAGTTTGAACTATCCTAATACTAATCAAATTCGAATATTTAAATTGTATTTAATGATTTATTCTAATCCTAATCAAATAACTTCAAAGTTTGAACTATCCTAATCCTAATCAAATTCTAACTTTTAAATTGTATAACTATCCTAATCCTAATCAAATTCTAATTTTTTGCGAAAAAATCTTTCGCTAGATAAAAATACTCCTATAAAGTTTGAACTATCCTAATACTAATCAAATTCTAATATTAAAATTGTATTTAATGATTTATTCTAATCCTAATCAAATAACTTTAAAGTTTGAACTATCTTAATCCTAATCAAATTCTAACTTTTAAATTGTATAACTATCCTAATCCTAATCAAATTCTAATTTTTAAATTGTATAACTATCCACGTACAACTAAATCCAACAACAAGATCCCTCTACATCTCATCTCAAAATCTCATCTTTTAAAGTTAGTACTCTGAGCTATAATCATTGTATTTAATGATTTATTCTAATCTTAAACAAATAACTTTAAAGTTTGAACTATCCTAATCCTAATCAAATTCTAATTTTTAAATTGTATAACTATCCTAATCCTAATCAAATTCTAATTTTTAGATTGTATAACTATCCATGTAAAACTAAATCCAACAAAAAGATCCCTCTACATATCATCTTAATCTCATCTTTCAAAGTTAGTACTCAGAGCCATATAATTACAAAGACAAAGGAAAATAATAGGACATGGTTGCCTATGAGAAAAAGGGCTTATACGGCTTCCATGGTAATAATTACATATAAACGTAAAAATATATAAGCCTAATCCTAAACTTAAAAATACTTATTATTTGATAGTTTTATTACCACATGAGATTATATATTCTATACTAATCCTAATCAAATTCCAATTTTTAAATTTGCAATTTTTATACAAAGAGAACTCTAATTATGACTATTATCCTTTCACATGCAACACCTCATGCCTATATATAAACCAAGAAATTACATAATTTTTATAGTAACTTTGTGTCCTTCAATATGTATGCTCCTTTTTTATCTTCATGATTATTCTTTAGTAATATTGTGTATTTGATTCATTGGTGATACTTGTCGATTGTTTGCAGCGGTTTCTCCTCTTATTTCAGAACCTCTTTTGTTAGTGTGTTCTTCAACATGCATGTCTTATTGTTGCCTTCATTGCTTTTCTATAGTAATATTGTGTATTTAAATCAATTGTGATATTTGTTATTTATTACTAGCTTGTATTTGCTTAATTTCTTTTACCTTTTATTTTGCCATGACAAAGCTAGCATGATTAAGTATTTGTCACATAAAAATAGATTGGAATTAATAGAAAAATTTATGCATGTGCTGCAATCGAACCCGAAGAAGCGCTTATCTTCATCGTAGAAGCTTCTATCGATAGTGGCCAGATATTTTTAGTCGCCGTGAGATGCTCAGCTAGCTGACATAGAAGGGATTTTTGCACCCTGGAGAGAGATTTGGACAGCCTATTAGGGTCAAATTGCAAGCTAAAAGTAAATATAAGAATACCTCCCTTAACTTTAGGTATTTCGTAGAGAACCCACCTAAAGTTAAAAATTAGAGCAAACCACAGAACCTTAGAAGGTTCGCATAAATCCCCCTGACTTTCAGAAATCAGAGAAACTCCCCTCACAAATTGAAGAGTTTTCACAAGACCCTCTGAACTTTTGAAGTTTCACCCAAACTTTCAAGTAGGTTATTCTATGATTTGTTAGGAAGAGAGGGTTGGATGTGTAGAAGTGGCGAACAGTTGAAGAAAAACTCAGTAAAAGGCATCTGGAAGTTTGCCGGTCGACCGTGAGATCAGCTGCAGTTGACCCGAAACGTGCACAAAGTGCTAGAGGTTTCTGGAGTTGGGACGGTCGACCGATGAATTCGTCGCGGTCGACCGCTAGGGTTTGGTCGACTGCCATGGTTGATCACGAACACTGTAATCAATTTTACGAATTTCTATCATTCTGTCCAGTCGACCGCGGCGTCAAGTGCGGCCGACCGCGACTCGGGTCTGAGCTAGGCTTTGGGGTTTCAACCTGTTTTGTTTTTTGTTTGTATAGAACTCTAAACATGATTAATTAGGGTTAAACAAGGATGATTTAAGCAGACTTTTGAGAGAGTATTGTGCATCCTTTGTGGGAAGATTTGTAGAGATCTATAGAGCTTTGTTCTAGGGTTTATTGGTAAAATTTATAACCCTATTTGTATTCTCTTGATTTCTAATAGTAAGAACTCCCCCCTCCTTGCCCCGTGGATGTAGGCAACTTGTCGAACCACGTAAAATTTGTTTGTCTTGCTGTAATGATTGTGTTTTGCTGGTGTGGTTGTGATCTTTCTTGTTATTCTTGTTTGTGCAATATTTGGCTTTCGAGCTCCGTTGCGCACAACAAGTGGTATCAGAGCTTCGGGTTTGGCTTGGGGCTTGTTTGAAGGATTCGTTGAAGGATTCTTATATAGAGAGTTAGATCTACAACACAGGAGAACCGAGCACATCAGGTTCATCTCTTACGAAGGTAATACAGACTCCGAGCATCAATAATATGAAGATTGATGTTCTAAAGTTCGATGGCAAGATCAAATTTGGTTTGTGGAGGTGCTAGGTGATAGATACATTGAATGAACAGAATTTAGAGGAGACTCTTGAGTTACAAGAGAAATTAGCTGATATGAAGGACAAGGTTTGGAAGAAGATGAACAGTACGGCTTGTGGAGTTATTCAATTATGCTTGAGGCCAGATCAATTTATGATGTGATGAACGAGATGTTGTCGTAGAGATTGTAGGAAATAATCAATGAAAAGTATTTTATGACGAGCATTGAGAATTGGCTTCACTTGAAGAAGAGGTTTACTAGTTCAAGATGAAGAGGGGAGTTTTCATTAGGGAGATGCTGGCCTTTTTGTTTTGATGATGTTTAACAAATAATTTACTACTAATATTATTTATCTAGTGTTTGTGTTTTCTTATTTATTCTAGGCAAACAATGTGTTGGAGGTTGGATGGAATAGCACTTCAACGATCATATCCAATGGAGGTTGGCGGAATATCGGTATGAAGCAATACAATTCAAGTTCAAGATCCAAGTTCAAGCTTCATCCGCAAGTGTACCAAGTCAAGCTCATTGAAGACCTTCATCAAGCTTGGGTATATAGTTTATAGTGTTTATAGTATAGGTTTATACTTGTCCTTCATCAAGCTTGGGTATATAGTTTATAGTGTTTATAGTATAGGTTTATACTTGTGTGTTAATACTTCAAGCTCATATTGTTGGGTATATAGTTTATAGTGTTTATAGTATAGGTTTATACTTGTGTGTTAATACTTCAAGCTCATATTGATCACACACACGCATTTGTTGATTTTATCAAAATATAGGTGTTTTTATGAAACTATTGTTTTACTAGTTTATAAACTTCAATATCACTTTATACATATTTTAAGTCCATAAAATCATTTTGTAAAGTTTCAAAACATGGTTTAGCTAAAATATCAAAAATAAGTGTTGTTCATTTTCATGTTTAGGACTATTTTAAAAAATGATGATATTTTACAAATGAGAAGTGATTTTTGAAAACCAATTTTTGTAACATGTTCATTAACATGTTTATAAATATTTTTCAAAGTTTTATATTTTTTGGAATTTGTTTACTATTTTTAAAGGTACTTTAAAGTTTCGTTTTACTGTTTATTTCAGGCTGATAATATGTTATCAGTCGACTGATTCAAGTGCTCAGTTGACTGAAGAAAATGCCTGGAATATCAAAAAGTTTTTATTTTTATGTTGGTCGACTGACCAGTTGAGTGATGAGATCATCATTCGATTGATAAGGTCGTCAGTCGACTGATAAGCTGGAAAATGCCTACATAGGTCAGCTCATCAGTCGACTGATGAAACCCATCAGTCGACCGACGACATAACGGCTAGTTTTCCTGATTTTCATGTTGCTGTTATTTTATCTTTTTGTGATGTTTTCTCTTGATTTTTAGGGTTGTTTCATGAGCCTATATATACCCCATGCCCTCATACTTCTTATTTTAATTAAGAGAATTGTTTAAACAAGTTTAAGGGTGTTTTGTGTTTGTTTAAAAGAGTGTTTACAAGATTTATTTTGTGAAGAAATTTTCACAAGGGCTTGAGGAGATCATCAATTGTGTTTGGGCATTCAACTTATCTTCCTCTCTCTCTTGTCATCACAGAGAAGTTTTTCTAAACTCATATCTAGCTATTTATATGTTTGATTTTCATTTTCATAAGCTAGAATTTATTTGAGTGTAGTTTGTTTTGATTATACTCTTTGTTCATACACAACCTATTGAGCTTATAGTATTTCATACATAGTATAATTTGGGGTTGTGGGTTTGTGACATTGAGAGTGAGCTTAATTGACTTCTCATCTTGTTAGAGAACAAATCATTTATTGTATCGAGATTAATTGTGAGTCACACTTTATAATACACTTGTACACCGAGAGAAGTGTGTGGTGAGAGACAGGGTTGTCCCAAGAGGAGTGGGGTAAGTGGTAATGCCTAGAGGTAAGTTGTAATTCCTAACACTTGAGGGAGACACGGGATAAAGACCAACACTTAGAGGGTGTAAAGTAGGATTGTAAGAGTGTGGATTGTAAAGTTTTTGGTGAACTAGAAAACCAAGTGTGAGGTGTAAATGTTATTCGGGTGAGCGTAGAAAACCCGTTTGTGATAGTGAATTTCTCCCCAGGAGTGGGGAGTGGAGACGTAGGACGGAAGATCCGAACTCCGTGATCATTTGATTATGTTTGAGTTTGCTTTGGCGTTCATTTATATTTGTGCTCCTTGCTCATATTGCCATTGTCTCATTGTTTAGTTTGTCCACTATATTGTTTACATTTGTTTATTTTACCCTTTGTTTATATTGATTATCCTTGCATATAATTGTTGCATATCTTATTTGCTAGGATAATTTGTTAATTAGTTTTAATTAGCATAAAATCAGATTAGATTAGCATAAACCCTATTCACCCTCCTCTAGGGTTATTTCCTAGTAGGGTGCTTTTCATGAGCATGTAAACAACTTCACGAAGTTACTTTATAATATGGCTAATGTGGACATCATGGTTGAGGATGAAGACAAGGTGATGCTACATTTGTGTTCTTTACCAGAGAATGATTATAGTACATTCATTCTCACTATGATCAATTGAAGAACTACTGTTAGCTACAAGGAGGTAACCTCAGCATTGGTGAATTATGAGTTAAGCAAGAGTGATGGCGTACCCTCCGAAAAGGCATCGGGAGATGCATTAGCAGTTCGAGGCCATAGTCCAAACCGCCTCCAAGTCAACCGCTTAAAATCGAAGAATAGAGGTGGCTATAAGAGTGTTGGTAGAAATCAATATCGTTTTTGTAAATAAGAGGGACATTGGAAGATCAACTGCCAAAAGTTGAAGGATAAAGCTAGGAAGAATAAGGAAAAAGTTGTACAAGCTTCAGAATTGAATATTGTGAAAGCCATTAGAGAACATTCAGATTCAGATTCTTTAGGCTATTCGTGCCCTGCACTACCGTCGGTTTGCTTTGCCGACTCTACAGAGTGGATGTTGAATTCGGGAGCCACATATCATATTTGTCCTAGGAGGGATTGGTGTTGGCCTTCTTGTTTTGATGATGATTTAACAAACAATTTATATCTAATATTGTTTGTCCAGTGTTTGTGTTTTGTATTCAATGTAGACAAACAATAAGTTAGAGGATGGATGGAATTGCGCATTCACGATCATATCCAATGGAGATTAGCGGAATTGTGGAGTGAAGCCTACGCAATTCAAAGTTAAAGATTCAAGTTCAAGCTTCATCCCGCAAGTGTACCAAGATAGAGCTTCGTTGAAGATCACAAGCTTGGGTAATTTAGTTTAGGAGTTTATATTATGTGTGTTAGTACCTTAAGCTCAATATAATATACACACACACATTTATTGGTTTCTATGTATATATATATATATGTTTTGGTTTGATAGTTTTCAAGTTTTAATATGAAACAATTGAATGTAATTAGAAAACATATTTTTGTTTCATACTTACATGCATATATATAATTTCATCAATATCAATTTTATTTAGTTCAATGAAATCATATTTACTTTTGAAATGTTTGTAAAATATACAATTTTGTGAAAATATTATTTTTTTGGTTTATGGACTTAATAACAATCATATACATCTTTTATTAAGTCTATATAATCATTTTGTATTGTTTCAAAACATGGTTAAGCTAAAATATCAAAACTCATATGTTCACATTTTTCTAAATTTGTTTGATATTTTTAAACAGGGTTTCAAAATTAGAAAACAGTTTTCAAACTTGTATTTTCATGTATCAGTTCACGATCAACTGTCACGGTCGACCGCGCCTATGTTTTTCCCTCAGGAGCTAGTAGAAACTTTCGCAGTCGACCGTGGCGACCGCGCCTATGTTTTTCCCTCAGGAGCTAGTAGAAACTTTCGCAGTCGACCGTGGCGGTCGACCGTCTGCTCGGGCACTCCTGAGGTCGACCGTCGCGATCAACCGTAACGTTTTTTTATCGTTTTCTCAGTTTTGATGACCTTCACGATCGACCGTGAAAAACTCACGGTCGACCGTCGATCGCCCAACGGTCATTTTGGTACAGAATCAGATTTCTGATTCTTTGGCTTTATGGTCTTTTCCTTTAGGGTTTTTTGGCTGAGATTTTGGGAGGTTATATATACCCCCTTGCTCTCATCTTTCATGATTAACCAAGAAAGTTTTTAAACAAGTTTAAGGGTGTTTAATTTTGGTTCAAGTTTGTTTTAAAAGAGTTTGTTTGTGAAGAAATTTTCACAAGAGCAAGTGGAGAACATCCTTTGCTGTTTAAGCATTCAATCTTCCCCCTCTCTCTTGTTATCTATAGAGAAGTTTTCTAAACTCAATTTCTAGGCTTGTATTTACATTGTTTATTGATTATCATCTCTATAAGCTAGATTTTCATAATTGAGTTTAGTTCAATTGTGTTTTATTGAATCTCATTGTTACACACACCCACTTGAGCTTTTAGTACTTACATACATAGTATATTAGGGTCGTGAGAGATTGTAACAATTGAGTTATGCTTAATTGAGTTCTCATTCATGTTAGAGAATATTTTATTATAGTTATATTGTTAGTGTTGTAAAGTTTTCGGTGAGCTAGAAAACCGAGTGTGAGGAGTGAACATTGATCGGTGAGCTTTGAAAACCGACATTGTGAGTGATTGTGTATGTTGATCGGTGAGCATTGAAAACCGACATTGTGAGGTGTAAACGTTATTCGGGTTAGCGTAGAAAACCCGGTTATGATAGTAGATTTCTCCTCGGGAGTGGGAGCGGAGACGTAGGACGGAAGGTCCGAACTCCGTGATCATATTATCTGTTTACATTGTTTATATTGCGCTATCATAATTGTATCTTTAGTTTAGATTGTTTACCCTTGTGTTGTTTATATATCCTTGCATATATTTCACCATATAGGATATATCTTTTTGTTTATATTGCATATTCTTGCTCATAATTGTTCGCGGTGAAAATTGTGTCTTTCTTCATTATTGATTTCATTGTCATCTTAAGTAATTGCTTTTTGGTTACAAAAGATCCGGTCTTTTTTAGATCCGGTTACAACAAAATCAAAGAAAATAAAAAAAGATTACAACTTTCTCCTTTTGAACAAATCACGAGCTCCTGTTTTGCGGTCGCTCGCTTGTGTGGGTTCTTTGCCAACGCCGGGGTTAATCTGTGGACCACCGCGCGATCTAGATCCTGTCGGATCTACACGATTTGACGGGTATTATTTCACGAAGGAAATAATAGACGGGGGGGATTAATTCACCAAGGAAATAATCGCCCTTAGTTCTCGGGATCAAAGGCCAAGCTTTGATCCGGAGTATGATCTCGTGTAGATCTCAGATCTGATCTTTACCTCTCTCGAACTCCTGCCTTTTGTGACGTGGACGCTCGCCGAGAATCAGATCTGAATATTCAAATCCTCAAGTCTTCAAAACTCCAAGCTCGTTCTTCAATTCGGCAGAGTTTCGGCTCTCAAAGTTCCAACCTTTTCAAATGAACAAAGGGGGGCCTATTTATAGGCTCTCTGAACTGTGCCAGCGCACAGATCTGGGTCGGCCACCTATGGGTGGTCGGCACTGGGCCGAGCCACCCATGGATGGCTCGGCTTGGGCCGAGCCCCCCTTAGGCGTTGGGTTTCGTCATTTTGTCCGGTTTCGTGGTTGATTCGGACTCTGATTTGTTGATCTGATCTGGCAGTAGATCTGATTCCTGATTTGGCAGTAAATCCACTTCTGAGTTTGAGTCCGAAACTGACCTTGATTCGATCATGGTTCGTCCGAGTCTACCCTTGGTTGGATGACTCGTTGACTCTTCGAACCCTTGGCTTGATTCCACACGCGAATGGATGTATTCCGTTGCTTGCGTGCGATTCGTCAACCTCGTCGCCTCGTTGGTTCGTCGGTTTGTGCCGAGCTGTGCTAAGGGACCTATAAGCAATTTTATATGCCTACAGATACCCCCTCCAAAGTATTTCAGCATCGTTCTTTTATAGAAGAGTCTGGAATACTTTGGATATGATTGTCCCAACCTTCAGTCGGTGTAACGGGACATTGGAATGGCTTCTGTTCTTGATTCCTTCCATCCTCCAGGCTATTCGGTGCTTAGTCGAATGTCTGTAAGAGTTCCGGTGCTGCATTTATCGTCTGACCGTTGTCGAAATTTTAAACTTGAAGTCGATTCCTGATTTTCTAATCTTTAGCTGACCATCGATTGTTGGCGTTGAGTCTTTACTTGTGACGCGTTGTCCGGCGTAGTGTTGTTGGGTTATCCTTAAGAATATTTATAAAATTATTCTCCAGGAACTTCTCAACCAAAAATAGGGAATAGTTTATACTCATATACCTTATTGGAGTATTAAGAAGCAGTTTATACTCGTATACTTTTCTAATGAGCCAAAAAAGGCAGTAATTAGGCTCAAAAAATCTTCTGATCCTTCCGAATATGTGGGAGAGGCAAGAATAAACCAAGGACTGAACCCTCGGTCGATTTGAAGTCGTTTCGATGCTCGATCCAGTTTCAATTTGAATTCTGGTTCAAACCAGGTCTGGTCCGGTTCAACGTTTCGATGCTCGATCCAGTTTCAATTTGAATTCTGGTTCAAACCAGGTCTGGTCCGGTTCAACTTGGTTTGGTCCGGTTCAACTAAGTTTGGTTCAACATTATAAAAAGAGGCTTTTTCTCCTCATTAGGGCCGGCCCCCCCCTCTCCCTTTCTTCACTTTTCTCTTCCCTCGAGCATCCGTTCTCCCTCAAAACTTTATAGTTGCATTAGATCTAGTCTTCCTTTGGATCTTTGACTGAGAAATCCCTCAAAACTTCCATATTTAGAATTTCTCTCAGGCCCCTCGAGCGCATGGTCCGAGCCTCTTTCAAGATCTGATTTTTATTGGATCCACGAGCTTTTCCTCAGGTAAATTCTCAACCATTTTAGTATATTTTATGATTAATTCAATTTATGAATTTGTGGGGTCGCATCGAGGGTTAGGATTAAGATTTGGCGCCTCGAGCTCACCTTTCAGGGGGGGAGAATTGCAAAAAAGAGGAATTTTTTCTGGATCTGATTCCTTAATCTATTTTGCAGGTCACCATGTCTCGTATCGCGAGAGGTCAATCCTCTACCGCGTCGGCTGATGGCGCGCCTCCCTCTTATGCTGGTGAGCTATTTTTTTTGGAAATTTACAAATTAGTCCATTTTTCTTGGAAATTTGCAAATTGGTCCTTTTCACCCCATTTTGTTCTCCTTGGCGAGGCAATCGGGAAGAGCCTTGATTCTCCTTGGCGAGGATCGACGCTTTAAAGATATGTTTTGCTTGGTCAAAACCATATCTCAATATAAAGGGGGCGTTTTGACGCTGCATTGTGCCTTATAAGGCAGGGATATATTGTCGATATACCCTATCTTATAAGTGCAT
Source organism: Asparagus officinalis (assembly GCF_001876935.1). Taxonomy (NCBI): domain Eukaryota; kingdom Viridiplantae; phylum Streptophyta; class Magnoliopsida; order Asparagales; family Asparagaceae; genus Asparagus; species Asparagus officinalis. Next base: position 89,084,439 of record NC_033797.1, on the reverse strand, counting down.
GATGTGGCCAAATCGTCTCACCCTTTATAAGGCAGTGACTCTATCTTACCCATTCATAGGATGAGTTCAACTTCCTTTTATGATTGAGACTAACAACTGTTTAAATTTTTGCTTCCAGTGGAATATCCTTCTGGGGCGTTCTCATCTCACGCAGTGTACGGGCGTCGTGGCGAGTATTATTCGACTTCCGACGATTATTCTCCTATCCCAGTCACTCCTCGGTTTGCTTCGGGCACGTCGATAGAGGTTGCCCAAGTGGTGAAGGAAGGTGGACATCGAGCTCTTCGCCAGTTGATTACAGATGCGCCCCTCGTGAAGGATGCCAGTTCGATTCAGCCTCTCAAGAAGAC